>NC_084740.1:51557534-51677534 GCF_033978785.1 Entelurus aequoreus
GCCTTCCGGCTCAGCTCCTTCTTCACCACAACGGCTCGATACAGCGTCTGCCTTACTGAAGGCGCCGCACCAATCCGCCTGTCGATCTCACGATCCACTCCTCCCTCACTCGTGAACAAGACTCCAAGGTACTTGAACTCCTCCACTTGGGGCAGGGTCTCCTCCGCAACCTGGAGATGGCACTCCACCCTTTTCCGGGCGAGAACCATGGACTCTGACTTGGAGGTGCTGATTCTCATCCCAGTCGCTTCACACTCGGCTGCGAACCGATCCAGCGAGAGCTGAAGATCCTGGCCAGATGAAGCCATCAGGACCACATCATCTGCAAAAAACAGAGACCTAATCCTGCAGCCACCAAACCAGATCCCCTCAACGCCTTGACTGCGCCTAGAAATTCTGTCCATAAAAGTTATGAACAGAATCGGTGACAAAGGGCAGCCTTGGCGGAGTCCAACCCTCACTGGAAACGTGTCCGACTTACTGCCAGCAATGCGGACCAAACTCTGGCACTGATCATACAGGGAGCGGACCGCCACAATCAGACAGTCCGATACCCCATACTCTCTGAGCACTCCCCACAGGACTTCCAGAGGGACACGGTCGAATGCCTTCTCCAAGTCCACAAAACACATGTAGACTGGTTGGGCAAACTCCCATGCACCCTCAAGGACCCTGCCGAGAGTATAGAGCTGGTCCACAGTTCCACGACCAGGACGAAAACCACACTGTTCCTCCTGAATCTGAGGTTTGACCAGTATAGTCCAGTATAGAAAAGAGTATTTGTGGGATAAGAGATTTTTGAGTGTTCATTGGGCTTGTGAGTTTGGTGTGTTTACTGGTTTAGGTGTTAGCATCCGGAAAACAAACGGGTGATTGCGGTCGTAACAATCGTTACCACCCATTTATACAGCTCCATTCTCTGTTTCAGGTTGGTGATGGTCAGTAGTAGTTAAAGTCCGCAGCCAAGGATGTCTGCTACAGATTCGGACAACTCCATTGACTGGCTGGCAAGTGACACTGAGGACACCAACAGTGAACAGGAGTTTGAGGGGAAGCGCAGCCAGACAGATGCTTCTTCAACGGACAGCTGCTGGAGCCGTGAGATCCGCGAGACGTCCACTAGGGGTCCTCCTTCCAGCTGCACGGAGACATGGGGCAGGGATGCCATTGAACTGTGTAAAACGCAACAAAGCGAGAAGATGAAGAGACGACGCAGCTTCGCGGAGGAAGAGGAAGGACGGATCATTTCCAGTCAGTCAGAGAAGGGACGGCTTTTTACCCGAAAGGTGAGCTTCTCATGACTCATGTCGAATTCCCAGAGGAGGTCAGCAAAACTGTGCTAGGCCCTCTGACCACTGTCTACTTCCCTGACATATTTACAAGTACCTCATGAATTACATGACACGCTGTGAAGATCCACCTTCCGCTGTCAGCACAATTAGCCGGCTCTTCTGCTATAAATCCTATCCAGGAAGGGTGGAGACAACAGAGGCCTGAGTCATGTCTCGCAACAGTTTACACTAAACAGCTATTAAAATAAATCCATTTAGGGTTTATTAATTAATTCCACACATTTGTCACACCAGTAGAATAAATACAATAATGTTTAGAACAATAAACTCTGGTTGTGATGATGATAATATTGTAACTTCATACCATCATGATACAAATAACATCTAACAGTAAAAACTATAGAGGACACTGACAATTCTTAACATCTCCATTCCTGTTGTCCCGCAGAAGTCATGACTCCCTATGTTTTAATCAATAGACTGGTGTGTGTTTAGGATACCGTAACCCATACTTGCCAACCCTCCCGGTTTTACCGGGAGACTCCCGGAATTCAGCGCCTCTCCCGATAACCTCCCGGAAGAAATTTTCTCCCGATAAACTCACGGAATTCAGCCGGAGCTGGAGGCCACGCCTGAGTGGGGACAGCGGCGACAGTCTGTTTTCACGTCCGCTTTCCCACTATATAAACAGCGTGCCTGCCCAATCACGTTATAACTGTAGAATGATCGAGGGCGAGTTCTTGGTTTCTTATGTGGGTTTATTGTTAGGCAGTTTCATTAACGTCCTCCCAGCGCGGTAACAACACACAACAACAGCAGTCACGTTTTCGTCTACCGTAAAGCAGTTCGTCTGCCGTAAACAGCAATGTTGTGACACTCTTAAACAGGACAATACTGCCATCTACTGGATAGCCTCTGGAACACTGAAATTCAAGTATTTCTTTTATTTATATGGATAATAAAATAAATATATATATATATATATATATATATATATATATATATATATATATATATATATATATATATAGTTATAATTCACTGAAAGTCAAGTATTTCATACGTATATATATATATATATATATATATATATATATATATATATATATATATATATATATATATATATATATATATATATATATATATTTATTTAAATATATGAGAAATATATATGAAATACTCGAGTTGGTGAATTATAGCTGTAAATATACTCCTCCCCTCTTAAACACGCCCCCGCCCCACGTCCCACCCCACCCCCCACCTCCCGGAATCGAAGGTCTCAAGGTTGGCAAGTATGCTGTAACCCTTAAACATCATTTATTTTTTATAATATTTCAACGGGATGGGAGACTCGCTGCCTGAGTGTTCTGAACTCCTATTCCGATACCAGTGTATTGAGCAGAATATTGCTGCCTGGAGGTGCCATAAGTCATCATGTTGTTATTCTTTAAACAGCAAGTTAGTGAAGTAGTGCATTACATTTGACTCAGTGTCTGTAAGACATGATCAATCAATCAATTCTACACAACAGACCACATTCTTAACCATCAAATAATTAGTTATTATGCCAACTCCTAATCCTAATGTTGATAAAAGGTGCAATAAAGAAATTCTGCAGTACTTTTTCCCATGTAACCCACTGTGACGAGACATTAACTATAAATCAATGTCTTATCATTTTTAGTGCATGGAGCTGCAATGCTACATCCATCCACTGTCCTCAATCTTGAATGGTCTTCGTTCAGGGAGATACCGAGAACGTAAGTCCTCTTTATGTACCTTGTGTGTTTTTTGCCTGTGTGAGACATCTTAGTGCAGAGCAATGGTGTGGTAATTATGGAACGCCTACTTGGACTGTGGAGTGTTTTAATGGACATCTACAGTACATACCACCGATTTAATGGCCCCACCAAGAGCAGAAAAAAACATATTTTTTAGGAACTTGAGAATAGGCAAAGTCACACTTCAGCTCACTGCTATAAAGGAGATGCTTGGCAGAGTGGAGTGAGAACATAGTGTACCATGTCTGCGCAGGGCGAGAACTGCTCTTAGTAATTGGTCTGATAGGTACTGAAAGGGCTTCTGCAGGGAACGATAGCGCCATGCTCACTGTTCACTTTATGGTCTCAAACCTTGTGTGCACTACTTGGCCACAGACAGAAAGGAAGTGTATTCTCTATCACAGCTATTCACAAAACGTGGTACATGTACCACTAGCGGTACGCGGGCTCTATCTCGTGGTACGCCAAATAATCACTTAATCAAATACTCAAACACAGTGTTACTGTTCAAACTGTGTGTAAGCATTTTAAATATACTTGTTAAATAAATCCACTGCCTTGCTTTAATTAATATTTAGGCTTCTATGCTTTTGTATTTTAATGTTGGTCATTATTACTTGGAGAGCAAAGTTTTTTTATGAGGTGGTGCTTGTTGGTAAAGTTTGAGAACCACTGCCCTATCACATTAACAGCCCCCACTCCCATATATGTATATTAGTATATACCAGTCCATCTCAAATAGTGGGGCTGGCCCCCCTGTGACCTTGAAGAACATGCTTTTTTTTTTTTTTACCATACTAGTATATGATGAAGACTATGTAGTACTTGGCTTCACTTTAACAACGATGGGAGACGAGGAAAGACCGCTGTGTTTCCTTTAATGTTAATAGGCTTACAATGTCATGCATAGATATAGATATAACAACTTTAAAGACAAATTACAATATTTATAGTCACGGTGGAGAGTAGGGGTGGCGTGAAATATTTTCTTCTTCCTGGGGGGCTTAACAGAAAATATTTGCGAAGCACTGGTATATACACAGATATTTTACACAACCAATCCGCTGTCCTGATACATGTCCTCATATGTTACAACTGTTTTCTCTCACCAGGACTTAGCAGTTTCCAAGAAAGTGTTGCTATGGATAGAATCCAAAGGATCCTGGGTGTTCTGCAGAATCCCTGCTTAGGGTATGTGTCCTCAACTTTGCCTACATACTCCAGTATTTCCCACACATTCATTTATTTGTGGCGGCCCGCCACGAAAGAATTACGTCCGCCACAAATTATTTTTATTTTTATTTTTTTTTGTCCTGTCCAGCTTCTCAGGCAAATCATATAGTTGATGTAGATGCCCATATAGGCTATTCAGATTTACTTTACAAAAGAGAAGTGTAGGATACTTCTCTTGTTGCCTTATTTGTATTTGACCACTACTGTTTTCTGTTTATTTGTTACTGACTGTGGCAGGACACCTCTGCCTCTGTTTCACTTTATGTTGCTGGTAAATAATATGGTTGTAGTAGTAGGCTAAAGTTAAATTATTTAGTATGCACTAATTAAAGGGGCAGAGCTTTAAGAGACATTTTAGCTTTTATATTTTATAAGATATAATTTTTGTAAGAACCACAATTAATAAATATATTTCAATGAATAACTTATTGTTCAAATCTGTATATAAATATGTACATAAAGTGTTGTAATTATATTGTAAAATGGATGGATGGATAGATGTTTAAAACAAAACTGTTATTATTAATTAGTAAGTATACATTTTTTGAGCCTTTTTAGAGAAAATCATATCATTGTAGTAAATTATGCAAATTACTCATAGCCACACCCCCACTGCCACAGGTATCTTGGCAGTTTTATGGGAAACACTGTACTCTAACATAGGTAACAAGGATATATATATGCTTTATATACACACCACTTGAAAACATGAACATTTTTCAACTCCAACAGCCAGATAGGATCAAAGGTCAGAGGTCACTGATGTTGGACCTAAGAAAGGCCCTGCCTAAAAATATTTAGGGTTGAGGTCAGGGCTCTAAAGTTCTTTCACAACAAAATCACTCAAGCATACATTATGGACCTACGTGGACCCTCCCAAGCCATTCTAATCAAATGTTTACCGTCCAAGATTGGTAAGATAAAGAACAAATAAGTTGCTTTTTTCAAAACTCAAGTAAGCTAGCGACACAATGACGACAACAAGCTGGCAATGACGCACTATAGTCCAAAAGCCGCAACACATGGCTCACAGCATGTTGCAATTCCCCTACCAATACACACATACGGACAAACACAGACACACACTTTCAGGACAAATTTACTGCAGAGATTGCCTGGTCTCGCCGCAGTCGTGCATCTCGTTAAAAATGAATAAGGTCTCCATGCGGGAGCGGCACTCTTCTCTCTGCTTGATTAGATGTTATAATGGCACGTGAGATCACCTCTTTTTGAAAAAGGAGAATGTCTCCGTGCATTTAGATGCTATTTAACATTGATGTGCAAATATTTTTTTGTTTTGAAGCATCAGAGTTGGTATTATGAGATGAAGTAAATCTGCTTGATCTATTACATGTTTAGAGAAAAACATGTGCATACTTGCCAACCTTGAGACCTCCAATATCGGGAGGTGGGTAGGGGGGGCGTGGTTGGGGGCGTGGTTATTTACCGCTAGAATTCACCAACTCGAGTATTTCATATATATATATATATATATATATATATATATATATATATATATATATATATATATATGTATATATAATACTTGACTTTCAGTGAATTCTAGCTATATATATATATATATTTATTTTATTTACATAAAATAAATACTTGAATTATCTATCCATTAGATGGCAGTATTGTCCTGTTTAACTTCTCCGTTCATGACTGAGAAATCATTTCGGCTACCGTGTTCAATGGAGAAGTCTATTCTACATATTTACAGGCAACATACACCTTCCCCTTCGAACTGTCCTGGATGAACTGAAATTCTTGTTTCCATTCGTTTTGGAACTTGCAAGCGTATTTATATTGTGGGAAAGCGGACGTGAGAATAGGCTGTCCCCACTCAGTCTCAGGTCCGTATTGAGCTGGAGGGGGCGTGGCCTCCAGCTCAATACCGGGAGTTTGTCGGGAGAAAATCTCTGCCGGGAGGTTGTCGGGAGAGGCGCTGAATAACGGGATTCTCCCGCTAAAAACGGGAGGGTTGGCAAGTATGCATGTGTCTGGGGGCCGGGATACCTATTTTTAGGAACATTAATACAAAACCTCACAATAATGTCTGATTGAATGCTAAAAACGTTATGACAGACCGCCTTAAAAAACGGAATTGAATTTTACATTTTTTTTTACTGAATGAGACAACCAGAATGTACATGAAAATAAAGAATGTGGGATTTACAATATTAACTATGAAGGATAAAACACTGAATATTGACAACATATGAATGTCACACCCCCTCTCGATCGACATATTTTACAATCAAGCAAAACGCAACAAAAATGCAACAAACAGCGAAATATGAACGACAAGGGCAAAAAAAAAAACCCCACCTACAATCTGATATATCACTAAGCTTTAGAACTTTGTTGTTCCTCCTTCCTCCTCTGTCCCTGACACCCGCATTTTCAGGCTCGCTCTGAAAACACTCTGTGGAAACGCTCCCCACCCACACTGCTTGGTGCCTCGTCTCAGCTGCTGTGACTTTGATCACCATAGTAACTAATTAGATTACCATAGTAACTACTCTTAAACGCATCATAATTAAATCATCCCCTCAACTCCCCCCCAAATGGATTAACTCGCTGGAATAAAAAAGACAATATAACATATATCCATAAACGTGGACACATGTGAAAAAGTGCAATATATATTTATCTGTACAGTAATCTATTTATTTATTTATATATATTTATTTATTTTTTATATATATATATATATATATATATATATATATATATATATATATATATATATATATATATATATATATATATATATATATATATACAGTGTTTCCCATAAACTGCCAAGATACCTGTGGCGGTGGGGGCGTGGCTATGGGCGTGGTCACCATGACATCATCGAGTAATTTGCATAATTTACTACAATGATATGATTTTCTCTAAAAAGGCTCAAAAAAAGTATACTTACTAATTAATAATAACAGTTTTGTTTTAAACGTCCATCCATCCATCCATCCATTTTACAATATAATTACAACACTTTATGTACATATTTATATACAGATTTGAACAATAAGTTATTCATTATTAATTGTGGTTCTTACAAAAAATATATCTTATAAAAATATAAAAGCTAAAATGTCTCTTAAAGATCTGCCCATTTAATTAGTGCATACTAAATAATTTAACTTCAGCCTACTACTACAACCATATTGTTTACCAGCAACATAAAGTGAAACAGAGGCAGAGGTGTCCTGCCACAGTCAGTAACAAATAAACAGAAAACAGTAGTGGTGGTAGATAGACACAAAGCGTCATCAAACATCTGATCCACTGAACAAAGAGATCCAAAAATCTTGATCCTACACTTCTCTTTTGTAAAGTAAATCTGAACAGCCGATATGGGCATCTACATCAACTATATGATTTGCCTGAGAAGCTTGACAGGACACAAAAAAAATAAAAATTAAAAATTGTGTTTTTTTTGTTTTTTTGTGGCGGCCTTAATTCTTTCGTGGCGGGCCGCCACAAATAAATGAATGTGTGGGAAACACTAATATATATTTATTTATTTATATATGCACCTTATTGCTTTTTTATCCTGCACTACCATGAGCTTATGTAACGAAATTTCGTTCTTATCTGTGCTGTAAAGTTCACATTTGAATGACAATAAAAAGGAAGTCTAAGTCTAACTAGTATATAACGCAAAAGCGCAGATTCCAACCACTGAAATACTTTGTATAGTTCAAGACTTATGGTCATTTGAAAACATCACTGCACATTATAATGGCAGCTACAGTTACCATCTTAAAGATCTAAAAAAATTATTTGGGAATGTCCGGCGGGCCAGATTGAAAAGCCCCCGGGCCTTAATTTTTGCCCACATTTCTATTAGGATCCAATACAAGAGTTGTAAGAACAATTGTGCCTTTACAAAGAGTGTATTAAAATCACCTGCCAGTAAGTATGATGATGTGCAAATCTGCACTACAAATCACAATAATACAGAAATACTGTATTTGAGGCGGAAATATGAGTGACAGAAAAGGCACACAAAGAAAAATGTAATTGGTCGAACAAGAAGCACCTAAATTAATCCAAATGATATATGGATGTGTCTCACTGGACAACATAGTAATACACTCAATGAGAAATAAAATCTTGTATCTTGTGTGAAAGGTGTATTTCTGAGCACCTTAAATAAATACAATGTCAACCTGAATGATCCTGAAGACAGAATGTTTCACACAGCTCTCTCTAATTAATTGTCTGGTAAGTAAATTTGTTTTAAACGCCAAAGAACAAATAACTAATATTCATTGCTCAAGCAATAAATATAAAGCGAAGAACATTCCCTGTACAAAAGGGCTGTAGACTATCATATTAAAACAAAGTCTACTAAAAACACAGTATCAAAACACGCGATTACGTTGAAGGTCGAAGAATGAAATAGCGGCTTGATTAGCCACAGCACGCCACGTGCTTCCAGCGCTGGCGTAGTGCTGGTACACTGACATCAGCTAAAACGGGCACATACTAATTGGTGCCTTCAATCGCCAGCTGCTGCCGTCATCAGGGAGACAAAGAGTGGGTGTGGCAGCCTCCCTGCAGACAGTCTGGGTCGAGGCTGGAAGGTGGATCTAAATCCCCAACCACCCGCCCCCCTCCCCCCTCTGTGGCTCGGTGCTGCCAGCTGGCAACTCCAACAGCCACACAATAGGATCAAAGTCACTTTTTTTTAGCAGCCACCAGTTACCGATAATCTTTCACATGAATTGAACATGCACTGAATGGAGTAAGGCAAGAAGGTCCTGATCATATGACACTAGATAATCCCTGCCCACCATCTGGCTCTGATGGGCTGGAAATGAAAGGGCGGCTACACTCCGCCCGCCCCCAATGAAGACTGCGTCACCACGGCTAGTTTATTTTCACAGTGACGCTGCTGGAAGGCGTCGGGGCTTTGGTGTTTTAAATTTAGAGGCCAGTGGAACGGCTATACACGAGGCCACGTGTCGCGCCAAACATGTGAGAAATGTACCGAGGAGAATTTTCCTCCCCACACATGGAGCGCAGCCTTTTTTTTTTTTGTGAGAGAGCGTAATTGTTCGCTTGGCTCTCTGAGAGTGCATATTTCCTGCGTGAGCTTGAAAGAGAGATAAGATTTCAAGGTCGAAGGCTGCCAACATTTTAGGTAGATAGCGCAGATGCATGCGCCGGGGCTCATAAATTGACATCTCTATGTTTCTTTGTCTTTTCACAGGGAGAAATACATAAGTATCATTCTTAAAATGGAGGAAATGCTGAAGAGTTGGTTCCCTAACGTAAAAACCCAACGCCAACCGGCCGTCGCCCACACAGAGGAAGTCGTTCCTACAAAGAAACTAAAGGTAAAGTTGCTTTAAAAACATTTTAGTTAAAGAAGGCTTGCTGCCAGGAACATATGTTGACAACACAGGGAAACAGAAATTAAAATTCTATTATTACCCAATCATTGGTCTGGGACTGGTAAGGCAGCTACTTTTACTAAGGTACGATGTTACAACAGTCTCATGTTCCATGTGAACAACCACAGAGGAGGAAAGGTAATTTTGAAGGAGTGTCTCTCTGGGATTTGAAAAGTCAGAACATTAAACCACATTCTTTGGCGTTCAATTGGCGAGGTGTAACACACCCTTGTGGTTTTACACGGTTTTCATCAGTGTTAAGTAGCTGCTAAGCTGATAAAACTCATGTTTAAAAAAAATTAATCCAATTGTATGAAATGTGCATACCAATGCACTTCTTTCTTGTGTAAATCGTGTTAGAATATTTCAGATGATTGTTTTTGTGTTATAGCTTATTACCGTATTTTTCGGAGTATAAGTCGCACCGGCCGAAAATGCATAATAAAGAAGGAAAAAAACATATATAAGTCGCACTGGAGTATAAGTCGCATTTTTGGGGGGAAATGTATTTGATAAAAGCCAACACCAAGAATAGACATTTGAAAGGCAATTTAAAATAAATAAAGAATAGTGAACAACAGGCTGAATAAGTGTACGTTATATGAGGCATAAATAACCAACTGAGAACGTGCCTGGTATGTTAACGTAACATATTATGGTAAGAGTCATTCAAATAACTATAACATATAGAACAGGGGTCACCAACCTTTTTGAAACCAAGAGCTACTTCTTGGGTACTGATTAATGCGAAGGGCTACCAGTTTGATACACACTTAAATAAATTGCCGAAAATAGCCAATTTGCTCAATTTACCTTTAACTCTATGTTATTATTAATAATTAATGATATTTACACTTAATTGAACGGTTTAAAAGAGGAGAAAACACAAAAAAAAATGACAATTAAATTTTGAAACATAGTTTATCTTCAATTTCGACTCTTTAAAATTCAAAATTCAACCGAAAAAAAGAAGAGAAAAACTAGCTAATTCGAATCTTTTTGAAAAAATAAAAAAAATAATTAATGGAACATCATTAGTCATTTTTCCTGACTAAGATTAATTTTAGAATTTTGATGACATGTTTTAAATAGGTTAAAATACAATCTGCACTTTGTTAGAATATATAACAAATTGGACCAAGCTATATTTCTAACAAAGACAAATCATTATTTCTTCTAGATTTTCCAGAACAAAAATTTTAAAAGAAATTCAAAACACTTTGAAATAAGATTTTTTTAAATTTGATTCTACAGAGTTTCTAGATTTGCCAGAATAATTTTTTGGAATTTTAATCATACTAAGTTTGAAGAAATATTTCACTAATATTTTTCGTCGAAAAAACAGAAGCTAAAATGAAGAATTAAATAAAAATGTATTTATTATTCTTTACAATAAAAAAAATAAATTTACTTGAACATTGATTTAAATTGTCAGGAAAGAAGAGGAAGGAATTTAAAAGGTATATGTGTTTAAAAATCCTAAAATCATTTTTAAGGTTGTATTTTTTCTCTAAAATTGTCTTTCTGAAAGTTATAAGAGGCAAAGTAAAAAAAATAATGAATTTATTTAAACAAGTGAAGACCAAGTCTTTAAAATATTTTCTTGGATTTTCAAATTCTATTTGAGTTTTGTCTCTCTTAGAATTAAAAATGTCGGGCAAAGCGAGACCAGCTTGCTAGTAAATAAATACAATTTAAAAAATAGAGGCAGCTCACTGGTAAGTGCTGCTATTTGAGCTATTTTTAGAACAGGCCAGCGGGCTACTCATCTGGTCCTTACGGGCTACCTGGTGCCCGCGGGCACCGCATTGGTGACCCCTGATATAGAACATGCTATACATTTACCAAACAATCTGTCACTCCTAATCGCTAAATCCCATGAAATCTTCTACGTCTAGTCTCTTACGTGAATGAGCTAAATAATATTATTTGATATTTTACGCTAATGTGTTAATCATTTCACACATAAGTCGCTCCTGAATATAAGTCGCACCCCCGGCCAAACTATGAAAAAAACTGCGACTTACAGTCCGTAAAATACGGTAATAACCTGTTTGGGTCCACCTGCCATCAACTCATGATCCAGACCATGAACCCTGACCTGACCTGGGCAAATAACTGCATAGCTCACAAAAGCCAACTTTGAGTTGAATATTTATATCAGCCGTTAGATGACACAGAAATGACTTTACTGTAATAATCAAAGTTTATTTGCAAGTAGACTGAAATAGAACTTAATGTGAATCTAACGAATGTTTAATTCAGGGATAAATTATGTTATAAATTGTGATGAGGGTTTTTGTTTGTACAGCCTCTTGCTTTGTAGCCATCATGTAGTCATTACACGTCTGTAATGCAACAAATACATGCACTTTCATGAGTTGTCCATTTAACTCTTAATTTGGTCCATCTGGACAATTAGATCCAATGAAAGAAATGTATCAGTTGATCCAGGACAGTTCTACACTATCAAGTATAGGAATGATCAACTTACTACATTTGCACCTTGCTTCCCAAGCTATGGCTCAAAAACAACGTTTTGCCTCAAGGCTGGACACAAACTGTCTTAAAAATGTGAAAAATCTAGACCAAGACAGGGACTCTCTGCGTTGAAAATTCATAACATTGCAGTATTACATTAGAAAAGTTATGACTATGCATCTTATGCTGTGTGCTGCTATGGCCACGAAACATGGAATTATATATACTGTATGTACAGTACAGGCCAAACGTTTGGACACACCTTATTCAATGTGTTTTCTTTATTTACATTGTAGATTGTCACATCTAAACTATGAATGAACACATGTGGAGTTATGTACTTAACAAAAAAAGATGAAATGACTAAAAACATGTTTTATATTCCAGTTTCTTCAAAATAGCCACCCTTTGCTCTGATTACTGCTTTGCACACTCTTGGCATTCTCTCCATGAGCTTCAAGCACACCTGTGAAGGGAAAACCATTTCAGGTGACTACCTCTTGAAGCTCATGGAGAGAATGCCAAGAGTGTGCGAAAAAGTAATCAGAGCAAAGGGTGGCTATTTTGAAGAAAATAGAATATAAAACATGTCTCCAGTTATTTCACCTCCGCATGTGTTCATTCATAGTTTTGATGTGACAATCCACAATGTAAATAGTCATGGAAATAAAGAAAACCCATTGAATGAGAAGGTGTGTAGGTTCAGTGTTTCCCATAAACTGCCAAGATACCTGTGGCGGTGGGGGCGTGGCTATGGGCGTGGTCACATGACATCATTGAGTAATTTGCATAATTTACTACAACGATATGATTTTCTCTAAAAAGGCTCAAAAAATTTATACTTACTAATTAATAATAACAGTTTTGTTTTAAACATCCATCCATCCATCCATTTTACAATATAATTACAACACTTTATGTACATATTTATATACAGATTTGAACAATAAGTTATTCACTGAAATATTTTTATTAATTGTGGTTCTTACAAAAAATATATCTTATAAAATATAAAAGCTAGAATGTCTCTTAAAGCTCTGCCCTTACTAAATAATTCAACTTTAGCCTACTACTACAACCATATTATTTACCAGCAACATAAAGTGAAACAGAGGCAGAGGTGTCCTGCCACAGTCAGTAACAAATAAAAAGAAAACAGTAGTGGTGGTAGATAGACACAGAACTTCATCAAACATCTGATCCACTGAACAAAGAGCTCCAAAAATCTTGAACTTTAGACTGCCATCAGTTTTACTCCTTAACCATGTGTTTCCTACTGCCTGCAGACTTTGCACCCTTTGTTATATACACATGTTGTGTTTGTAATATAAATACATTTAATAAAGTCAAATACAAATAAGGCAACAAGAGAAGTATCCTACACTTCTCTTTTTGTAAAGTAAATCTGAACAGCCGATATGGGCATCTACATCAACTATATGATTTGCCTGTAAAGCTGGACAGGACCAAAAAAAAATAAAAAAAATAAAAAAAAAATATTTGTGGCGGACGTAATTATTTCGTGGCGGGCCGCCACAAATGAATGTGTGGGAAACACTGAGGTTTGTTGCTTTTACATTTGTATATAGTGTCTGCTAGAAACATATATCACTGAGCACTCGATCGTGAAATTAATCAAAATGTCTTTCAACAGCTTTCACAAGTGACAGCGAGCGCAGCAGCGAGCCCAGTTACCATCAGCGATACTCCGCAGGGTGCCAAACAGCTGCGAGTCACCGACCTCACACCTCCTGGAGCTTATTCCGCAAGCAACCTTAAATGGCTCCACACGTTCCCCATCTGCTCCCCCATCGCGGAGCAGGCGCAGGCGGGCCCTCGGCATGTAGCGCACCCTAGAGACATAACGCAGGACAGCGCCGTATCTTCCAGCACAGACGTCCCCGCTAACACAAACTCTGTGCCGAGAGGGCCTCCGCCGGAAAAAATCAAGGCGCCTTGTCTAGAGCGCCTCCTGAAGTCGACAGATAGCATTCTCACCCGCAAGGGGACGTCGGGTTTGACGGACAGCAGCTGGTCCTAGTCCACATCGGGGGCTGCTTCACACGCAGCTGAGCCTTGACTACTCTACCAGGGGGGCCAGTTAGCTCGCTTTGCCCATTCCAGCCTTCAGGGGAGGCCTGAGCCTTTAAAAAAAGGGACTTGACAGGTTTACTGTTTAGTGGAAAATGTGTTCCCACACTGACATGACAAGTGTCTGCTATATTTTCTCCTTTTGTTTTGTCGTTTGCACTCTTGGGTAGCATTTATGAAGGTGGGAAGGAGAGCAGTTTCATGCTAACCGAGGCAGCGTTCCCTCTGTAGATCCGACGGTTCTGTTTGAGCGTTTGCAAAAGCGCCATCTTGCCAACGAGGTGGAAGTAGTTTGTGCTGGAAGGAAGTGTGTCCCATCTCCAGACACGTGGTCAACAGCGGCCTACTTATTTGTTGTGCTGAAATGTGACTTTATGTTTTAGTCCTTCTCACGGCTCCACTGTCAACTTTATTTTTGTGACAGTTACTCATTTTCATACTTTGAGAATCAGTCTTTTGGTACAACTGTTCTACCTCAGGGGGTGAGGGTAAGAATGTGAACGCATCGCTCAACCTCTCCGGACACCTCGGCGGACCTGCAGCGAGCCACGCCGGCATCAAACAGAACGCTCTGCAGCACGAGCCACCCTGTTTGGGGACGCTCCCATCACAGGGATGCACTCATGGTGCCATTGCAAAGAATGTCCACAGAGTCTCCCAGTCCAAGGCAAAACAGTGCCTGTAAACATCAAACTGTGCCTGCATGCCAGTTTAATAAAGCGAGAGAAAAGTCCAAGGCGGGATAGTACTGATCAGGAATTGTCACTCTCCTGCCATTCACATCAATTATTCAGTTCTTGCCAACCCGCTTCCATGGTGGAGTAGAACAACTGTTATGTTTTGCCACAAAACTCAGACAGTATGTTAGACCAGCAGAGAGGGGCAACTTTGGTTTCCCTCTGTGTAAACCTGACAGAGGTTGTCAATTTATTCTGAAAAGTGGCCTTTATATTGTGAAATTTTATACTTTTAAAATAAATGTGTGTATATTTGTTTGATGCAAATTGGCTGTTGATTGTTTTTTTATTATTATAGAGTTCATAAGAAAAGGCTATGACAAAAATGATATAGTAAGAGTGAATTACACTTCTGGGAAGACTTTTTATAAGATCTACAACAGGGGTGTCAAACTCATTCTCAGTGAGGGCCACATCGCAGTTATGGTTGCCCTCAGAGGCCCGCTTTTAACAATGAATAATATATGAATGTATATACACTACCGTTCAAAAGTTTGGGGTCACCCAAACAATTTTGTGGAATAGCCTTCATTTCTAAGAACAAGAATAGACTGTCGAGTTTCAGATGAAAGTTCTCTTTTTCTGGCCATTTTGAGCGTTTAATTGACCCCACAAATGTGATGCTCCAGAAACTCAATCTGCTCAAAGGAAGGTCAGTTTTGTAGCTTCTGTAACGAGCTAAACTGTTTTCAGATGTGTGAACATGATTGCACAAGGGTTTTCTAATCATCAATTAGCCTTCTGAGCCAATGAGCAAACACATTGTACCATTAGAACACTGGAGTGATAGTTGCTGGAAATGGGCCTCTATACACCTATGTAGCTATTGCACCAAAAACCAGACATCTGCAGCTAGAATATTAATTTACCACATTATCAATGTATAGAGTGTATTTCTTTAAAGTTAAGACTAGTTTAAAGTTATCTTCATTGAAAAGTACAGTGCTTTTCCTTCAAAAATAAGGACATTTCAATATGACCCCAAACTTTTGAACGGTAGTGTATATACAGTATATATTAGGGCTGCAACTAACGATTAATTTGATAATCGATTAATCTGTTGATTATTACTTTGATTAATCGATTAATAATCGGATAAAAGAGACAAACTACATTTCTATCCTATCCAGTATTTTATTGAGAAAAAAACAGCATACTGGCACCATACTTATTTTGATTATTGTTTGTCAGCTGTTTGTAAATGTTGCAGTTTATAAATAAAGGTTTATTAAAAAAAAATTTTTTAAAAAGCCTCTGCGCGCATAGCATAGATCCAACGAATCGATGACTAAATTAATCGGCAACTATTTTTATAATCGATTTTATCGATTAGTTGTTGCAGCCCCAATATATATATATATATATATATATATATATATATATATATATAGATAAATGCTTTAAAAGGTAATATCGGAAATTATCTGTATCGTTTTTTTTATTATTGGTATCCTTTTTTTTTTTTTTTTTTTTTTTTAATAAAATCAACATAAAAAACACAAGATACACTTTCAATTAGTGCACCAACCCAAAAAACCTCCCTCCCCCATTCACACTCATTCACACAAAAGGGTTGTTTCTTTCTGTTATTAATATTCTGGTTCCTACATTATATATCAATATATATCAATACAGTCTGCAAGGGATACAGTCCGTAAGCACACATGATTGTGCGTGCTGCTGCTCCACTAATAGTACTAACCTTTAACAGTTACTTTTACTCATTTTCATTCATTACTAGTTTCTATGTAGCTGTTTTTATATTGTTTTACTTTATTTAAGAAAATGTTTTTAATTTATTTATTTTATAATTTATTTTTTATTTTTTTATTTTTAAAAGGACCTTATCTTCACCAAACCTGGTTGTCCAAATTAGGCATAATAATGTGTTAATTCCACGACTGTATATATCGGTATCGGTTGATATCGGTATCGGTAATTAAGAGTTGGACAATATCGGAATATCGGATATCGGCAAAAAAGCCATTATTGGACATCCCTATGAATATATATATATATATATATATATATATATATATATATATATATATATATATATATATATATATATATATATATATATATATATATATATATAATAAATAAACAATATTTTTTTTTACATAAGCTGCAAAAAAAATATTACAATTTTACTTTAAAAACTGGCAGCTCAGTCACCAGAATGTTACAGTAAAATCAGTGTTGTTTTTTTTACAGCATATACATTTTTTTTATAAATGAGATAGGCTCCAGCACCCCCCACGACCCTGAACGGGACAAGCGGTAGAAAACGGATGGATGGATGGAATGGAATGTAAAAACAATAGCACTGTTTTTAGCGGTAAAATTCAAGCAAGAGAGTGTTTTTTTACCTTAAAATCTTGGTTTTGTTTGTTTTGTAATGTTTTACTTTATTTGAAAAAAAACAGTACAAACGTTGATTTTACGGTAAAAAAAACTCAGTCGGCGGAATTTTACCGTAAAATCTATTGCCAATTTTACAGTCTACAATTTGATTGATAATTTGTTTTTAAATCATAAGTCAAACAGATATTTAAGTACAGTATTGTATCTTTATTTTAACAAAAAAAAATTGGAATACATGATAATATAATATTTTGATAATATTGAGTTTTAAAAGATATGCAATTGCATGCAGTACATGATTTTTTAATGTCAAAGGGGAAAGAAAAAATATATTTAGTAAGAAAATATTAAGCATTTTATTAACGCATATTATTTCCAGGCTTTCGCGGGTCACATAAAATAATGTGGCGGGCCAAATTCGGCCCCCCGGGCCTTGAGTTTGACACCGGTGATCTACAAGAATGTGTCTGTGTGTTGGTGTCCATTCATCCAGAAGCATATTTGTGAGGTCAACCCTAACCCTAACCCTAACCCCTCACCCTCACCCTAACCCACAGGTGTTGGCTCACAATCTCTGTTGGTGTTTGAGGTCAGGCAGTCAAAATGGAGAATTATTAGATTTGTGAAGGCAGAAATGGTAATATTAATATAGCTCTTCTAGTCTTCATACTGTACGTTAGCAATACATGTATGGGGAAATACATGTGGTCTACAGCCATAGTAAAATGTAGTTTTATTTAGGCACATTTCACTTGTGTGAATGTTTACTTAAAAACACAAAATTAAAAATATCAAATTTTTGAATAAATACATTTTGATACTTTAGTGTTGATTTTTCAGCCAAAGAAAATAAAAATGAAGTCTGGTGTTTGCACAAGCAAACTGAATAGTGCCATCTATAGGCGGAATATATATCTAAGTATTGACTTCCCAACTATGATTTGATGTTCTGCATGGGAAACTAGTCTATTATGTATTATATATTATTCATACTGGCTCACCTGCACTGGCTTCCTGTGCACTTAAGATGTGACTTTAAAGTTTTACTACTTACGTATAAAATACTACACGGTCTAGCTCCTGCCTATCTTGCCGACTGTATTGTACCATATGTCCCAGCAAGAAATCTGCCTTCAAAGAACTCCGGCTTATTAGTGATTCCCAGAGTCCAAAAAAGGTCTGTGGTCTATAGAGCGTTTTCTATTGGGGCTCCAGTACTCTAGAAAGTCCTCCCGGTAACAGTTAGAGATGCTACCTCAGTAGAAGCATTTAAGTCCCATCTTAAAACTCATTTGTATACTCTAGCCTTTAAATAGACCCCCTTTTTAGATCAGTTGATCTGCCGTTTCTTTTCTTTTCTCCTTTGCCCTCCTCTCCCTCGTGGAGGGCGGAGACACAGGTCCGGTAGCCATGGATGAAGTGCTGGCTGTCCAGAGTCGGGACCCGGGGTGGACCGCTCGCCTGTGCATCGGTTGGGGACATCTCTGCACTGCTGACCCGTCTCCGCTCAGGATGGTTTCCTGCTGGCCCAGTATGGACTGGACTCTCACTATTAGGTTAGATCCACTATGGACTGGACTCTCACTATTATGTTATATCCACTATGGACTGGACTCTCACTATTATGTTAGATCCACTATGGACTGGACTTTCACAATATTATGTCAGACCCACTATGGACTGGACTCTCACACTATTATGTTAGATCCACTATGGACTGGACTCTCACTATTATGTTAGATCCACTATGGACTGGACTTTCACAATATTATGTTAGATCCACTATGGACTGGACTCTCACTATTATGTTAGATCCACTATGGACTGGACTTTCACAATATTATGTTAGATCCACTATGGACTGGACTCTCACTATTATGTTAGATCCACTATGGACTGAACTCTCACTATTATGTTAGATCCACTATGGACTGGACTCTCACTATTATGTTAGATCTACTATGGACTGGACTTTCACTATTATGTTAGATCCACTATGGACTGGACTCTCACTATTATGTTAGATCCACTCCACTATGGACTGGACTCTCACACTATTATGTTAGATCCACTATGGACTGGACTCTCACTATTATGTTAGATCCACTATGGACTGGACTTTCACAATATTATGTTAGATCCACTATGGACTGGACTCTCACTATTATGTTAGATCCACTATTGACTGGACGCTCACACTATTATGTTAGATCCACTATGGACTGGACTCTCACACTATTATGTTAGATCCACTATGGACTGGACTCTCACACTATTATGTTAGATCCACTATGGACTGGACTCTCACTATTATGTTAGATCCACTATGGAAAGGACTGCAGTCTACCTTGTCTGTATGCACATGTGTTATGTGAGCAAGTTTTAATGTTGTAAATGTGATGTTTTATGTATTTGTTTACTGTTTTTAATGTAACCTTGCTGCTGCCCTCTTGGCCAGGTCTCCCTTGGAAAAGAGATCTTTGATCTCAATGGGATTTTACCTGGTTAAATAAAGGCTAATAATAATAATAAATGGACTGGACTCTCACACTATTATGTTAGATCCACTATGGCCTGGACTCTCACACTATTATGTTAGATCCACTATGGACTGGACTCTCACTATTATGTTAGATCCACTATGGACTGGACTTTCATAATATTATGTTAGATCCACTATGGACTGGACTCTCACTATTATGTTAGATCCACTATGGACTGGACTCTCACTATTATGTTAGATCCACTATGGACTGGACTCTCACTATTATGTTAGATCCACTATGGACTGTACTGTCACTATTATGTTAGATCCACTATGGACTGGACTCTCACAATATTATGTTAGATCCACTATGGACTGGACTCTCACACTATTATGTTAGATCCACTATGGACTGGACTCTCACACTATTATGTTAGATCCACTATGGACTGGACTCTCACACTATTATGTTAGATCCACTATGGACTGGACTGTCACTATTATGTTAGATCCACTATGGACTGGACTCTCACAATATTATGTTAGATCCACTATGGACTAGACTCTCACTATTATGTTAGATCCACTATGGACTGGACTCTCACAAAATTATGTTAGATCCACTATGGACTGAACACCTTTACTATTATGTTAGATCCACTATGGACTGGACTTTCACAATATTATGTCAGACCCACTCGACATCCATTGCATCTGGTCTCCCCTAGAGGGGGTGTTACCCACATATGCGGTCTTCTCCAAGGTTTCTCACAGTCATTCACATCGACGTCCCACTGGGGTGAGTTTTTCCTTGCCCTTATGTGGGCTCTGAACCGAGGATGTCGTTGTGGCTTGTGCAGCCTTTTGAGACACTTGTGATTTAGGGCTATATAATTAAACATTGATTGATATTGTACATCACAGTGGTGATCAAACTTTTTTCAGGAGGTACCACCTTAGAATAAACTTGGCTCTCCAAGTACCACTATGATGACCAACATTAAAATACAGTAGCATAGTGTGCCTAAGTATTCATTAAAACAAGGTAGAGTTTTTTTCAACAAGTATATTGAATCATTTTGACCACAGTTTGAACAGTAATACTGAATATATGAAAGTAAAACACTGTACTTCAATCAAGTGATTATTTGGGGTACCACGAGATCAGGGGTGGCCAACCAGTCAGAGACCAAGAGCCACATATTCTACTGTGTAACCGCAAAGAGTCAAATCATACCCACGTGCACAAATGAACGTCACCCCATCCCTTGCACACACGCACTTTTGTTCAGCCAGATTTATTGTAAAACGTCACACACCAACACGATCATGAAAGAAATGGACTCCTACAGTACCAAGACCACAGGCCAGTCATTGTGTGCACTGTCTCACACAGACAAACGGCCAGTTCAACCAAGTCCAAGGCGCTGAAGATTTGAAGCTTTGAAATGCACTAATCACGTCTGTCATATAAAGGCAAATTACTTGCCATACACAGTACAAGCCAAAAGTTTGGACACACCTTCTCATTTAAGGCATTTTCTTTATTTTCATGACTATTTACATTGTAGATTGTCACTGAAGGCATGTGGAGTTATGTACTTAAAGGCCTACTGAAAGCCACTACTACCGACCACGCAGTCTGATAGTTTATATATCAATGATGAAATCTTAACATTGCAACACATGCCAATACGGCCGGGTTAACTTATAAAGTGCAATTTTAAATTTCCCGCTAAACTTCTGGTTGAAAACGTCTATGTATGATGACGTACGCGCATGACGTCAATCGTTGAAACGGAAGTATGCGGACACATTGAATACTATACAAAAAACTCTGTTTTCATCTCAAAATTCCACAGTATTCTGGACATCTGTGTTGGTGAATCTTTTGCAATTTGTTTAATGAACAATGAAGACTGCAAAGAAGAAAGTTGTAGGTGGGATCGGTGTATTAGCGGCCGGCTGCAGCAACACAACCAGGAGGACTTTGAGGTGGATAGCAGATGCGCTAGCCGGCGAACTCACCTAAACTTCCTCCGTCTCTGGGCCACCGACCACATCGATGATCGGGTGAAGTCCTTCGTCGCACCGTCGATCGCTGGAACGCAGGTGAGCACGGGTGTTGATGAGCAGATGAGGGCTGGCTGGCGTAGGTGGATAGCTAATGTTTTTAGCATAGCTCTGTGAGGTCCGGTTGCTAAGTTAGCTTCAATGGTGTCGTTAGCAACAGCATTGTTAACCTTCGCCAGGCTGGAAAGCATTAACCGTGTAGTTACATGTCCATGGTTTAATAGTATTGTTGATTTTCTATCTATCCTTCTAGTCGAGGGGTTTATTTCTTTTGTTTCTATCTGCAGTTAAGCACGATGCTATCACGTTAGCTCCGTTGCTAAAGTGTTTCGCCGATATATTGTCGTGGAGATAAAAGTCACTGTGAATGTCCATTTCGCGTTCTCGACTCTCATTTTCAAGAGGATATAGTACCCGAGGTGGTTTAAAATACAAATCCGTGATCCACAATAGAAAAAGGAGAGAGTGTGGAATCCAATGAGCCAGCTTGTACCTAAGTTACGGTCAGAGCGAAAAAATATATGTCTTGCACTGCATTCTAGTCCTTCACTCAAGCATTCCTCATCCACAAATCTTTCATCCTCGCTCAAATTAATGGGGTAATCGTCGCTTTCTTGGTCCGAATCGCTCTAGCTGCATTGTAAACAATGGGGAAATTTGAGGAGCCCTTCAACCTGTGACGTCACGCTACTTCCGGTACAGGCAAGGCTTTTTTTTATCAGCGACCAAAAGTTGCAAACTTTATCGTCGATGTTCTCTACTAAATCCTTTCAGCAAAAATATGGCAATATCGCGAAATGATCAAGTATGACACATAGAATGGATCTGCTATCCCCGTTTAAATAAAACAAATTCATTTCAGTAGGCCTTTAACAAAAAAGGTGAAATAACTATAAACATGTTTTATATTCTAGTTTCTTTAAAATAGCCACCTTTGCTCTGATTACTGCTTTGCACACTCTTGGCATTCTCTCCATGAGCTTCAAGCACACCTGTGAAGTGAAAACCATTTCAGGTGACTACCTCTTGAAGCTTATCGAGAGAATCTACAATGTAAATAGTCATGAAAATAAAGAAAACCCATTGAATGACAAGGTTTGTCCAAACTTTTGAATTGTACTGTATGTGTATACACACAGTATATACACTATTTCTAGTATTCTCTCACAAATATGTTACTTGCATATTGATTTATTTTAGTCAGGTTGTAGACAATGTAAACAAGTGCAAATGGTTTGGATAAAAAAAAATCTGTGACTCAAGCCTGCAGTCACGTTTGTCCGCAGATTACAGTAAAATAAGTAACTGGCAGGGTGTAGAAAGGTCGACTGCCCAGATTGCACCGTATCAGCATTGCCGACCCACATTCTCTCTCGGTGTGTGAGGCTAATAGTCACATGCTTGTGTCCCAAGACATCTGGCACGGATTCGCCGTGCAGACAGGAAGTGGTCATCAAAGATAGGAAGAGCTGCATCAACAACAGAAAAGCCCACCTGTCTCACGGCAACATGGAGCAGCTCACATTGTGCACATTGTGATACAATCTGCCACTGGAGGAACATGCTAGACCAGAGCTGGGCAAATATTTTGACTCGGGGGCCACATTGAGAGAAAAAAAGTGTCTGGGGGGCCAATGTGTACGTGTGTATAAATCACATATACACATTTAGCTGTAAAAATCTGCTGTACAGTATGTGTGTTTGGATCCCTTTTTTTCAGGAACACTAAAACCAAAAGTCACAATGTCCCATAGAGTTCTAAACACTTTATGACAGACCACCTCAAAAAACCGTACTGGAATTTTACAGTTTTTTACTGAATGGGACACCCAAAATGTACATTAAAGGCCTACTGAAATGATTTTTTTTATTTAAACGGGGATAGCAGATCCATTCTATGTGTCATACTTGATCATTTCACGATATTGCCATATTTTTGCTGAAAGGATTTAGAAGAGAACATCGATGATAAAGTTCGCAACTTTTGGTCGCTGATAAAAAGCCTTGCCTGTACCGGAAGTAGTGTGACGTCGCAGGTTGAAAGGCTCCTCACATTTCCCCACTGTTTACACCAGCAGCGAGAGCGATTCGGACCGAGAAAGCGACGATTACCCCATTAATTTGAGCGAGGATGAAAGATTCGTGGCTGAGGAACGTGAGAGTGAAGGATTAGAGTGCAGTGCAGGACGTATCTTTTTTCGCTCTGACCGTAACTTACATACAAGGGCTCATTGGATTCCACACTTTCTCCTTTTTCTATTGTGGATCACGGATTTGTATTTTAAACCACCTCGGATACTATATCCTCTTGAAAATGAGAGTCGAGAACGCGAAATGGACATTCACAGTGACATTTATCTCCACGACAATACATCGGCGAAGCACTTTAGCTACAAAGCTGACGTGATAGCATCGGGCTTAACTGCAGATAGAAACAAAAGAAATAAATCCCTGACTGGAAGGATCGACAGAAAATCAACAATGGACCTGTAACTACACGGTTAATGCTTTCCAGCCTGGCGAAGCTTAACAATGCTGTTGCTAACGACGCCATTGAAGCTAACTTAGCTACGGTACCTCACAGAGCTATGCTAAAAACATTAGCTATCCACCTACGCCAGCTCTCATCTGCTCATCAACACCCGTGCTCAACTGCGTTCCAGCGATCGACGGTGCGACAAAGGACTTCACCCGATCATCGATGCGGTCAGCGGCTAGCGTCGGATAGCGCGTCTGCTATCCAAGTCAAAGTCCTCCTGGTTGTGTTGCTGCAGCCAGCCGCTAATACACCGATCCCACCTACAGCTTTCTTCTTTGCAGTCGTCATTGTTCATTAAACAAATTGCAAAAGATTCACCAACACAGATGTCCAGAATACTGTGGAATTTTGCGATGAAAACAGAGCTTTTTGTATTGGATACAATGTGTCCAAATACTTCCGCTTCAACGATTGACGTCACGCGCATACGTCATCATACATAGAAGTTTTCAACAGGAAGTTTCGCGGGAAATTTAAAATTGCACTTTATAAGTTAACCCGGCCGTATTGGCATGTGTTGCAATGTTAAGATTTCATCATTGATATATAAACTATCAGACTGCGTGGTCGGTAGTAGTGGCTTTCAGTAGGCCTTTAACAAAACCTTTCTACGTATAAAGTGCTTTTTTTGATTGATTGAAACTTTTATTAGTAGATTGCACAGTACAGTACATAGTCCGTACAATTGACCACTAAATGGTAACACCTGAATACGTTTTTCAATTTGTTTAAGTCGGGGTTTACGTTAATCAACATTAAATTGCCTCAAGTTGTTGCTCAGATTAAATAAAATGACACAACTTTTCTTCTACATATCAAAAGTGCAACATTAAACAGTTTCAAATCAACTCCGCCTCAGATTAACTTTTATTTCCCCCCGCCCAGCCTGGCTAACTTGGCAGTAAGAGGTGGGCGCTGTTTGCTCGTCTTTATCTTTGTTGAAGCGATGTTCACTTGGGGGTGGTGCCGCTTTAAATGGGTTAGCATGTTTGACGTGTTGGCAGAAGCATGCCTTACCGCTGCTGAACAATGTCGGCAAACCTTCGTCCTCCGCACCGCGCAGTCGAAGTGTTCCCAAACAGGAGATCTTAACGAGGCGGGAGGGTCTTCCAGCTCTGGCTTTTACATGTTGTCCTAGCCCGGTCGTTGCTAGCATGGCGTGTGTTGTGCCTCGGTGTGCATTGTTTACACAAACTGCGCTACGCTACTTAATATGTCCGTGTGGAAACTCGTTCGATACACCTCCGAACTGAACCGAAACCCCCCTACCGAAACGGTTCAATACAAATACACGTACCGTTACACCCCTAATAACACCCAAAAGTGCAAATTTCGACCATTGAAATACTTTCTATAGTTCAGGACTTACGGAAGTTTAAAAACAGCATTGCACATCATTAATGGCGGCGACAGTTTTGATGTTAAAGACCAGAAAAAATGATGTAGAACGTCCAGGGGGCCGGATTGAACATCTTAACGGGCCGCATGTGGCTAGACTGATGACGTGCGACAAAAGCGCAGAGAACAAAGGCCTAGAAACATAAATGTCACTTTAAAAAGACCACTGTTATATATAAAGAGAATTTATTGAGGTTTGCTCATAAACAAAACAAGGACACGTCTCAAAGGAATGCTTCCTGGAGGAAGTCTGCATGTTCCTGAGGCATGTCAAGCCATTTATAGTGAAAGGTAAAGAATTTGCTGGAAGAAAGCCTGGAAAAGGGAACACAAGCAAGAGCTGAATCACATGACAGGGTTTCCCACACATTCATTTATTTGTGGCGGCCCGCCACGAAAGAATTACGTCCGCCACAAATAAAAATTAAAAATTCAAAAAATTTAAAAAAAACATTTTTATTTTTTTTGTCCTCTCCAGCTTCTCAGGCAAATCATATAGTTGATGTAGATGCCCAAATGGGCTGTTCAGATTTACTTTACAAAAGAGAAGTGTAGGATACTTCTCTTGTTGCCTTATTTGTATTTGACTTTATTAAATGTATTTATATTAGAAACACAACATGTGTATACAACAAAGGGTGCAAAGTCTGCAGGCAGTAGGAAACACATGGTTAAGTGTAGGGAGTAAAACTGATGGCAGTCTAAAGTTCAAGATTTTTGGAGCTCTTTGTTCAGTGGATCAGATGTTTGATGAAGCTCTGTGTCTATCTACCACCACTACTGTTTTCTGTTTATTTGTTACTGACTGTGGCAGGACACCTCTGCCTCTGTTTCACTTTATGTTGCTGGTAAATAATATGGTTGTAGTAGTAGGCTAAAGTTAAATTATTTAGTATGCACTAATTAAAGGGGCAGAGCTTTGAGACATTTTAGCTTTTATATTTTATAAGATATATTTTTTGTAAGAACCACAATTAATAAATATATTTTAGTGAATAACTTTTTGTTCAAATCTGTATATAAATATGTACATTAAGTATTGTAATTATATTGTAAAATAGATGAATGGATGGATGGATGGATGGACGTTTAAAACAAAACTGTTATTATTAATTAGTAAGTATAATTTTTTTTAGCCTTTTTAGAGAAAATCAAATCATTGTAGTAAATTGTGCAAATTACTCGATGGTGTCATGGTGACCACGCCCATAGACACGCCCCCACCGCCACAGGTATCTTGGCAGTTTATGGGAAACACTGCATGATCATTATAGGTTTTCAACTGCATTCACAACAAAAAAGCTGGCAATATTAGACATAATCATTATGATTTTTTCACTTTTTAAAACCACTTGATGTAGGATGTTTTTTGTCACAGTGGAGGTTAACAATACAAAGTCTAATCACAAGTGAAGATGCACAGCCAGCGGTCTTTTGTTGAACGCACATAAAGGCGAGTAAGTCGAGAAACAAAAGGAGTTGAGAGGAGCACACATTGGTGGTCTGTTGCAAAAAGCCGGCAGTGATAATAAATGCACCTCTATCTCTCCTGCTTGATTTCATCTCCAGCCAAGTATGAAATCACAAGTCATGCAGTGTTCAATCAGACTTGACGAGGCTACGTGCTAACATTTATATGCACCGTATCTACCGAAATACATTTTATAGCCTTATACTGCACACGCACAAGGAAACATGTGCACATGTCATGTTGGTGGACATTTTACAGGTGAAATTAGATGAACGTGATCAATTCACTGCCGTTTGCAATAACGGACACACAAGTGTGTGACTTGAGATGAGTGACGAGTCGCACTACTTGCATGTTCATTCTTTGGACATTACATTAGGTACACATGCACAATGGAATTAGTACCACAAAACATTGCCTAATCATGCTTTTTGATTGACACCGGCAAAAACGTATGAATAGAACAATTTTCCTTTGGGTACCGTATTTTTCGGACTATAAGTCGCAGTTTTTTTCATAGTTTGGCCGGGGGTGCGACTTATACTCAGGAGCGACTTATGTGTGAAATGATTAACCCATTAGCGTAAAATATCAAATAATATTATTGATCTCATTCACGTAAGAGACTAGACGTATAAGATTTCATGGGATTTAGCGATTAGGAGTGACAGATTGTTTGGTAAACGTATAGCATGTTCTATATGTTATAGTTATTTGAATGACTCTTACCATAATATGTTACGTTAACATACCAGGCACGTTCTCAGTTGGTTATTTATGCCTCATATAACATACACTTATTCAGCCTGTTGTCCACTATTCTTTATTTATTTTAAATTGCCTTTCAAATGTCTATTCTTGGTGTTGGCTTCTATCAAATACATTTCCCAAAAAAATGCGACTTATACTCCAGTGCGATTTATACATGTTTTTTTCCTTCTTTATTATGCATTTTCGGCCGGTGCGACTTATACTCCGAAAAGTACGGTGTTTGTTTTATTATTACTAGGAGTGTAACCATCGATCAATGTCTTGATAGGTCGATTTATATTCCTAAACTTCAAGTATAATAGATCTGTGCTCGGCAAGTTGGCCTTCCGGAAGTTAGGTATCAATCCAACATCGATTTAAAAGCCATTTTATCAATGTTGTCATTAATAGAAAAAAGAAAACATAGGATTTAAAGGCCTTACTGAAATGACATTTTCTTATTTAAACGGGGATAGCAGATCCATTCTATGTGTCATACTTGATCATTTCGCGATATTGCCATATTTTTGCTGAAAGGATTTAGTAGAGAACATCGACGATAAAGTTCGCAACTTTTGGTCGCTGATAAAAAAGCCTTGCCTGTACCGGAAGTAGCGTGACGTCACAGGTTGTGGAGCGCCTCACATCTGCACATTGTTTACAATCATGGCCACCAGCAGCGAGAGCGATTCGGACCGAGAAAGCGACAATTTCCCCATTAATTTGAGCGAGGATGAAAGATTCGTGGATGAGAAAAGTGAGAGTGAAGGACTAGAGGGCAGTGGAAGCGTTTCAGATAGGGAAGATGCTGTGAGAGGCGGGTGGGACCTGATATTCAGCTGGGAATGACTAAAACTGTAAATAAACACAAGACATATATATACTCTATTAGCCACAACACAACCAGGCTTATGTTTAATATGCCACAAATTAATCCCACATTACAAACACCTCCCCCCTCCCGTCCATATAACCCACCGATACAAATCAAACACCCGCACAACACACTCAATCCCACAGCCCAAAGCATACTTGCCAACCCTCCCGGATTTTCCGGGAGACTCCCGGATTTCAGCGCCTCTCCCAAAAACCTCCCGGAAGAAATGTTCTCCCGAAAATCTCCCGGAATTCAGCCGGAGCTGGAGGCCACACCCCCTCCAGCTCCATGCGGACCTGAGTGGGGACAGCGGCGACAGTCTGTTTTCACGTCCGCTTTCCCACGATATAAACAGCGTGCATGCCCAATCACGTTATAACTGTAGAATGATCGAGGGCGAGTTCTTCGTTTCTTATGTGGGTTTATTGTTAGGCAGTTTCATTAACGCCCTCCCAGCGCAGTAACAACACACAACAACAGCAGTCATGTTTTCGTCTACCATAAAGCAGTTTGTCTGCCATAAACAGCAATGTTGTGACACTCTTAAACAGGACAATACTGCCATCTACTGGATAGCCTCCGGTACACTGAAATGCAAGTATTTATTTTATTTATATGTATAATAAAATATATATATATATATATATATATATATATATATATATATATATATATATATATATATATATATATATATATATATATATATATATATATATATATATATATATATATACACATATAGCTAGAATTCACTGAAAGTCAAGTATTTCATACATATATATATGTATAAATAAATATATATGAAATATATACTGTATGAAATACTCAAGTTGGTGAATTCTAGCTGTAAATATACTCCTCCCCTCTTAACCACCCCCCGCCCCACCCCCGACCACGCCCCACCCCACCCCTCCCGGAATCGGAGGTCTCAAGGTTGGCAAGTATGGCCCAAAGTACGGTTCACCTCCCCAAAGTTCATACAGCACATATATTTCCCCAAAGTCCCCAAAGTTACGTACGTGACATGCACATAGCGGCACGCACGTACGGGCAAGCGATCAAATGTTTGGAAGCCGCAGCTGCGTACGTACTCACGGTACCGCGTCTGCATATCCAACTCAAAGTCCTCCTGGTAAGAGTCTCTGTCGTCCTAGTTCTCCACAAGCCAATGGTAAAGCTTGACTGTGATCTTTCGGGAATGTAAACAATGAAACACCGGCTATGTGTTTGTGTTGCTGCAGCCGGCCGCTTATACACCGCTTCCCACCTACAGCTTTCTTCCTTGCTGTCTCCATTGTTCATTGAACAAATTGCAAAAGATTCACCAACACAGATGTCCAGAATACTGTGGAATTTTGCGATGAAAACAGACGACTTAATAGCTGGCCACAATGCTGTCCCAAAATGTCCTCTACAATCCGTGACGTCACGCGCAGGTGGCATCATACAGAGACGTTTTCAGCAGGATATTTCGCGGGAAATTTAAAATTGCACTTTAGTAATCTAACCCGGCCGTATTGGCATGTGTTGCAATGTTAAGATTTCATCATTGATATATAAACTATCAAACTGCGTGGTCGGTAGTAGTGGGTTTCAGTAGGCCTTTAAGGATTTTAACGAAGGCACTGCTAGCCAGGACAACATTGGTTGATCGTATGTGCTAGAAGATATGCAGGCTATTTCTACAGTGGAGTCACCCGCTTTCAGGCAGCTAATTAGCATCAAACAGCACGGAAAACATGTTCCAAGTACCTGGACAGTGAGTACATAAACATGGAAAGCGAGCTAAAGAAAACACTCCAAACTCTGCCTCTGCTCATCATTCAGCACTGAAGGTACACACACTCTGTCAATTCACTTATATACTCTTTCATTCTAGACTTCTAGAGTGTTTGATTATCACATCAAACTAAATGTATAGACTATAAAGTTCACAAACATAAAGAGGGATGCTAGTGGGCCAGGCCAAGCTTTCCTTTTCTCTAAACTAAACCTGGTGAAATGTGTAGAGTGTTCTGGGCTTCAGTACAGTGTCGATCTCCTGAATACATTTTATTTCTGAATTCCTTGAGAGAAAAAAATTGCCTGGTTAGGCTTTGTGTATGTCATGTGTGCCTTCCTTGGTTGAAGCCAGGTTTACAGCTATGTTGTTATTATGCTGTTTGTTACTTATGTATGTTATGTTGCAGCTATTTCAAATAGTTTTGTCAATTTGTTCTGGCCTGAAATAAATTGGCCCTTTGAAACATATCTTTGTCTTTGTGTGTTGTATGTAGACCACATTGCTTAGCAGAGTTCAGTGATGCAAATGCATGTCAAGTTGATCAACACATTGTATTATTCTCCAGTGCAATAACATGAAGGCTAAAAGGCCATTAATGGGAGTCTTAAAAAAAAAGTAGAAGAAGTAATTAAATAGTTACTTTTCACAGTAACGCATCACTTTTTGGTGTAAGTAACTGAGTTAGTAACTGAGTTACTTTTGAAATAAAGTAACTGTAACTAGTTACTGGTTTTCAGTAACTAACCCAACACTGGCTATATTGCCCAGAAAATGACGGTATGTAGATGCGACTGGATCAACAGCGCCACTGCTGGTTGGAAGGAAGTAGTGCATTACTGTTTACCTTAGTTTGTCAAATGGATTATTTTTTGCAATCCTTAGTTTGGAACTGCACTTCATGGTACCTCAGATATTTTGGCTGTGTCATGTAGCGAAATATGTGTATGTAAGTACCATGTTAAAAAACAACCATTATAATAAGACATATTGATGAATTAATACTTCTTCTTTCCAAATCTGTAAAGTCAGAATTGATGAAACAGTTTGTGTATTGTATGTCATTTTGCAGATGTACCTACTGTAATGTTGGGGTCACTGAGTAAAATGCAACTGTTTAAACCCTAATTCAAAAAGGTTTATTAAAAAACAACAAGATTGAGACTGAACTGTAGTATTTGCACTTAAAGGCCTTAAAGGCAGATCCATTCTATGTGTCATACTTGATCATTTCGCGATATTGCCATATTTTTGCTGAAAGGATTTAGTACAGAACAACGACGATAAAGGTCGCAACTTTTGGTCGCTGATAAAAAAAGCCTTGCCTGTACCGGAAGTAGCGTGACGTCACCGGAGGAAGGACTCCTCACATTTTCCCATTGTTTACAATGCAGCGAGAGAGATTCGGACCGAGAAAGCGACGATTACCCCAATAATTTGAGCGAGGATGAAAGATTCGTGGATGAGGAAAGTGAGAGTGAAGAACTAGCGTGCAGTGCAGGACGTATCTTTTTTCGCTCTGACCGTAACTTAGGTACAAGGGTTCATTGGATTCCACACTTTCTCCTTTTTCTATTGTGGATCACGGATTTGTATTTTAAACCACCTCGGATACTATATCCTCTTGAAAATGAGAGTCGAGAACGCGAAATGGACATTCACAGTGACTTTTATCTCCACGACAATACATCGGCGAAGCTCTTTAGCTACTGAGCTAACGTGATAGCATCGGGCTCAAATGCAGATAGAAACAAAATAAATAAATCCCTGACTGGAAGGATAGACAGAAGATCAACAATACTACCAAACTCTGGACATGTAACTACACGGTTAATGCTTTCCAGCTTGGCGAAGCTTAGCAATGCTGTTGCTAACGACGCCATTGAAGCTAACTTAGCTACGGAACCTCGACAGAGCTATGCTAAAAACAGTAGCTCTGCACCTACGCCAGCCAGCCCTCATCTGCTTATCAACACCCGTGCTCACCTGCGTTCCAGCGATCGACGGAAGGACGAAGGACTTCACCCGATCATCCGTGCGGTCGGCGGCTAGCGTCGGATAGCGCGTCTGCTATCCAAGTCAAAGTCCTCCTGGTTCTGTTGCTACAGCCAGCCGCTAATACACCGATCCCACCTACAGCTTTCTTCTTTGCAGTCTCCATTGTTCATTAAACAAATTGCAAAAGATTCACCAACACAGATGTCCAGAATACTGTGGAATTTTGAGATGAAAACAGAGCTTTTTTGTATTGGATTCAATGGGGTACCAATACTTCCGTTTAACTAGTGACGTGACGCGCATACGTCATCATATGTAGACGTTTTCAACCGGAAGTTTAGCGGGAAATTTAAAATTGCACTTTATAAGTTAACCCGGCCGTATTGGCATGTGTTGCAATGTTAAGATTTCATCATTGATATATAAACTATCAGACTGCGTGGTCGGTAGTAGTGGCTTTCAGTAGGCCTTTAAAAGGTCTGAGGCGGTGACATATTTTGATTGACATATTTAGAGGAATGGGCTTCTTAATTCACCATACACTTTACTTCAAGTATAAACTTAATTATTTGAATCTCCTCACAAGTAAATATTAATGCAAACTACTACAATATAGGTAGGTTTCTAAGTGGGTGCCAGAGCTATTTGCAAATAATAAAAGACAAATATCTATAAATCCATCCATTTTCTACCGCTAGGCCCTTTCGTGGTCATCGGGGGGCTGGAGTCTATTCCAGCTGCACTCGGACAAGTCGCCACCTCATGGAATGCCAATCATTACTCTAATATTGGTTTAATCTCAGAAGGTCAGCGTTTCATGGGACACATTCAACAGCAATTGTCTGCTTGTGCATTATTCAAAGGTTTGTTGTGCAGTATAGTGATGGAGGTAAATCAATGCCGCTCCTCACTCCCTGGCAACTTTGTGCTTTGCTCAGCTAGCTTTTTGCTCAGTGCATTGATCACTGTCGCAGGCAGCATGCCAAGGCTTCTTTACTGCTCAGTATTCACTATTGATTTTATACCATCTTCATTACAGAGAGCCAGAAATATTTATATTTTTTGTAGATCTTGTAACAAACAAATTACTGATATTGCAGCATGGACACATAATTTAATAATAATTTCATATTTCTAACTGGTAGAAAATACTAAGAAAAGTCATTATATAATGTACTGTCGTCCCTCGTTTATCGCTGTTAATTGGTTCCTGACATGACTGCGATAAATTAATTCATGCAAAGTAGGAATTATTAGTTATAAATCAGACATTTTCACAGTTAGAGCATAAAAAAACCTCTTAACAGCTGTAGAAATTGTAAATAGAGCTTTGTTTTTTTTACTCGCATGGTGCCTTGGTGCATTTCCACAGTGCCTGCCCATGCGTCATGTTTCTCCTCAGTATGACTCCAATAATGCCACAACCGTCTTCTTTACTTCTGATGCTGTCCACACTGCTTTCAAGCATTTACAAAACAAATAAGACCTTTTAGTCACCTTATCACTTTTTTAATCCAATACAGTATAGCAATCCTGCCTAAGGCTGAGACAATTAGAGTTGCAGGTTGGTTCGTTGAAGATTATTTCGAACTTGTACTGTATACAATTTCAATATGATACATTGCATATTTTAATTGAGGAATAGCCTTCATTTCTAAGAACAAGAATAGACTGTCGAGTTTCAGATGAAAGTTATCTTTTTCTGGCCATTTTGAGCGTTTAATTGACCCCACAAATGTGATGCTCCAGAAACTCAATCTGCTCAAAGGAAGGTCAGTTTTGTAGCTTCTGTAACGAGCTAAACTGTTTTCAGATGTGTGAACATGATTGCACAAGGGTTTTCTAATCATCAATTAGCCTTCTGAGCCAATGAGCAAACACATTGTACCATTAGAACACTGGAGTGGTGAGGGACAACTGATTTAGTTTCAGTTTCAAATACTTGCTCTATAGCACCTCTGTTGGTTGCATCCGGTACAGTGCACACTTAAAGGCCTACTGAAAGCCACTACTACCGACCACGCAGTCTGATAGTTTATATATCAATGATGAAATCTTAACATTGCAACACATGCCAATACGGCCGGGTTAACTTATAAAGTGCAATTTTAAATTTCCCGCCACACTTCCGGTTGAAAACGTCTATGTATGATGACGTATGCGCGTGACGTCAATGGTTGATACGGAAGTATTCGGGCCCATTGAATCCAATACAAAACGCTCTGTTTTCATCCCAAAATTCCACAGTAATCTGGACATCTGTGTTGGTGAATCTTTTGCAATTTGTTTAATGAACAATGGAGACTGCAAAGAAGAAAGCTGTAGGTGGGATCGGTGTATTAGCGGCGGACTACAGCAACACAACCAGGAGGACTTTGAGGTGGATAGCAGACGCGCTACCGTGAGTACAGCTTTGGCTTCCAAAAATTTTTGATCGCTTGCCCGTACGTGCATGTCGCTATGTGCATGTCACGTACGTAACTTTGGGGAAATATATGTTTCTTGCCGACTCTGATGGCGGCCGGGGTGTCGTCGAAAGCTACAAAGCCTGCCGCCGCCGCCGTCCCGTAGCTAAGTTAGCTTCAATGGCGTCTTTAGCAACAGCATTGCTAAGCTTCGCCGAGCTGGAAATTATTAACCGTGTATTTACAGGTCCATGGTTTAATAGTATTGTTGATCTTATGTCTATCCTTCCAGTCAGGGGTTTATTTATTTGGTTTCTATCTGCATTTGAGCCCGATGCTATCACGTTAGCTCAGTAGCTAAAGAGCTTTGCCGATGTATTGTCGTGGAGATAAAAGTCACTGTGAATGTCCATTTCGCGTTCTCGACTCTCATTTTCAAGAGGATATAGTATCCGAGGTGGTTTAAAATACAAATCCGTGATCCACAATAGAAAAAGGAGAAAGTGTGGAATCCAATGAACCCTTGTACCTAAGTTACGGTCAGAGCGAAAAAAGATACGTCCTGCACTGCACTGCAGTCCTTCACTCTCACTTTCCTCATCCACGAATCTTTCATCCTCGCTCAAATTAATGGGGTAATCGTTGCTTTCTCGGTCCGAATCTCTCTCGCTGCATTGTAAACAATGGGGAAATGTGAGGAGTCCTTCCTCCGGTGACGTCACGCTACTTCCGGTATAGGCAAGGCTTTTTTTTTATCAGCGACCAAAAGTTGCGACCTTTATCATCGTTGTTCTCTACTAAATCCTTTCAGCAAAAATATGGCAATATCGCGAAATGATCAAGTATGACACAGAATGGATCTGCTATTCCCGTTTAAATTTAAAAAAATCATTTCAGTAGGCCTTTCATTTTGCCTCAATTGCTTCAAGACACAATTATTCAATAAATCACAAGCCATTGCAGTTTTTTTGTTTTACTTTTGTATTACTTTTTTTTTTACAGTCAGTTAATTAGATATTTTTTTTAAGTCTGTCATTAGGTAGTTTTGAATTTTAAATCTGTTTTGCCGTTTTAATTTATATTTTACTTTTTTTTTTTCTTTTAAAAAAGGTCAGTTTTTATTTTATTATTGATATTTTACATGAATATACTTATGAGGGGATAGGTTGAATGGCAACACTAAATGGTCCCTAGTGTGTGAATGTTGTCTGTCTATCTGTGTTGGCCCTGCGATGATGTGGCGACTCGTCCAGGGTTTACCCCGCCTTCCACCCATTTGCAGCTGGGATAGGCTCCAGCAACCCCCGCGACCCCATAGGGGACAAGCGGTAGAAAATGGATGCATGGATACCTAGGAGGAATTTGTTAAAATATAAATGCAAGGCGTAAAACTTACATTTCACAAGGTGGTGTTGGTGCTGAATGATCCACATGAGCACTTCGGACAGAGGTTACAAATACTAAATAAAGATGACTTTTTACAAAAGAGTGTTGGCAAATACATAACAGATTTTCCATATCTTTTATAATACAATGTACATAGGCTTGTCTATGTACATTGTGGACTGCTGGTTCACACGAGAGACCAATTAAGTGAACACGTAATCATCAGGGGAGCATGGATAAAAAAAAATATGATGACATTGGTGCATTTGGGAATTTGCTTTGCATTTACTGGAACAAAACCTGACAGAGGGGGTAAGGTTTTAAGTAGGGCTGTCAAAAATGTAACTCATCTGATTAACCACAAAAGAATCGCATTTATCATCACTTAGATTAATCATGCAATTTATTTTGACTGTTAAAAAGCTCTATTACCTTAACCGCTATACCTTCAGCGATAAGACCAATTCATACGTTCAGTACAAAAACAAGTGAGGAGACTGACTGGTGTGCTAGCTGGCACATTTCACTCCAAAATACAGCTTGAAAGAACTTTAGATGGAACAGATACCACGTATTGTGCAAATAAATGACATGCATTCCGGTAAAACGTATAAAAACGCTCCTGGAAGATATTCTGACAATAAAATTTTATTTGTGTACCAGGGTTTGTCCTGGCTCAAATTGAGGCAGAGGTGGTACAATCCTGACCATGTGCCAGAATTTTCACGCAAAAAAATGGTAGTTTTTTTTCAATTTACAGTAATAAATGCAGCTGAGATAGGCTCCAGCACCCCCTGCGACCCCGAAAGGGAAAAGCAGTACAAAATGGATGGATGGATGGATGGATGCTGTAAAGAACACCGTAAAATGTATTGTCATTTTGATTAATTTGATGGGTAGTTTGCTGTAAAATCTTAAGTCAAGCAGACAAAAAATGTTTGGAAAGTATGATAATATACTGTAATATTTAATGCAATAATGGATACTATTAAAGTATAAAAGACATGCAATTTCAAGCAGTACATATGTTTTTTCTGTCAAAATGAAAAAAATCCATTACATTTAGTGAGAAAATATTAAGTACCGTAATTTTTGGACTATAGGTCGCAGTGTTTTTCATAGTTTGGCCGGGGGTGCGACTTATACTCAGGAGCGACTTATGTGTGAAATGATTAACACATTAGCGTAAAATATCAAATAATATTATTTATCTCATTCACGTAAGAGACTAGACGTATAAGATTTCATGGGATTTAGCGATTAGGAGTGACAGATTGTTTGGTAAACGTATAGCATGTTCTATATGTTATAGTTATTTGAATGACTCTTACCATAATATGTTACGTTAACATACCAGGCACGTTCTCAGTTGGTTATTTATGCCTCATATAACGTACACTTATTCAGCCTGTTGTTCACTATTCTTTATTTATTTTAAATTGCCTTTCAAATGTCTATTCTTGGTGTTGGTTTTTATCAAATACACTTCCCCAAAAAATGCGACTTATACTCCAGTGCGACTTATATATGTTTTTTTCCTTCTTTATTATGCATTTTCGGCCAGTGCGACTTATACTCCGGAAAATACGGTACTTTATTGACACATATCATTTCCAGGTGTTTCCGGGCCAGATAAAATGATGTCACGGGCCAGATCTGATCTTGAGTTTGACACCTGTGGCCTAAGCGCTTGCATAAGAGAATGATGGGCTCATAGTTTGTGTGCTGGGGACACTTTTGCTTGAGACACTCAGAGGATTTTGAAGCAGCCTTCAAACGCTCTGTGGACAAAAATTCTAACATGTTGTCACCACCATGAATTATTATATTTTAAAGGCCTACTGAAATGATTTTTGTTTTATTTAAACGGGGATAGCAGATTCATTCTATGTGTCATACTTGATCATTTCGCGATATTGCCATATTTTTGCTGAAAGGATTTAGTAGAGAACAACGACGATAAAGTTCGCAACTTTTGGTCTCTGATAAAAACAAGACTTGCCCCTACCGGAAGTAATGTGACGACACCGGAGGAAGGGCTGCTCACATTTTCCTATTGTTTACACCAGCAGCGAGAGAGATTCGGACCGAGAAAGCGACGATTACCCCATTAATTTGAGCGAGGATGAAAGATTTGTGGATAAGGAACGTGAAAGTGAGGGACTAGCGTGCAGTGCAGAACGTATCTTTTTTCGCTCTGACCGTAACTTAGGTACAAGGGCTCATTGGATTCCACACTCTCTTCTTTTTCTATTGTGGATCATGGATTTGTATTTTAAACCACCTCAGATACTATATCCTCTTGAAAATGAGAGTCGAGAACGCGAAATGGACATTCACAGTGACTTTTATCTCCATGACAATACATCGGTGAAGCACTTTAGCTACTGAGCTAATGTGATAGCATCAGGCTTTACTGCATATAGAAACAAAACAAATAAGTCCCTGACTGGAAGGATAGACAGAAGATCAACAATACTACCAAACTCTGGACATGTAACTACACGGTTAATGCTTTCCAGCTTGGCGAAGCTTAGCAATGCTGTTGCTAACGACGCCATTGAAGCTAACTTAGCTACGGAACCTCGACAGAGCTATGCTAAAAACATTAGCTCTGCACCTACGCCAGCTCTCATCTGCTCATCACGACCCGTGCTCACCTGCGTTCCAGCGATCGACGGCGCGACGAAGGACTTCACCCGATCACCGATGCGGTTGGCGGCCCGGAGACGGAGGAAGTCAAGGTGAGGTCGTTCGGCTAGCGCGTCTGCTATCCTCAAAGTCCTTCTGGTTGTGTTGCTGTAGTCCGCCGCTAAAACACCGATCCCACCTACAACTTTCTTCTTTGCAGTCTCCATTGTTCATTAAACAAATTGCAAAAGATTCACCAACACAGATGTCCAGAATACTGTGGAATTTTGAGATGAAAACAGAGCTTTTTGTATTTGATTCAATGGGCTCCGAATACTTCCGTTTCACCCATTGACGTCACGCGCATACGTCATCATACATAGACGTTTTCAACCGGAAGTTCCCTGGGAAATTTAAAATTGCACTTTATAAGTTAACCCGGCCATATTGGCATGTGTTGCAATGTTAAGATTTCATCATTGATATATAAACTATCAGACTGCGTGGTCGGTAGTAGTGGCTTTCAGTAGGCCTTTAACTGCCTGTTACGTTAATTTATCTGCCATAATTTACCTGGAATTTTGACTTTCTTCCTCGCAAGATCGCTTTTTAAAGTAGTGGCTGAATTTGCCTGCCATATCTGCAACGCTAAAAAACAAACGTTACTCTGACACAGGGACAACTTTTTTTTTAAAATAAACACGACGTGCTTGTAATTAGGGTTGGGCGATATGGACGAAAAAGAATATCCCGATATATTTTTACTTAAACTCGATATTCGATGTATATCTCGATATATTTTCCGGTTAAAATATAAATGATTGGGGTATTTTGAAGCAAGTATTAATCACGCAAGCCAGTAATCACCTGTGATTAATCATGATTATTCCAAATCCCCAAATGAAAAAAATCATTTGACAACCTTACTTTGAACACAACATCATCAGCAACAATCTAATGAGAAGCTCAAGCGGGTTTGTGATGCCATGACCCTGGCAGCTCGTATACAGATAGCTCTTGTTACACAGACCAGAGTGTCATGCTTGACTGGAAGGCATGTCATTTCACTCTAAGCCATCACCATGCTACAAAAGGAGCATTGCTAACATTTACAGCCACCGGCTTGGAAAAGAACTGGAAGGGTGATTTGACTTTTATGTTATGCCCAAATCTTTCTTGTTGGTGCTTGAGCAAGCCAGTAAAAATGATAAAATGCCATCTAAAAATGGAACACGTAAGTGTGCACCTTCCATATTAATTAGGAATGATATTAAAAATACAAGCCTCGGGCAATAGCTGTCTGCAAGATAAGTTATTGGACCATTTTGAAGTCTTGTGATACCCAGTCTTGCTCTAACAGCTACAAAACACAACTTGAATGCAAAGGTCAATCAATCAATCAGCGAGTGTTTTGGAGAAAATACAAGCTGCTGTTCGTCCTCATGAATCACACCTGCCAACACCCACACGGTGTTTTAATCACACAGCTCAGATGAATCAGATAGCTGGAGGACATGAAAAAAAAAAAAAAAAAGGAGGGTCGACAAGACCACAGTGACATATTAAGAGCACGGTGCCTAAATATGGCCCCACTTCATTAAACCTCATTTCCAAGAATAGGGCGGCAGCTTGTGCTCGTGTAGGTATGAATAATGGAAGCCACCTCCAGAGCTCATTTCCTCAGAGTGATCATCAGGCTAAAGTATGCCTAATGATCACACAGATGAAGTGAGAGGCTGCTATACAAGATGAATGGCGCCATGGTGCGTGGCCTCTACTGTCACGTCATCAGCCACTCACACTCACACACAATAGAACGTATGGGAAGAGGGGGGTAGCCAAAGGATGATGAAACGTTGACATTTAGGTGGCCGCCACAGCCGTTATTGGATACAATATCCAACACATGATATTGGTACTGTGTATGCATTCATCACATCAACTATAGACACATGTGAGCAAGATAAACATGCCATACTTATGCTTACAGGTAATCTACTTTAATGTAGTCTCTGATCATTTATATATTTGCGTAAAATATACAGCAAATTACTTGTTGTTTCTAAAGATGTCCCCTGATCAGTGTCTGTTTCTCATGTAATTGTGTTGTAAATATACCGTATATTCCCTATTTAAAGGCCTACTGAAATGATTTTTTTTAATTTAAACAGGGATAGCAGATCCATTCTATGTGTCATACTTGATCATTTCGCGATATTGCCATATTGAAAGGATTTAGTAGAAAACATTGACGATAAAGTTCGCAACTTTTGGTCGCTTATAAAAAAAAGCCTTGCCTATACCGGAAGTAGCGTGACGTCACAGGAGGAAGGATTCCTCACAATTCCCCGTTGTTTACAATGGAGCGAGAGAGATTCGGACCGAGAAAGCGACGATTACCCCATTAATTTGAGCGAGGATGAAAGATTCGTGGGTGAGGAACGTTAGAGTGAAGGACTAGAGAGGCAGTGCAGGGTGTATCTTTTTTCGCTCTGACCGTAACTTAGGTACAAGGGCTCATTGGATTCCACACACTCTCCTTTTTCTATTGTGGATCACGGATTTGTATTTTAAACCACCTCGGATACTATATCATCTTGAAAATGAGAGTCGAGAACGCAAAATGAACATTCACAGTGACTTTTATCTCCACGACAATACATTGTTGACGCACTTTAGCTACAGAGCTAACGTGATAGCATCGGGCTCAAATGCAGATAGAAACAACATTTTAAAAAACCCTGACTGGAAGGATAGACAGAAGATCAACAATACTATTAAACCATGAACATGTAAATACACGGTTAATAATTTCCAGCTTGGCGAAGCTTAACAATTGAAGCTAGCTACGGAGCGGCGGCGGGCGTTGTAGCTTTTGACGACACCCCAGCCGCCATAAGAGTCGGCAAGAAACATATATTTCCCCAAAGTTACGTACGTGACATGCACATAGCGACACACACGTACGGGCAAGCAATCAAATGTTTGGAAGCCAAAGCTGTACTCACGGCAGTGCGTCTGCTATCCACCTCAAACACAACACAACCTCCTGATTGTGTTGCTGTAGTGCGCCGCTAATACACCAATCGCACCTACAACTTTCTTTTTGCAGTCTCCATTGTCCATTAAACACATTGCAAAAGATTCACCAACACAGATGTCCAGAATACTGTGGAATTGTTCGATGAAAACAGAGCAGTTTGTATGGTGACACATTGGGTACGAATACTTCCGTTGCCGTCGTGACGTCACGCGCATACGTCATCATACATAGACGTTTCCAACCGGAAGTTTCGCGGGAAATTTAAAATTGCACTTTATAAGTTAACCCGGCCGTATTGGCATGTGTTGCAATGTTAAGATTACATTATTGATATATAAACTATCAGACTGCGTGGTCGGTAGTAGTGGCTTTCAGTAGGCCTTTAAAATCTTTTTTTCCCCCTCAAAACTCGACAGTGCGCCTTATTACCCGCTACGCCTAATGTACGGAATAATTCTGGTTTTGCTTACCGACCCCGAAGCAAAGATGGCAGTCAGACATAAGAGATATGTGTAGACAGCACTATGATGGCAATATGACTCAAGTAAACAACACCAACATTTTATATGTTCCATTGAAAATATAGAACATTACACACGGCGCTCAAAATTCCATCAAAATGTTTTAGTAGGACTTTGGTAAGCTATGAAGCCACACCGCTTGATGTGATTCAACATTCGGGTATTATTATGGTGTGTGTATAAGGTAAGACATTATCTAGCATTTTGTTTCGCAATATTATGCAAAAGCAACTTTTCTTACCTTCTGGTACCTGCTGATCTGTATTTGGGATCTGCATAAACCCTAAAAAATTGCGCATGTCCATAGTCAATAAGCTTCTTCTTGTTATGGGACATTCGTCCTCCACTGTTGCCATTTCTAATATTAAGTAGTGTAAAGTTCTTACTCAGTGTTTCCCACACATTCATTTATTTGTGGCGGGCCCGCCACGAAAGAATTAAGGCCGCCACAAAAAAATGTATTTATTTATTTTTTATTTTATTTTATATTTTTTTTGTCCTGTCCAGCTTCTCAGGCAAATCATATAGTTGATGTAGATGCCCATATCGGCTGTTCAGATTTACTTTACAAAAGAGAAGTGTAGGATCATGATTTTCGGAGATCTTTGTTCAGTGGATCAGATGTTTGATGGAGCTTTGTGTCTATCTACCACCACTACTGTTTTCTGTTTTTTTGTTACTGAGTGTGGCAGGACACCTCTGCCTCTGTTTCACTTTATGTTGCTGGTAAATAATATGGTTGTAGTAGTAGGCTAAAGTTAAATTATTTAGTATGCACTAATTAAAAGGGCAGAGCTTTAAGAGACATTTTAGCTTTTATATTTTTATAAGATATATTTTTTGTAAGAACCACAATTAACAAATATATTTCAGTGAATAACTTATTGTTCAAATCTGTATATAAATATGTACATAAAGTGTTGTAATTATATTGTAAAATGGATGGATGGATGGACGGACGTTTAAAACAAAACTGTTATTATTAATTAGTAAGTATAAATTTTTTTAGCCTTTTTAGAGAAAATCATATCATTGTAGTAAATTATGCAAATTACTCAATGATGTCATGGTGACCACGGCCATAGCCACGCCCATAGCCACGCCCCCACCGCCACAGGAATCTTGGCAGTTTATGGGAAACACTGTTACTTATATCTGTCAGTAAACTCACCATGAAAGTGCTAAAACATACCGGTGTAGTGAGTTTTTATTATTCACCCAAGGAGCTTTAGTTATTAGAGAGTTCCGGTCGGACGGTTTTTCACGGGACACATTTCCGAGCTAGTTGTTGTTCCCGGATGAGGAGATGCTGCTCCGTTATTGATTGAAGTAAAGTCTGAATGTCATTCAAACATTTAGATCCATCTTTTGACACTTCTTCCACTCCCGTCCTTGCACGCTACACCGCTACAACAAAGATGACGGGGAGAAGACGCTGTCGAAGGTGAGCCACGTAAATAAGACCGCCCACAAAATGGTGCATCCTGAAGCGACTGTCAGAAAGCGCCTTGAAGATGATGTGTAAAACATCATCTATGCTACATTTTGAGCAAAGAACCACCATTACATGTTATGTAGACCACAAGGAAGTCTTTTACATTTAGGAAAAACTAATAATAATATGACTTCTTTATTATATAATCTGAAATATTCCACTGAAAAATTTTATTGGGTGAAAATAATGCATTTTTTTTTTCCATTAAAAAACAGGGTTTTCTTTGACAAAAAGAGCATAAGACTTAAATCTTTAAAAACTTTATATTGACAGATGGACCTAATGTTGATCTAGGGATTTAAAACTTGAATAATAATAAAAATAATAATACTGAATAATGACACATTTTAAATATTTTTTTTACCCAAACCCTTTGGGGTCCCTGGGATAAAGCTTGAGTGGAGGCCTAAATGTATATTTTTTATACATATATTGTATTGGTTTTTAAAATAAAAAAATATCAAAATGGCCCCCGCTTGCTTTGATTTTTCAGTGTGCGGCCCTCAGAGGAAAAAGTTTGGACACCCCTGAACTAAACCATTACAATTTTGACTGAATATCAATATTCTCACTATGTTCACTGTAATGTGTTAAAATATCAAATTGAATGCTTGTAAAATGTATTTGTGACTATGATAGTGATTAAGATGATTATTGTATATCACAATTTAATTAATTAATTAACAATGATTGATATAAAAATATCACATATTACCATTATGGGCTTTTTTTGTATTATCCAATTGCATTGCTAGGATTTGAACTCCAACCTGAGATCGGTAGGTTGGAGTTCAAATCCCAGCCGAGTCATACCAAAGACTATAAAAATGGGACCCATAACCTCCCTGCTTGGCACTCAGCAACAAAGGGTTGGAGTTGGGGGTTAAATCACCAAAATGATTCCCGGGCGCGGCGCCGCTGCTGCTCACTGCTCCCCAAGGGGATGGGACAAATGCAGAGGACAAATTTCACCACATCTAGTGTGTGTGTGACAATCATTGGTACTTTAATCTTTCATTCTTAATACTTATTTCTATTGCATGTATGGTTCTGTGTCAAGTAAAGACCACTTGGTGGCACTGTTGTCAAAACTTTATATAAAAGCTGCTCAGTGGTCTTGTGGAATGCAATAAACTCCACACAACCATTTAGGAGCAAACCTTTGATTGATTGATTGATTGAGACTTTTATTAGTAGGTTGCACAGTGAAGTACATATTCCGTACAATTGACCACTAAATGGTAACACCCGAATAAGTTTTTCAACTTGTTTAAGTCGGGGTCCACAACCATAACCTTAGATTATGTTGCTAGCTTTCTAGCTTTAGCTCGAGTGGTCAAGCAGTCAGGGACCGAGAGCCATATTTTTTACTGTTACCGGAAAGAGCCATCACACACATGGGCACACATGAACATCCCTTACAAGCACACACAGAAGTTAAATAACTTTTGTTATCCTAAATAACACACAAAAAATAAAATAGACTGTCATTTTTGAAAGCAAAAATGTAATTTAGATGAATATTAAACATGTTAAAGTGCATTTTTCCCAGTTCGTAGGTATGTAACATTTTAAAAATGTATTTATTTAAATGAAACCAGTATTATCAGACAGGTATTGTTAAGACGAGTTCAGTGATAAAAGTTCCATTTTTCTCTGATAAATATTAAGAAATTCATGATTGTTTTAACCCAGTGAAAATGCACTAATTTATGGTCAACGTCTTCAATGCAAAGTCACGATTTTAGGTGTGACCTTTTTGTTAAAAATGTCATAACTTTCTTAATTGTTACCCCATTTTAAAAGGGTTGATATCATTGGAAAGCTTGTTAAACAAAGAAACAGAGAAATACGTTTCACAGTTAAAGTGTATTTTTAATGGATCAAATTCATGAAATTAGCGTAGGAAGTGACGGAAAATCTGAGTATACAAGATTGGTCCCACTTGACTCACAATTAGGTTTTTACTCACTGTAGCTGTTTTGCAGGGAAGGTTTGTCTAGTGTAAAGATGCCAAATTTTGTCTGCACTTTGGTGCGCAAATACTTGTCCAATCTGAAAATGTCGATGTTCTGGATAAACAAGGATGTGTTTTCTACGTCATGAGTGTAGCGGTGACGAAAACAACACAAACACAGTTGAACTCTGAAAACAGCGGTGCTGTCGCTGCACGATGGCGCATTCAAGCGTGAAACACTGACCACTGCAGAGAGCCAGCCAGCGGCGAATACACACATACAAGTACAGGCCAAAAGTTTGGACACACCTTCTCATTCAATGGGTTTTCTTTATTTTCATGACTATTTACATTGTAGATTGTCACTGAAGGCATCAAAACTACGAATGAACACACGTGGAGTTATGTACTTAACAAAAAAAGGTGAAATAACTGAAAACATGTTTTATATTGTAGTTTCTTCAAAATAGCCACCCTTTGCTCTGATTACTGTTTTGCACACTCTTGGCATTCTCTCGATGAACTTCAAGAGCTAGTCACCTGAAAGGGTTTTCACTTCACAGGTGTCATAGTGTTGATGCCAGTGACAATCTACAATGTAAATAGTCATGAAAGTAAAGAAAATGCATTGAATGAGAAGGTGTGTCCACACTTTTGGCCTGTATTGTACCTACAGTTGGAAAAACGTGGTCAGACGCGGTCTTTTTTTCTGTTGCCATCACGCATTAAAGGCCTACAGAAAGCCACTACCACCGACCACGCAGTCTGATAGTTTATATATCAATGATGAAATCTTAACATTGCAACACATGCCAATACGGCCGGGTTAACTTATAAAGTGCAATTTTAAATTTCCCGCGAAACTTCCGGTTGAAAATGTCTATGTATGATGACGTATGCGCGTGACGTCAATCGTTGAAACGGAAGTATTCGGACACCATTGTATCCAATTCAAAAAGCTCTGTTTTCATCGCAAAATTCCACATTATTGTGGACATCTGTGTTGGTGAATCTTTTGCAATTTGTTTAATGAACAATGAAGACTGAAAAGAAAGAAAGCTGTAGGTGGGATCGGTGTATTAGCGGCTGGCTGCAGCAACACAACCAGGAGGACTTTGACTTGGATAGCAGATGCGCTATCCGACGCTGGCCGCCGACCGCATCGATGATTGGGTGAAGTCCTTTATCGCTCCGTCGATTGCTGGAACGCAGGTGAACACGGGTGTTGATGAGCAGATGAGGGCTGGCTGGCGTAGGTGGATCGCTAATGTTTTTAGCATAGCTCTGTGAGGTCCCGTAGCTAAGTTAGCTTCAATGGCGTCGTTAGCAACAGCATTGTTAAACTTCGCAAGGCTGGAAAGCATTAACCATGTAGTTACAGGTCCATGGTTTAATAGTATTGTTGATTTTCTGTCTATCCTTCCAGTCAGGGGTTTATTTATTTTGTTTCTATCTGTAGTTAAGCCCGATGCTATCACGTTAGCTCTGTAGCTAAAGTGCTTCGCCGATGTATTGTCGTGGAGATAAAAGTCACTGTGAATGTCCATTTCGCGTTCTCGACTCTCATTTTCAAGAGGATATAGTATCCGAGGTGGTTTAAAATACAAATCCGTGATCCACAATAGAAAAAGGAGAAAGTGTGGAATCCAATGAGCCCTTGTACTTAAGTTACAGCCAGAGCGAAAAAAGATACGTCCTGCACTGCACTCTAGTCCTTCACTCTAACGTTCCTCATCTACGAATCTTTCATCCTCACTCAAATTAATGGGGTAATCGTCGCTTTCTCGGTCTGAATCGCTCTCACTGCATTGAAAACAATGGGGAAATGTGAGGAGCCTTTCAACCTGTGACGTCACGCTACTTCTGGTACAGGCAAGGCTTTTTTTATCAGCGACCAAAAGTTGCAAACTTTATCGTCGATGTTCTCTACTAAATCCTTTCAGCGAAAATATGGCAATATCGCAAAATGATCAAGTATGACACATAGAATGGATCTGCTATCCCCGTTTAAATAAAAAAAAATCATTTCAGTAGGCCTTTAAGGTGCGGGCCGCGTGTCTGAGACCCCTGGTTTATACATAGCACAAAGCAAAAAAAAAAACTTTGTATGCAGTGTTATTTCATTTTAAATTTCAAAAGAGTTTTGTGGCTCCCATTGTTTTCTTTCATTTGTGAAACGGGTCAAAATGGTTCTTTTAAATGGTAAAGGTTGCCGACCCCTGGTATAGACCCAGTGGGGTTTGTGTCGTCAAGTCAGGCTACAGTAATGTATTCTCAGAAATGATCCGACTCCAGTTTGACACCCTGGATAACCACGGATAACCAATTTAAGGTCATCTCAGCACACTGGGACTGTAAGGCAGGATTGGGAGACTGATGTTCTCATGCGCTTTAGGTTTTTTATTTGTGGAGACAGTCCGGAAGAGAAAAGTGAGTACTGTTTTTTATCCATACAACTACTATCAAAGTTCTTCGACCAAGCACATCAAGTTAATGCAAAGTGGGGATGATATTTATTGTAGTTTAATCTTACTTACAAAATGTACTTAGTTACCTGAAATTAAATGATCCGAACAAACACCAAGTTACATCTCGGTTGATTGCAGCAATACATGCTCGCCTTCGCCGTTACCTTTTTCTTTCAGCTGCTCGTGTTTGTCTAAAAATATGCTTAGGAATGCGATAAAAGCTAATAATATCTCTCCCATCTCGATTGTGGCAGTTGACAATCGCACACGTCGTCTGCATTATTGGTCTCACTAGTTGAATGATCAGCAATAATGGGCGTTATACAAATTAAGCCTTCCAATATGGCCAACGGCAATGCATTGTGGGAAATGTAGAAAAATCTGAGCCCTTTTATAGTTAGACAGATGAACAATACTGTCATTATTATAGATGGTGTGCTTTAAAGGCCTACTGAAATGACATTTTCTTATTTAAATGGGGATAGCAGATCCATTCTACGTGTCATACTTGATCATTTCGCGATATTGCCATATTTTTGCTGAAAGGATTTAGTAGAGAACATCGACGATAAAGTTTTGGTCGCTGATAAAAAAGCCTTGCCTGTACCGGAAGTAGCGTGACGTCGCAGGTTGAAGGGCTCCTCACATCTGCACATTGTTTACACCAGCAGCGAGAGCGATTCGGACCGAGAAAGCGACGATTACCCCATTAATTTGAGCCAGGATGAAAGATTTGTGGATGAGGAACGTGAGAGTGAAGGATTAGAGTGCAGTGCAGGACATATCTTTTTTCGCTCTGACCGTAACTTAGGTACAAGGGCTCATTGGATTCCACACTCTCTCCTTTTTCTATTGTGGATCACGGATTTGTATTTTAAACCACCTCGGATACTATATCCTCTTGAAAATGAGGGTCGAGAACGCGAAATGGACATTCACAGTGACTTTTATCTCCACGACAATACATCGGCGAAGCACTTTAGCTACGGAGCTAACGTGATAGCATCGTGCTTAACTGCATATAGAAACAGACGAAATAAGCCCCTGACTGGAAGGATAGACAGAAGATCAACAGTACTACTATTACTATTAACCCTGGACCTGTAACCACACCGTTAATGCTGTACCGCCTGGCGAAGCCTAGCAATGCTGTTGCTAACGACGCCATTGAAGATAACTTAGCTACGGGACCTCGACAGAGCTATGCTAAAAACATTAGCTCTCCACCTACGCCAGCTTTCATCTGGTCATCACGACCCGGGCTCACCTGCGTTCCAGCAATCGACGGCACGACGAAGGACTTTACCCGATCATCGATGCGGTCGGCGGCCCGGAGACGGAGGAAGTCAAGGTGAGGACAGCGGCGTGGCGGCGGACGTTGTAGCTTTCGACGACACCCCGGCCGCCATCAGAGTCGGCAAGAAACATATATTTCCCCAAAGTTACGTACATGACATGCACATAGCGCCACGCACGTACGGGCAAGCGATCAAATGTTTGGAAGCCAAAGCTGTACTCACGGTAGCGCGTCTGCTATCCAACTCAAAAGTCCTCCTGGTTGTGTTGCTGCAGCCAGCCGCTAATACACCGATCCCACCTACAGCTTTCTTCTTTGCAGTCTCCATTGTTAATTGAACCAATTGCAAAAGATTCACCAACACAGATGTCCAGAATACTGTGGAATTTAGCGATGAAAACAGACGATTTAAGCTGGCGACCGTGCTATTCCAAAATGTCTCCTTCAACCCTTGACGTCACGCGCAAACGTCATCATACATAGACGTTTTCAGCAGGAAGTTTCCCGGGAAATTTAAAATTGCACTTTATAAGTTAACCCGGCCGTATTGGCATGTGTTGCAATGTTAAGATTTCATCATTGATATATAAACTATCAGACTGCGTGGTCGGTAGTAGTGGCTTTCAGTAGGCCTTTAATGACTAAAATGTTCATGCAGTACACCCCTTTTTGTCTAGTATTTGAGAAGCAGAGCTTGTAGCCAAAATGTCAGGTTTGGAATTAGACTTAATAAAAGTAATTGTCATGGAACATACAGTATAAAATTGCCTAAGGCTTTTTACACACAGCTGCTTCAGTGACGGCTTTGCTTAGGTGTTTCACACACAGCGTTAAGGCCTTTTATGTGCCGTGTATGATGAACACGTCATCCGCCAGATCATCCTGACATAAAGCCGCCGGAATCCCCTTATCCAGAAAAGCTATTGGGGGTAAACCAGAGAATTGATCTCTGCAGCATGCCGGCTGCGGAACTGTTACACGAGCTGCATCCTGGAAGGCACGCGGCTTCACTCTCGAGCAATGACCACTCCGCATAGCGGGCGTCTCGTATATCAGTGAGGGCACGGCTTAAAAATGTACAGTCACCAGCCTGGAGATAGACTGAATACGTAGACTGAATGCAGCCAGGGCAGGTGAAGCAGAGTTCTTTCTCTTGTCTCAGCTTAGCTTAACAAGGCCCTGACAGGTCTAACTCAGCTAGGATTGCAACACTTCATCGTTTAAACACACTAATTTGATTAGAGAAAAGCTTCAATTTGTATTTTGCCGCTTGGGTAATATGTTTAGTAAAAATGTATCAGATCCAAACCGCATGGGGTGCTTGGAGGAGCCTTTTTATTTGGTTGGGTTCTTTATTTATTATCTACCTGGTTATAGGCTACACTCATGTATATTATTATTTTTTATATAATATATAGTAATGCTCCAACGTAAAAAAAAAAAAATTGTAATGTTATGTGCATCCTTGTTTATTTGAGGCTGTAAAGTGTGTCTTTCTTCGAACAATGAGCGATTAATCGAATCAATTGACAGAGCACTTTTAAAAATCGGACTATTTTAAAGTATGCAGATGACACAGTATTTGTCAGTCTCCTTTAGGGCAATGAGAACAAATATGGGCAATGTTGGCGTTAACGCACTTTTGTGTCTTTTTATGCATTGACATCAGAAAGGAAGTCTGCGCGTCCCTTTTTTAAATATTTGTATTACCGACCCTGCCTTCTCCTGCCAAACTCTAGTTTGCTTTTTTTTATTTTTTATTGATTATCGCTTTTTGCAGGTGTTTTGTTTTGTTTATATTTGCCGGTGTTGTGCCGAAATGTGATTGCCTGCCAAAAATGTATATTTCCTTCGCCGCTCACTAAACCTGCATTTCTTGGCTTAGTCTGTCCACAGCGGATTACTAGCCGGTGTAAAACAAATACTTTATCTTCGTGGTTATTGTAACGCAACGTGTTTGACATGATTCGAGCCTTTACCGTGTACGGAAAATGAGTTTGCCTTTTCTGTGGTATTAATGAGATTTAAAGGCCTACTGAAATGAATTTTTTTTATTTAAACGGGGATAGCAGATCCATTCTATATGTCATACTTGATCATTTCGCGATATTGCCATATTTTTGCTGAAAGGATTTAGTAGAGAACAACGACGATAAAGTTCGCAACTTTTGGTCGCTGATAAAAAAAAGCCTTGCCTGTACCGGAAGTAGCGTGACGTCACAGGCTGGAGGCCTGCTCACATTTCCCTATTGTTTACAATGCAGCGAGAGAGATTCGGACCGAGAAAGCTACGATTACCCCATTAATTTGAGCGAGCATGAAAGATTCGTGGATGAGGAACGTGAGAGTGAAGGACTAGAATGCAGTGCAGGACGTATATTTTTTCGCTCTGACCGTAACTTAGGTACAAGGGTTCATTGGATTCCACATTTTCTCCTTTTTCTATTGTGGATCACGGATTTGTATTTTAAACCACCTCGGATACTATATCCTCTTGAAAATGAGAGTCGAGAACGCGAAATGGACATTCACAGTGACTTTTATCTCCACGACAATACATCGGTGAAGCTCTTTAGCTACTGAGCTAACGTGATAGCATCGGGCTCAAATGCAGATAGAAACAAAATAAATAAATCCCTGACTGGAAGGATAGACAGAAGATCAACAATACTATTAAACCGTGGACATGTAAATACAAGGTTAATAATTTCCAGCTTGGCGAAGCTTAACAATGCTATTGCTAACGACGCCATTGAAGCTAACTTAGCAACGGTACCTCACAGAGCTATGATATAAACATTAGCGCTCCACCTACGCCAGCCAGCCCTCATCTGCTCATCAACACCCGTGCTCACCTGCGTTCCAGCGATCGACGGAAGGACGAAGGACTTCACCCGATCATCCGTGCGGTCGGCGGCTAGCGTCGGTTAGCGCGTCTGCTATCCAAGTCAAAGTCCTCCTGGTTGTGTTGCTACAGCCAGCCGCTAATACACCGATCCCACCTACAACTCTCTTCTTTGCAGTCTTCATTGTTCATTAAACAAATTGCAAAAGATTCACCAACACAGATGTCCAGAATACTGTGGAATTTTGAGATGAAAACAGAGCTTTTTTGTATTGGATTCAATGGTGTACCAATACTTCCGTTTAACTAGTGACGTCACGCGCATACGTCATCATACATAGACGTTTTTCAACCGGAAGTTTCGTGGGAAATTTAAAATTGCACTTTATAAGTTAACCCGGCCGTATTGGCATGTGTTGCAATGTTAAGATTTCATCATTGATATATAAACTATCAGACTGCGTGGTCGGTAGTAGTGGCTTTCAGTAGGCCTTTAAAGGACTGTTGTTATTCCAATGTTGATGTGATAAAACCTCTTTCTTGTTTAGAAGCTACATACAATTGTAACTGGTATTTCTTCGTGCACATAATAAATATTTATAAAGTGTTTGGATGTATTCATTTATGTAAAATGTTCATTAAATGTAATATTGCCTGACAAAAAGTGATTGAACGTAATATTTTGATATTTACACATTGCATATTTGACTAGAATACCCTTATGAACATTACATACATCAAAATCAAGTACCGTACCTACTGTACTGTTTATTTGTTGAAATACTCTTTACAGAGCTAAAATCTACCCAAACGACCACTGTACTCCTGCCAAAAATTGATTTCAAGTAATATTTTGATACTGACACATCTTATCTCTGCATATTTATTTACTAGAATACCCTTATGGGCATTACACATATCAAAATCAAGTACCTACTGTACAGTTTACTTGTTGAAATACCCTTCAAATCAATTGTTGGCTGCAGCAAAGTGGTCGTTTGGGTAGATATTAGCTCAAAAAAGGGTATTTCAACAAGTAAACACTACAGTAGGTACTTGATTTTGATATATTTAATGCCCATAAGGAGTCAGTGGTCTTCGTCAGCTAAAAAACATTGATTTTGGGGCTGCAGCGGTAAAGTTTAGATCCATGAAGGAAAGAAGAAAGTGAATGAATGTTTATAACTGAATACATTTACATATACATAAAAATGTGTTTACTATTTTAGCTAAGATACAAATCAGTACTTAGTACTAAAAAGTGACAATAATGATGATATGTGTGATATTAAACACTTACTTCTCATCTTATCAAACTGCTTCCACGGTCCTCTTCCTTTTTTAATTAGCAGGTGTGTCTCTGTCATTACCTTCCCCACTTCCGGTCTTTTCTTTCACTTCCTGGGTCATACCTTTTTCAACTCTTAAAAGTCTCCCCGCCCACCTTTAATGTGGAGCATTTCTTCCACAAATGCCATATTTTATGATTCATCTTGAAACTATTAGAATAACGTGAAAACCCGTTTGAAAAAAACAATTAATGTGATAATTATGAAATAAAAAGTAAAATTTATGAGATAAAGTCAACATTATGACATAAAAATACATAATTATAAGATATAAAGTCCTAATTATCAAATACAAAAAAAAATCTAAATAATTCACTAAAAAGTCAAAATTATTAGATAAAAAGTCAAAATTATGAGATAAAAAAAATCGAAATCATCAGATTTAAAAAAAAGATAATTGTGTGATAAAAAGTCGAAATTATGAGATAAAGTCAACATTATGAGATAAAAAGACATAATTATAATATATAAAGTCCTAATCATGAAATAAATAAAACATCTAAATAATTAAATAAAAAGTCAACATTATGAGATAAAAAGACATAATTAGAAGATATAATTCCTAATTATGAAATTAAAAAAATAAAATAATAATAATAAAATAAAAGGTCAAAAGGTTGAGATAAAACAAATCGGGAATCATGAGATTTTAAAAAATCACAAATGTGTGATAAAAAAAAATCGAAATTATGAGATAAATTAGGACAAGTATGCGACACATTAAAATGATGAATTATAATTATGACTTTTTATCTCATCATTTCAAATTTATTTTGTCTTTATTTAAACTTTTTATCTCATAATTATGACTTACGTTTTTTTTTTTTTTTCAGTTATTGCTAAATAAATACATGTTAAAGATAAACATTTTATAAAAAAGAAAAACGGTAGGGGAGGTCAAAAGTCATAAGTAGGGATGTCCGATAATGGCTTTTTTGCCGACATCCGGTATTCCGATATTGTCCAACTCTTAATTACCGATACCGATATATACAGTCGTGGAATTAACACATTATTATGCCTAATTTGGACAACCAGGTATGGTGAAGATAAGGTCCTTTTTTAAAAAAATTATAAAATAAGATAAATAAATAAATAAAAAATTCTTGAATAAAAAAGAAAGTAAAACAATATAAAAACAGTTACATAGAAACTAGTAATGAATGAAAATGAGTAAAATTAACTGTTAAAGGTTAGTACTATTAGTGGAGCAGCAGCACGCACAATCATGTGTGCTTAAGGACTGTATCCCTTGCAGACTGTATTGATATATATTGATATATAATGTAGGAACCAGAATATTAATAACAGAAAGAAACAACCCTTTTGTGTGAATGAGTGTAAATGGGGGAGGAAGGGTTGGTGCACTAATTGTAAGTGTATCTTGTGTTTTTTATGTTGATTTAATAAAAAATAAAAAAGTAAAAAAAAGTTTAAAAAAACGATACAGATAATAAAAAAAAACAATACCGATAATTTCCGATATTACATTTTAAAGCATATTATCGGACATCTCTAGTCATAAGTGTATATTCCATAGTCTTTATTACTACTCAAACATAAGTGTTTGTTATCTTATATTTTTCTTAACAAGCAATAGCATCAAACTGTTAGATTTTGTCAGCAGCAATCAGTGTGGGAATTTCTGGCTGACCCACTTGTTGACGTGGACAACTTTCTCTGCGTCTTTGTGGCACTGGCCTACTTTGTGTTGTTGCCAAACATTTAATTCAGATCAGCTCAAAAGAATGATTGCTGCACTCAGGGGCGTAGCACCAAATTCTGGGCCCCCAGACAGAAGACTCCGAAAGGGGCACCCAACCCACCCTAAACTCAATGTGGCCGCGCCATACACACACATGTTGTATGTTTACATGCACTACTAAAACACTCATTATTGTGTAGATTTGGGTAGAAACCAGCTTTTTTTCATGTAAAAACCTTACTGTATTTACCTGTCCATAGGGCGCACCAGATTATGAGGCGCACTGCCGATGAGCGGGTCTAGTCAGGTCTTTTTTCATACAAAAAGAGCACCGGATTATAAAGCACGTTAAAGGGGTCTTTTTCTTTTCCTTTTTTTAATGGAAAACACTTCCTTGTGGTGTACATAACATGTAATGGTGGCTCTTTGCTCAAAATGTTGCATAGATGATGTTTTACACATCATCTTCAAGTCGCTTTCTGACAGTCGCTTCAGGATGCACCGTTTTGTGGGCGCTCTTATTTACGTGCCTCCACTTGGACAGCGTCTTCTCCCCGTCATCTTTGTTGTAGCGGTGTAGCGTGCAAGGACGGGAGTGGATGAAGTGTCAAAATATGGCGCTAACTGTTTTAATGACATTCACACTTTATTTCAATCAATAACGGAGCAGCATCTCCTCATCCGTGGCTCACTAGTGCAACAACAAGGCCGGAAATGTGTCCCGTGAAAAACCGTCCGACCGGAACTCTCTAGTAACTAAAGTTCCTTGGGTAATTAATGTAAACTCACTACACCGGTATGTTTTAGCACTTTCATGGCGAGTTTACTGACAGATATAAGTAAGAACTTTACACTACTTTATATTAGAAATGGCAACAGCGGAGGATGAATGTCACATAACAAGAAGATAGAGAAAAAGAAGAAGATTATCGACTACGGTTGTTCACGGACTACAAAGGCGGACGCACAATTTTTCAGGACTTATGCAGATCCCAAATAAAGATCAGCAGGTACCAGAAGGTAAGAAAAGTTGCTTTTGCATAATATTGCGAAACAAATCACCAGATAATATGTCTTACCTTATACACACACCATAGTAATACTCCTATGTTGAAGCACAGTACAATCCATCAAGCGGTGTGGCTTCATAGCTTACCAAAATCCTACTAAAACATTTTGATAGATTTTTGAGCACCGTGTGTAAAGTTCTATATTTTCAATGAAACATATAACATGGCGTTGATTACTTGAGTCATATTGCAGTCTACACGTATCTCTTATGTGTGACTGCCATCTACTGGTCACACTTATCATTTCACCATGCACCAAAATAAAATAGCTTCGAGGTCGTTAAAGAAAATCAAAAGGATGCCGTACATTAGGCGCACCGGGTTATAAGGCGCACTGTCGAGTTTTGAGAAAATCAAAGAATTTTAAGTGCGCCTTATAGTCCGAAAACTACGGTGATTATGGTTTTGGCTTTTTAAAGATGGGGTTAATACATATAGATTGTATCTAGATAACACAGTAAATCATTTGGTTTGTAAGATGAGTTATAATTAGAGATGTCCGATAATATCGGCAGGCCGATAAATGCGTTAAAATGTAATATCGGAAATTATCGGTATCGTTTTTTTTATTATCGGTATCGGTTTTTTAAATTTAATTAATTAATTTATTTTTTTAAATGTATTAAATCAACATAAAAAACACAAGATACACTTACAATTAGTGCACCAACCCTTCCTCCCCCATTTACACTCATTCACACAAAAGGGTTGTTTCTTTCTGTTATTAATATTCTGGTTCCTACATTATATATCAATATATATCAATACAGTCTGCAAGGGATACAGTCCGTAAGCACACATGATTGTGCGTGGTGCTGCTCCACTAATGGTACTAACCTTTAACAGTTCATTTTACTCATTTTCATTAATTACTAGTTTCTATGTAACTGTTTTTATATTGTTTTAATTTTTTTGTTCAAGAAAATCTTTTTAATTTATTTATCTTATTTTATTTTATAATTTTTTTAAAAAGTACCTCATCTTCACCATACCTGGTTGTCCAAAATAGGCATAATAATGTGTTAATTCCACGACTGTATATATCGGTATCGGTTGATATCGGTATCGGTAATTAAAGAGTTGGACAATATCGGAGTATCGGATATCGGTAAAAAGCCATCATCGGACATCCCTAGTTAAAATAATACATTGTCATGATTATATTATTATTAGTGAATCTCCAAGGGGTTAAGTTTCTCCGTCCTTAACACATTGTGACACCTTTTTCTAACTTTGAACAAGGGTCTTTGAATGCACCACATTTATGACGTTTTTATAACTTCCATATTTAAATGACGGACAAAAAAGTGACACTCAAAGATTATGTTCAGGAGTTTATTAAACCACCATTTCAATATACAGTACATACAAGTAAACCGACCAAAGAGGAACGTTTTTGTTTAAAACTGGTAAGACTGATATTTATATTTACACCATAAGTACATCAAATGTATCATGAACAAATAGTTGCATTAAAAACTTGCACTTTAAATATGTATAGATGTTATTTATACAGGAGGATGGTCATATATTGTTTTATTGAAATACTTGGATATTTACTATACATGACACAGACAAAAAGACAGTATATCGTAATCATAACTTATTTTACTGCCTCATAATGAAGCACTCAAGGTCCATTTTGAACTCTTGTTTATAAAGTAACCAAATATGGTTCCTTGCTCCAAAAAGAGCCAGCCTAAAGGCCTACTGAAAGCCACTACTACCGACCACGCAGTCTGATAGTTTATATATCAATGATGAAATCTTAACATTGCAACACATGCCAATACGGCCGGGTTAACTTATAAAGTGCAATTTTAAATTTCCCGGGAAATATCCGGCTGAAAACGTCTCGGTATGATGACGTATGCGCGTGACGTCACGGGTTGGAGCAGACATTTTGAAATAGCACGGGGGCCAGCTTAAGTTGTCTGTTTTCACCACATAATTCCACAGTATTCTGGACATCTGTGTTGGTGAATCTTTTGCAATTTGTTTAATGAACAATGGAGACTGCAAAGAAGAAAGCTGTAGGTGGGATCGGTGTATTAGCGGCCGGCTGCAGCAACACAACCAGGAGGACTTTGAGTTGGATAGCAGACGCGCTATCCGACGCTAGCCGCCGACTGCACTGATGATCGGGTGAAGTCCTTCGTCGCGCCATCGATCGCTGGAACGCAGGTGAGCACGGGTGTTGATGAGCAGATGAGGGCTGGCGTAGGTGGATAGCTAATGTTTTTAGCATAGCTCTGTGAGGTCCCGTAGCTAAGTTAGCTTCAATGGCGTCGTTAGCAACAGCATTGCTAGGCTTCGCCAGGCTGGACAGCATTAACCGTGTAGTTACAGGTCCAGTGTTTGGTTCGGTGTCTCCTGATAGTAGTATTGTTGATCTGCTGTCTATCCTTCCAGTCAGGGGTTTATTTCTTTTGTTTTTATCTGCATTTAAGCACGATGCAATCACGTTAGCTCCGAAGCTAAAGTGTTTCGCCGATGTATTGTCGTGGAGATAAAAGTCACTGTGAATGTCCATTTCGCGTTCTCGACTCTCATTTTCAAGAGGATATAGTATCCGAGGTGGTTTAAAATACAAATCCGTGATCCACAATAGAAAAAGGAGAAAGTGTGGAATCCAATGAGCCAGCTTGTACCTAAGTTACGGTCAGAGCGAAAAAAGATACACCCTGGCGTCCTGCACTGCACTCTAATCCTTCACTCTCACGTTCCTCATCCACAAATCTTTCATCCTCGCTCAAATTAATGGGATAATCGTCGCTTTCTCGGTCCGAATCGCTCTTGCTGCTGGTGTAAACAATGTGCAGATGTGAGGAGCCTTTCAACCTGCGACGTCACGCTACTTCCGGTACAGGCAAGGCTTTTTTTTATCAGCGACCAAAAGTTGCGAACTTTATCGTCGATGTTCTCTACTAAATCCTTTCAGCAAAAATATGGCAATATCGCGAAATGATCAAGTATGACACATAGAATGGATCTGCTATCCCCGTTTAAATAAGAAAATCTCATTTCAGTAGGCCTTTAATAAAAAAAGCAGTCTTTGTGTTAACACTCGACAGCTGAAGGATTTTTAAGACTGCATAATATTAGAGGAAGTCGTCTACGTTCTCCAAGACGTCAACAATAATCCTACTATGGCAGAAAAGTAAACAAGCTGTTATTTGAAAATGCTAAGTAACACGGCGGCAGATTATGTGGCGGAGGCTCGCACGGACAAATGAAGCATTCCAGACTGTTGGCATGGATAGGTTTATATAGGGTGACAGCTGCAAGTGTGTGTGTGTAAGTGTGTGTGTGTGTGTGTGTGTGTGTGTGTGTGTGTGTGTGTGTGTGTGTGTGTGTGTGTGTGTGTGTGTGTGTGTGTCACAACAGACAGGCTTTTAAGAGCTTTCAGGAAGTGCTGCTTCTCTTTCTGGTCCTCGGCCGCCTCTTTAGGATGTCTTCTTCCTGGTCGCTTTCACAATCCCTCTGACATAAACAAAGGCTGCAGTTAACACACATTTCTACTGAAAAACATTTGACTTTCAGAGTGACATCAATTCATGTAGGTCAAGCAAAAAAAGCCCATCTTTTGGAACAACTGACGCTGGATGTTTGCTAACCCAGGTCGTGGATCGGCTAAGCGGATTTTTGTTTTCGCTACTCAAACGCTTTTTCACTTGAATTTGGTCCTCTATCAATTCAAGAACCCTATGGATTTGTAATATTATTCAAAAGAGATCAAGTTCTTGGAGCGAGAAATTGTAAAAAGTCTTTGGATTTGGCTTGTCTGCTTCTTTCGCAACCTGACATTTTTCAGATGTGCAGCAATAACTTCTTCAATTAAGACACACACAAAAATGCTGGGTTATTTTGATAACCCAATTTATGAGCTGCTAGTGTTGGGTTACATTTTGGAGTTATTTTTATGAAGAGCAACCCATATTATAAGGTTATTATTATAAGGGTATTATTTTAAAGGCCTACTGAAAGCCACTACTATCGACCCAAAGTCTTAACATTGCAACACATGCCAATACGGCCGGGTTAACTTATAAAGTGCAATTTTAAATTTCCAGCGAAACTTCCGGTTGAAAACGTCTATGTATGATGACGTATGCGCGTGACGTCTATGGTTGAAACGGAAGTATTCGGACACATTGTATCCGAATACAAACAGCTCTGTTTTCATCTCAAAATTCCACAGTATTCTGGACATCTGTGTTGGTGAATCTTTTGCAATTTGTTTAATGAACAATGAAGACTGCAAAGAAGAAAGCTGTAGGTGGGATCGGTGTATTAGCGGCTGGCTGCAGCAACACAACCAGGAGGACTGAGTTGGATAGCAGACGCGCTATCCGACGCTAGCCGCCGACCGCACCGATGATCGTGTTGAAGTCCTTCGTCGCGCCGTCGATCGCTGGAACGCAGGTGAGCACGGGTGTTGATGAGCAGATGAGGGCTGGCGTAGGTGGAGCGCTAATGTTTTTAATCATAGCTCTGACGAGGTCCCGTAGCTAAGTTAACTTCAATGGCGTCGTTAGCAACAGCATTGCTAGGCTTCGACAGGCGGCACAGCATTAACCGTGTGGTTACAGGTCCAGTGTTTGGTTCGGTGTCTCCTGATAGTAGTATTGTTGATCTGCTGTCTATCCTTCCAGTCAGGGGTTTATTTCTTTTGTTTCTATCTGCATTTAAGCACGATGCTATCACATTAGCTCCGTAGCTAAAGTGCTTCACCGATGTATTGTCGTGGAGATAAAAGTCACTGTGAATGTCCATTTTGCGTTCTCGACTCTCATTTTCAAGAGGATATAGTATCCGAGGTGGTTTAAAATACAAATCCGTGATCCACAATAGAAAAAGGAGAAAGTGTGGAATCCAATGAGCCAGCTTGTACCTAAGTTACGGTCAGAGCAAAAAAAGATACATCCTGCACTGCACTCTAGTCCTTCACTCTCACGTTCCTCATCCACGAATCTTTCATCCTGGCTCAAATTAATGGGGTAATCGTCGCTTTCTCGGTCCGAATCGCTCTCGCTGCTGGTGTAAACAATGGGGAAATGTGAGGAGCCCTTCAACCTGTGACGTCACGCTACTTCCGGTACAGGCAAGGCCTTTTTTATCAGCGACCAAAAGTTGTGAACTTTATTGTCGATGTCCTCTACTAAATCCTTTCAGCAAAAATATGGCAATATCGCGAAATGATCAAGTATGACACATGGAATGGATCTGCTATCCCCGTTTAAATACAAAAATTTCATTTCAGTAGGCCTTTAACTCCATTTCTGGGTTTTCAAAATGATGGACCATTTTTGGATTGTTTTTCAACGAGTAACGCATTTTTGGATAAAAGGCTTTTTTTTTTTTTTTTAATTAAAAAGTACCTTTTTTCTTGAAGGGAATTGTATTATGGATTCATCTGAATTTACTCAGGCATTTGTTGACAAAGTGGTGACCCTCGCCCCATCCTTGTTTGTGAATGACTGAGCATTTCATGGAAGCTGCTTTTATACCCAATCATGGCACCCACCTGTTCCCAATTCTGGGTGTTGTTGATAAATGGCTTTCGCTTTGCATAGTAGAGTTTTAACTTGCCCTTACAGATGTAGCAACCAACTGTGGTTTTCTGAAGTGTTTCTGAGCCCATGTGGTGATATCCTTTACACACTGATGTTGCTTTTTGATGCAGTACTGCCTGAGGGATCGAAGGTCCGTAATATCATCGCTTACGTGCAGGGATTTCTCCAGATTCTCTGAAACTTTTGATGATATTACGGGCCGTAGATGGTGAAATCCCTAAATTCCTTGCAATAGCTGGTTGAGAAATGTTGTTCATAAACTGTTTGACAATTTGCTCACGCATTTGTTGGCAAAGTGGTGACCCTCGCCCCGTCCTTGTTTGTGAATGACTGAGCATTTCATGGAAGCTTCTTTTACACCAATTAGCCTGTTCACCCGTGTTTGATGAACATTCCTCGACTTTCTCAGTCTTTTTTGCCACTTGTGCCAGCTTTTTTGAAACATGTTGCAGGCATCAACTTCCAAATTAGGTAATATTTGCAAAAAATAACAAAATTTACCAGTTCGAATGTTAAGTATCTCGTCTTTGCAGTCTATTCAATTGAATATAAGTTGAAAAGGATTAGCAAATCATCGTATTCTCTTTTTATTTACCATTTACACAACGTGACAACTTCACTGGTTTTGAGGTTTGTATACAGAATGTGAAGTACTGTATGAAGTGCTCCGTAGAGCACATAAAAATTAAAAATACATATAAAATCTTTACGGCATTAAAAAAAAAAACGTAATGTCATCATGTCTCAATGTAAGAAAATATTGATTTTGAAGGACACATGTCAAGTATTAAATCTCTACAATGGTCTCTATGGAAGTTACAGTTACTTCCTAGTTCCAATTTTAAGATGTAAATGCAAGAGTCCTGTTGATTCTACTGTATATGTTTTATAACCAATAAGTTAGTCTCCTGCATTGTGGTAATCAGGTGCTTGCTGGCACAACAAAAGTCTGTTCCTACCGTACTCTGCTCCGGCAGCTTGTGACCCTTCTTCATGATCCGGGTTAAGTGGTTGCACAGAGCCACAATCCTGAACGAGAGCTATAAAAATGACCCGTTGAAAGGCAAAAAAATCATCAATAATAAGCAAGATTGATTTCTCAATTGTGCTTGGAGACTTTACCTTCCACCTACGCCTGGCATACTGCCTCTTGAAGTTCTCTAAGTTGACCACCGACAACCTCTTGACCATCGCTTGTTTGGAATTGTGAGGCTGTGGAGACACAAGGGAAGGAAGAAATAATAATGATAATAATTGCCCAAGTGGACACATTTTAATGAATATGTTTCTAGCGTAAAAAACTAAATTCAAAGTTGTATGAAAACAGTGAATGATTTAATAAAGAAAGGTGCACAATGTGTAGATCAGTTTATGTTACAAGCATGATTACATATTTTTGAGAAAAAATAACCAAGAAAATACGACATTCAAATAAATACAAAAATAATTAAATAAATATATTGTCAATAAAAGTGCTCTTGAAGAGGAAAGCAACAAATTAAAGTAACATAATAAAATGGAATGAAAAATAAATAAATAAAATGTGTCGTTCCAATACATTCCATTAAAAAGCTTCCTTTATGGCCTCATTTTCACAACACAGTGAAGGCAAACAAGTTATTGCCTCCATTTGCCAAAAGCTATCAAATTCCAGCCAACATTAATCGAGCTCGCTTAAACATCATGTTCCAAGAAATATTTATGACAATCCAATATTTATCCGCTGGGGCTGGACTCCTATAATCCCTTCATAAATCAATGTTCCCGTTGTGTGGGAAGTTAGGGGAAGGGTCCGTTTCTGTGCCCTAGTACACAAAGATCCATGGAGGCATGTTTGGATGTGATTGGAGAAGAAGAAGCTGTGACCTCTCACTCCAACATATTGCTCAACGTCCTCCCAGAAGTCGGTGTTACAGCTGCAAAGCATATTTGCTTTCATTTTCACGTAGGTGTAGTCAGCATGGAGACACATACTGAATATTCCCATCATTCTATTCCATTCAAGGGATGTGCTTCCAAAACATTCATATTAAAGGCCTACTGAAAGCCACTACTACCGACCACGCAGTCTGATAGTTTATATATCAATGATGAAATCTTAACATTGCAACACATGCCAATACGGCCGGGTTAACTTATAAAGTGCAATTTTAAATTTCCCGCGAAACTTCCGGCTGAAAACGTCTATGTATGATGACATTTGCACATGATGTCAAGGGTGGAAGGAGACATTTTGGAATAGCACGGTATATAAACCGTCTGTTTTAATCGCTAAATTCCACAGTATTCTGGACATCTGTGTTGGTGAATCTTTTGCAATTTGTTCAATTAACAATGGAGACTGCAAAGAAGAAAGCTGTAGGTGGGATCGGTGTATTAGCGGCTGGCTGCAGCAACACAGCCAGGAGGACTTTGAGTTGGATAGAAGACGCGCTACCGTGAGTACAGCTTTGGCTTCCAAACATGTGATCGCTTGCCCGTACGTGCGTGTCGCTATGTGCATGTCACGTACGTAACTTTGGGGAAATATATGTTTCTTGCCGACTCTGATGGCGGCCGGGGGGTCGTCGAAAGCTACAACGCCCGCCGCCACGCCGCTGTCCTCACCTTGACTTCCTCCGTCTCTGGGCCGGCGACCGCATCAATGATCGGGTGAAGTCCTTTGTCGCGCCGTCGATCGCTGGAACGCAGGTGAGCACGGGTCGTGATGAGCTGATGAGAGCTGGCGTAGGTGGAGAGCTAATGTTTTTAGCATAGCTCTGTCGAGGTCCCGTAGCTAAGTTAGCTTAAATGGCGTCATTAGCAACAGCATTGCTAGGCTTCGCCAGGCGGTACATCATTAACCGTGTAGTTACAGGTCCAGGGTTTAATAGTAATACTAGTATATTTGATCTTCTGTCTATCTTTCCAGTCAGGGGCGTATTTCGTCTGTTTCTATATGCAGTTAAGCACGATGCTATAACGTTAGCTCCATAGCTAAAGTGCTTCGCCGATGTATTGTCGTGGAGATAAAAGTCACTGTGAATGTCCATTTCGCGTTCTCGACTCTCATTTTTTAGAGGATATAGTATCCGAGGTGGTTTAAAATACAAATCCGTGATCCACAATAGAAAAAGGAGAGAGTGTGGTATCCAATAAGCCCTTGTAACTAAGTTACGGTCAGAGCGAAAAAAGATACGTCCTGTACTGCTCTCTAATCCTTCACTCTCACGATCCTCATCCGCAAATCTTTCATCCTCGCTCAAATTAATGGGGTAATCGTCTCTTCCTCGGTCCGAATCGCTCTCGCTGCTGGTGTAAACAATGGGGAAATGTGAGGAGCCCTTCAACCTGTGACGTCACGCTACTTCCGGTACAGGCAAGGCTTTTTTTTATCAGCGACCAAAAGTTGCGAACTTTATCGTCGTTGTTCTCTACTAAATCCTTTCAGCAAAAATATGGCAATATCGCGAAATGATCAAGTATGACACATAGAATGGATCTGCTATCCCCGTTTCAATAAGAAAATGTCATTTCAGTAGGCCTTTAAGTTGACTTTGTGAGGGCCTGTTGGGCCTGCAGCTCCTCCAGTGTTGCTGCTCCTTGCAGATGCAGAGAGCTCATCACCTCCTGCAGCCACTGCAGCTCCGAGGTCAGCTCCTGCCTGAGCGTGTCCAGGTGACTCTGCCTCTGCTGGTACTTCCCGCTGACGCAGTCCAGGGTGGTGCCCACGCCCGTCAAGTCTTCCTGCAGCAGCCTCCTGGTGATCTCCATTTTGTGGAACTCACAGCGGATTTGGGAGAGTTGCTTTCTGGCGCTTTCCTTCTCCTTTTCGAACCAGGCTTCTTTGTCATTGAAGATGGCCAGCAATGCCTCCAGGTCCCCCTGCAAGGTGCGGTGGGCCCCCGCCACCTGCGCCACCCCCATCTCCATCGACCCAATGTCCTCCACCGCCTGGGAGAAACGCTCAAAGTTGGCGTAAGTGTTGTTCTGGCACATGCTGGAGTGGGACTCCATGGTGTACTCCTTCAGACGCTTGGTCTTAAGCTGCTCAGCTTCCAGGATGGCCATGTCCGGCGGGCGGCCACAGGTCTTCTGACACAAGGATGGAGGAACACTGAGTCAGAGGCTGCAGAAGTGGCTCTGTAGGGTTAGTGTTTGTGACCCTACAGCAGAAGCCATGGCAGGGGTAAGAGCATCCACAGGACATTACCGCTGTGTTAGATGCTTCCTGGGGTCATGCTGGTGTCCACACGGTGCACATCAAAAACAACAATCGCATGCATGGATGCAAACATGAAACATCACCACTGGAGCTTGTCGTCAAGATGACAGCTAGTGATGTTTAGCCACTAACTGTGGCAATGTGTCGGGGTAACCGCTTGCTATCTTTAATTATCTAGTACCAGAGGTGGGTAGTAACGCGCTACATTTACTACGTTACATCTACTTGAGTAACTTTTGGGATGAATTGTACTTCTAAGAGTAGTTTTAATGCAACAAACTTTTACTTTTACTTGAGTATATTTATAGAGAAGAAACGCTACTTTTACTGCGCTCCATTTATCTACATTCAGCTCGCTACTCGCTACTGATTTTTATACATCTGTTAATGCACGCTTTGTTTGTTTTGGTTTGTCAGACAGACCTTCAAAGTAGGATCTATCGCATGACTCCGTTTCACCAATCAAATACAGTCACTGGTGACGTTTGACTCCGTTTCACCAATCAAATGCAGTCACCGGTGACGTTTCACTCCTTTTCACCAATCAAATGCAGTCACTAGTGACGTTTCACTCCGTTTCACCAATCAAATGCAGTCACTGGTGACGTTTGACTCCGTTTCACCAATCAAATGCAGTCACTGGTGACGTTTGACTCCGTTTCACCAATCAAATGCAGTCACTGGTGACGTTTGACTCCGTTTCACCAATCAAATGCAGTCACCGGTGACGTTTCACTCCTTTTCACCAATCAAATGCAGTCACTGGTGACGTTTCACTCCGTTTCACCAATCAAATGCAGTCACTGGTGATGTTTGACTCCGTTTCACCAATCAAATGCAGTCACTGGTGACGTTTGACTCCGTTTCACCAATCAAATGCAGTCACTGGTGACGTTTGACTCCGTTTCACCAATCAAATGCAGTCACCGGTGACGTTTCACTCCTTTTCACCAATCAAATGCAGTCACTGGTGACGTTTCACTCCGTTTCACCAATCAAATGCAGTCACTGGTGATGTTTGACTCCGTTTCACCAATCAAATACAGTCACTGGTGACGTTTCACCAATCAAATACAGTCACTGGTGACGTTTGACTCCGTTTCACCAATCAAATACAGTCACCGGTGACGTTTGACTCCGTTTGACTCCGTTTCACCAATCAAATGCAGTCACTGGTGACGTTTGACTCCGTTTCACCAATCAAATGCAGTCACTGGTGACGTTTGACTCCGTTTCACCAATCAAATGCAGTCACTGGTGACGTTTCACTCCGTTTCACCAATCAAATGCAGTCACTGGTGACGTTTCACTCCGTTTCACCAATCAAATGCAGTCACTGGTGACGTTTGACTCCGTATCACCAATCAAATGCAGTCACCGGTGCCGTTTGACTCCGTTTCACCAATCAATTAAGCTTACATGAACTCAACGTCAAATTTGAGGAAGCACATGGCGGTAAGTAACATTAGTAGATATTTTGGCTGTCACCGTAGGCTGATGTTAGCTACCCTGCTATGAATCACTGTCAAATGTACATCGTGTGGGGACATTTATTAACACACTGCAGCCTCATAGACACACAAACACACACGCACACACACACGCGCACAGTTGCACACACACGCACGCATGCATAGAAACACCAATCAGTGTGTTCTCAGGTGCAGCCCACACCTATCAGTTTATGGTTTGCGTAAAGGCTAACTTGTTATTTTCCTTTGTAATCTCTGCCTACTGAGCCTATGTTGCTGTTAAGTTATTGTGGCTCAATTTGCCTTAATTTTTTTATGTTAATGTATTATTATTTAATATGTATTATTGTTGTAGTTGCTTAAGAGATATTCCTGGCTCTGAATTTGCTCATTGCTATTTTTATGTTTTTGTGCATTATTTGTTGCCGTCATCATTAAACGAACAGGTTACTCATCAGTTACTCAGTACTTGAGTAGTTTTTTCACAACATACTTTTTACTTTTACTCAAGTAAATATTTGGGTGACTACTCCTTACTTTTACTTGAGTAATAAAACTCTAAAGCAGGGGTGTCAAACTCAAATACAGAGTGGGCCAAAATTTAAAACTGAACAAAGCCGCGGGCCAAAGTTGAACAAATTAACCTTTTTGATAGGGACCCAAACAAGTTTTGCATTAAATATTGAACAAGCAAGGCTTATATAACTTTATAGTGACATGCAAAATCCAGTTTCAAATAATAATAATTAAAAAATATCAATGGCATATGAAATACAATTTAAATAAATATGTAATGCCTCTTTTCTATTTGCAGCCTTCTGAGGTAAATATCAACATTAACTTTTTCCACAGGCTAATAAATTTGAAAATAAAATAACAATGAATAAACCAACCATTCAGGACTTTAAACTGCTCAGTTTGCAGCACTAACTCTTCCGGGACGCTACAATATACACCCCCGCTACCACCAACACCTCCTTGTAGCTCCCGGAAGGGTTAGTGCTGCAAAGGGTTCTGGGTATTTGTGCTATTGTGTTTATGTTGTGTTCCGGTGTGGATGTTCTCCCGAAATGTGTTTGTCATTCTTGATTGGTGTGGGTTCACGGTGTGGCGTATATCTGTAACAGTGTTAAAGTTGTTTATACGGCAACCCTCAGTGTAAATTGTATCGCTGTTGATCAAGTATGCGTTGCATTCACTTTTGTGTGCGTGCAGAGGCGGCACATATTATGCGACTGGGCCAGCACACGTTGGACTGGATGAAAAGCGGACGTGACGATTTTCAGGACGGGCGCTGAAATCTGCTACTCTCCTGGGAGGGTTGGCATGTATGAGAAATAGCGGTGAATGCAACGTTACCGCGGCACCGCCGCTGAATATAATCGGCGGGCCAGCTCTAGTGTTAATTTGATATCGCCTCAAGGGCCAAGTGAAATGACACGGCGGGCCAAATTTGGCCCACGGGCCAGAGTTTGACACCCATGATCTACAATGTAAATAGTCATGAAAATAAAGAAAACAGATTGAATGAGGAGAAGGTGTGTCCAAACTTTTGGCCTGTACTGTACATAAAGGACTAAATTAACCAACATTTTAAAACACTTCTCATTGTAATGCCTTGAATATTTTTTTATTCAAACAATTAATTCAATTTAAAGGCCTACTGAAAGCCACTACTACCGACCACGCAGTCTGATAGTTTATATATCAATGATGAAATCTTAACATTGCAACACATGCCAATACGGCCGGGTTAACTTATAAAGTGCAATTTTAAATTTCCCGCTAAACTTCCGGTTGAAAACGTTTATATATGATGAAATATGCGCGTGACGTCAATTGTTGAACCGGAAGTATTGGTACCCCATTGTATCACAATACAAAAAGCTCTGTTTTCATCTCAAAATTCCACAGTGTTCTGCACATCTGTGTTGGTGAATCTTTTGCAATTTGTTTAATGAACAATGAAGACTGCAAAGAAGAAAGTTGTTGGTGGGATCGGTGTATTAGCGGCTGGCTGCAGCAACACAACCAGGAGGACTTTGACTTGGATAGCAGACGCGCTAGCCGACGCTAGTGGCCGACCGCACGGATGATCGGGTGAAGTCCTTCGTCCTTCCGTCGATCGCTGGAACGCAGGTGAGCACGGGTGTTGATAATGGGCTAATGATGAGGGCTGGCGTAGGTGGAGCGCTAATGTTTTTATCATAGCTCTGTGAGGTCCCGTTGCTAAGTTAGCTTCAATGGCGTCGTTAGCAACAGCATTGTTAAGCTTCGCCAAGCTGGGAATTATTAACCGTGTAGTTACATGTACATGGTTTAATAGTATTGTTGATCTTCTGTCTATCCTTCCAGTCAGGGATTTATTTATTTTGTTTCTATCTACATTTGAGCCCGATGCTATCACGTTAGCTCAGTAGCTAAAGAGCTTCACCGATGTATTGTCGTGGAGATAAAAGTCACTGTGAATGTCCATTTCGCGTTCTCGACTCTCATGTTCAAGAGGATATAGTATCCGAGGTGGTTTAAAATACAAATCCGTGATCCACAATAGAAAAAGGAGAAAGTGTGGAATCCAATGAACCCTTGTACTTAAGTTACGGTCAGAGCGAAAAAAGATACGTCCTGCACTGCACTCTAGTCCTTCACTCTCACGTTCCTCAGCCACAAATCTTTCATCCTCGCTCAAATTAATGGGGTAATCGTCGCTTTCTCGGTCCGAATCTCTCTCGCTGCATTGTAAACAATGGGGAAATGTGAAGGGTCCTTCCTCCGGCGACGTCACGCTACTTCCGGTACAGGCAAGGCTTTTTTTTTATCAGCGACCAAAAGTTGCGAACTTTATCGTCGTTGTTCTCTACGAAATCCTTTCAGCAAAAACATGGCAATGTCGCGAAATGATCAAGTATGACACATAGAATGGATCTGCTATCCCCGTTTAAATAAAATAAAATAATTTCAGTAGGCCTTTAAGGAAATCATTTGAAACAGAATGCCAAGAGGAGCGCTTCCTTGGGATCTCATCAGATTGTGTCGGCGAGCATAAAGGTCCCATTCGATCTGTTGTTATTAACAGATCAACATGCTCTCAAATGGTAAAACACAACTGCACTTCTAACAGTGTAAAAGCCACACACACACACACACACACACACACACACACACACACACACACACACACACACACACACACACACACACACACACACACACACACACACACACACACACGCACACACACACACACAGTACCTTAATCCAAGGATGGTTGAGGGCGTCTTGTATGCTCATGCGTTTCCTAAAGTGAGAGAATGCAGCTGAGTAAACAGACAGTGATGCAAACTCCCTCAGGGTCGAATCGAGCTTAATGCCGACAGTTTAGCTTTCAATTCCTGGAGGTGCAACACAATGGGAAACACATGTGAAAGGCAACAAGAACAAGATGCGTCGTTGTGCATTGTGACGTTTTGTGAGAGGGCCATTGTTGTTAACGTCGTACCTCGTGTCCTTCACCAGCAGCTGCCTGATGAAGCTCTTGGCCAGCTCGCTCGTGTTGCTGAAGAACTCCTCGTCGAACTGGTAGCTCATGGCGGAGATGTTGCCTAACGTCTCTTGCTTCGTGTCGCCGAGGAAAGGCGACGCGCCGCTCAAGCTGAAACAAAAAACACGTTGACTTGACTATTGTTGATGGGTTTTTTTTGTGTACATTTAAGTTTAGGATTGAACTTACAGTATATACGTGATGACCCCAATGCTCCTAGAAGAAGATTAAAGCATGTTTGTAGATAGCGTGTACAGTACACAAAGTGTCCACTAGGATATAAAACTCATACCACATGTCTGCTTCCAACCCCAAGGTCTCATAGTTAACTATCTCTGGAGCTGCAAAATACACACACACACACACACACACACACACACACACACACACACACACACACACACACACACACACACACACACACACACACACACACACACACACACACACACACACACACACACACACACACACACACACACACACACACGCACACACACACACACCACAAACTGGTTTTACTTCTCAAAACAGACATTTGAAAATAATTTTTAAAAAAACAACTTACCAACAAATTCAGGGGTTCCAAAAATGTCTTTAAAATCTGATCCGTCTTCCATTTTGTGTGCCAGTCCGAAGTCGATGATTTTAATGCGGGGTCGATGAACATTTCTGTCCAGCAGCATTATGTTTTCAGGCTGAAGTCAACAAAGTCAACAATTATTTTCCACCTAACCCCCAGTTTTGTTAATACACATATTATCATTGTCAAATAATACAACAAAATACCTTTTTGAAGGGGCCTTAAGTGTCAGCATTAGAAAAAAAACATTGCGATGTATGTTATTGTCATATTTATGTAGTAATACATGGAAAGGTTGCACAGTTGCATATATATGTATATGTATTTATATAACATAACATTTTCATATACTATTATTATTATTATTATTATTAAACATACAGTAAGTAATAAGAGGGGTGGGAGTACATAAGTTTTTACTTCTTCTCACTCCTTTTCGGATATGTTTACATTGATGTTTATTTTCATTTCTTGTTTCTTTTTGCTTTTTATTATTACTATTATTATTATTATTATTATTGTTTTTGTTATTCATTCTTGAATGGCTTTTTTGTTGTTTTTTGCAAAATTTGTTTGTTTTTGTTTTGTCTACATATTCGAAATAAACATGAAAGAAAGAGAAAGAAAGAAAAGGTTGCACGGTATTATCAACATTCTTGTGACTGAATTATATTACCTCTTATTGTGACAACTGGAAGAAAAAATATATATATATATATATATATATATATATATATATATATATATATATATATATATATATATATATATATATATATATATATATATATATATATATATATATATATATATATATATATATATATATATATATATATATATATATAATGGAGTAAATAACAAAATTTTTGTAATTTAAAAAATATTAGATTTGCTAATTTAATTAATCAAAGTCACTCCAAAATCATTCAATATACAGTAATCATTGAATAAAATTATAATAAAGACACTTATTCTTTTTTCTTATTTTTTCACATTTAATAACGACTTTTTAAAACAGCCAAAGACATTTTACCGTAAAGGTGAAAAACATACATTAATGTTAATCATATTATTACATACACTACTTTTTCAATTATTAACGAATTACATTTCTAGAAGTCCTGTTTTTAACTTTGATGAATCATCAAAATATTAATGGAACAATCACCAATATCACTCTATTGTTCCACTTATAAACACAAAATTGTATATATATATATATATATATATATATATATATATATATATATATATATATATATATATATATATATATATATATATATATATATTAAAAGATTAAAGATTAAAGTACCAATGATTGTCACATGTTACAAAAATGTTGTTATTTACTCCATTATATATATATATATATATATATATATATATATATATATATATATATATATATATATATATATATATATATATATATATATATATATATATATATATACAATTTTAGTTTAAAACGTACAAACACATAAACATAATGATAAATAAATAAAATATTAATATAACATAATTAATTTGAAAAAAATTAAGTTTTCCACTGATAAACATGAGAATTATATTTATATATATTTATTTTATCTGTTATTTGATTTAATAATAATTGCTAAATAATATTTGTCATAGGTACAACAAAGGGGAGAAATCATAAAATACCTTAAGGATGTAATGTATTTACGAGGGCTGCAACAAATAATCGATTGAGTCGATTAATTGAATGAGAAAAAAGCTTGGATTTATATTCTGTTGCTTGCATTAATTATTTATCCAGTGTAACTAATCAAAAGTGCTCGGAACTTTAAATATGTGGACAACGTTTACGCACAGCTGCTGCAATAAGAGCTAACATGAGAGCGGTGGTGCGTGAGTGCTGGGATCTCTGTGGCGGCGAACAGCAAAGATTACAATTATAATCGTTTTAAATAAACACATGTTAAAAGTGCAATTTAAATGAAAAAAAGAATGAAGGTTATGAAAATGTTTTGTTTAAGTCAACTATTTGCCCTAAAATATGCAGTGAGACTATTGAGTGGGTTTTATTGGATTACTTGAACTAACTGATAGATTAGTTGATTACTAAAAAAATCGATATCTGCCTGAAGCCCTAGGATGTATACAAACAACATTTGATGAAATGATCAGTGGGTTTATTTTTGTGAGTATATGTGAATTAAATTATATACGATATGTATCCTGTTATTATGCTTAATATTGTCACGGATCAGGTGATTCTGTATTGTATTGATGAATAAGAATCCGATGATCTGAGCAATGGGGCGGGTCATTATACGCTCTTGCTCCTTTTCGGAAACACATGTTTCTTTGTTTTTAATTTTCTTTTATTATTACTGTCAGAATAATTGTTTCTAAATTGTCACAAAAACGTTGTTACATTGAGGGTCTGGTGAGAAGACAAAAGCTGTCTTTGAAACTTACCAAGGGTAAGGCTCGTAAAAGTCCACTTTATGGGGGGGGAAAGCAAGATGAAGGTGTTCCTGTGTTCTTTCATGTATGGTAATCAACAGAAAGATATTTTTCTAACCCAAGGACTTCAAAGCGGAGAGATGGCAGGACCTGCCCAATTTCCAGACGAACTCTTTTTGAACTATTTTTATGGACCTCTTTTTGAAGTATTTTACAAACTCTTTTTTAACTATTTTACAAACTCTTTTTGAACAGACCTTTTCTGTGAATTGTTTACGACCTTTTCGCGACCTTTGTCCTTTGGAAACAGCAGTGGCCATGTGGTCGGGGAGGGTCCAAAATAAAAGGAGGCGTGCAATCTTTTGGCAAAGCGTGCTGAGATACCGTACAAGGGTACAGTGTACAGACGACTCTCCTCAATATTGAGTCCAAATTGAATTCTGTCTTTGTTTCATTCTTTGCCTCTTGTCTTGTTTAATAGATGTCATCAGTGTTTGAACCTGACAATTACTGTTGTTTTTTTGCATATGATAAAATTGTATTGAGATGATTTTTTTTTGTTTAAATTGTGTAGATGGGTTGTTGTGTTCGAAATAAGTTGGTGAAATATTATTATTTAAATATTTGTTAGTGTTTGTTTGTTGGAATTTAAAACACAGATAAATTATTAAAATAATAATGATTTTCATCGTTATTTATCAAATGTATTGTATTTTAGTTGTTGTCATATTATTTGTTCATTACTTTGCTGACTATGCAGGGTTTTAATCACAGAATATGTTTCTTCAAAAAAGGGATCAAATAAGTACTACGCACCAAAAAACAATCAATAAGAGTGCATTTAAAGACCTACTGAAATGAATTTTTTTTTATTTAAACGGGGATAGCAGATCCATTCTATGTGTCATACTTGATCATTTCGCAATATTGCCATATTTTTGCTGAAAGGATTTAGTAGAGAACATCGACGATAAAGTCCGCAACTTTTGGTCGCCGATAAAAAAGCCTTGCCTGTACCGGAAGTAGCGTGACGTCACAGTTTGAAAGGCTCCTCACATTTCCCCATTGTTTACACCAGCAGCGAGAGCGATTCGGACCGAGAAAGCGACGATAACCCCATTAATTTGAGCCAGGATGAAAGATTCGTGGATGACGAACGTGAGAGTGAAGGACTAGAGTGTAGTGCAGGACGTATCTTTTTTTCGCTCTGACCGTAACTTAGGTACAAGCTGGCTCATTGGATTCCACACTTTCTCCTTTTTCTATTGTGTATCACGGATTTGTATTTTAAACCACCTCGGATACTATATCCTCTTGAAAATGAGAGTCGAGAACGCGAAATGGACATTCACAGTGACTTTTATCTCCACGACAATACATCGGCGAAGCACTTTAGCTACGGAGCTAACGTGATAGCATCGGGCTTAACTGCAGATAGAAACAAAAGAAATAAACCCCTGACTGGAAGGATAGACATAAGATCAACAATACTATTAAACCATGGACCTGTAACTACACGGTTAATGCTTTCCAGCCTGGCGGAGCTTAACAATGCTGTTGCTAACGACGCCATTGAAGCTAACTTAGCTACGGGACCTCACAGAGCTATGCTAAAAACATTAGCTATCCACCTACGCCAGCCAGCCCTCATCTGCTCATCAACACCCGTGCTCACCTGCGTTCCAGCGATTGACGGCGCGACGAAGGACTTCACCCGATCATCCGTGCGGTCGGCGGCTAGCGTCAGATAGCGCGTCTGCTATCCAAGTTAAAGTCCTCCTGGTTGTGTTGCTGCAGCCAGCCGCTAATACACCGATCCCACCTACAACTTTCTTCTTTGCAGTCTTCATTGTTCATTAAACAAATTGCAAAAGATTCACCAACACAGATGTCCAGAATACTGTGGAATTTTGAGATGAAAACAGAGCTTTCTTGTATTGGATTCAATGGGGTACCAATACTTCCGTTTCAACGATTGACGTCACGCGCATACGTCATCATACATAGACGTTTTCAACCGGAAGTTTAGCGGGAAATTTAAAATTGCACTTTATAAGTTAACCCGGCCGTATTGGCATGTGTTGCAATGTTAGGATTTCATCATTGATATATAAACTATCAGACTGCGTGGTCGCTAGTAGTGGCTTTCAGTAGGCCTTTAAGTTGAAATGTCTTGCTGAACAAGAAGAAGTGCGGGGCCACAGCTGCAGACTGACAGGACGGTGACTGTGAGAGTGCAGCGTGGGCGACACCAAAGTGATGAGATAACCTTGTCGTGTTTGTAGCTGAGAGCTTGGACCTCAGAAAACAGGAAGGAAGTGTGGTTCACAATAGCCTCATGTTTCTTACATCAGATATATTTCACATTAGTTCCTAATCTTACCAGGTATGTCGATGATTGTTATGTACCTTTAAGTCAAAATGTGCAATCCTTTTGGAGTGAAGGTACTGGACTCCATCCAGGATTTGCTTAATAAACTGAGTGGCCTCCTCTTCACAAAGCGACTCCTTGCGAGCCAGGAAATCGAACAGCTCTCCACCAGAAACGCTGTAACACACAAAAACACACACACACACACACACACACACACTGAGTAACTCATCCTGGAGGCTCTCAAACTTTATCAGTGTGTTCTCAAGATTAGGATGCGCTCAAATAGGCTGGCAGGGATACTTCTAGCCACGGTTGGTGTTTGTTTTCCAGTCAGCCCACCATTCCTGCAGCACCATTCAATGCTCTGCCCGTCATTTTGTGGTGAAAAGCTCCACATACAAAGTGTTCTTTGAGCAGCTGGCGCTCACATTGAAGACATGATGGGCTGAATGACGCACTGCATGGGTGAGGTCACGCTGTTAAGACAAAAGACGTCAAGACGCTTCATTCTTGCTTTGATTAACTGAAGTTTTCAGTCCCAGGAAGCCACTGGACCTGGACAGGGCCCCACTTTACTGAGGGCTCCTTTCCAAATCAGTATTATCGATTCTGGCAGAGATATTTGGGCACAGTTAGGAGGGCAAACAGCAAGCAAGGACACAGGAACTCACTGACAGGACATTTAGGGCTGAAACTGTCAAAGTACAAAACCAAAGAGCAGTGAAGTTGACACTTTGTGTAATTCGTACATAAAAACAGAATACAATGATTTGCTAATCCTTTTCAACTTATATTCAATTGAATAGACTGCAAAGACAAGATATTTCATGTTCACACTGAGAAACTTCATTTTTTTTTTGCAAATAATCATTAACTTAGAATTTAATGGCTGCAAAAAAGTTGGCACAGGGGCATTGTTACCACTGTGTTACATGGCCTTTCCTTTTAACAACACTCAGTAAATGTTTGGGAACCGAGGAGACACATTTTTGAAGCTTCTCAGGTGGAATTCTTTCCCATTCTTGCTTAATGTACAGCTTAAGTTGTTCAACAGTCCGGGGGTCTCCCTTGTGGTATTTTAGACATATTGCACCACACATGGGAGACAGGTCTGGACTACAGGCAGGCCAGTCTAGTACCCGCACTCTTTTAGTATGAAGCCATGCTGTTGTAACACGTGGCTTGGCATTGTCTTGCTGAAATAAGCAGGGGCGTCCATGATAACAACATATGTTGCTCCAAAACCTGTTTGTACCTTTCAGCATTAATGGTGCCTTCACAGATGTGTAAGTTACCCATGTCTTGGGCACTAATACACCCCCATACCATCACACATGCTGGCTTTTACACTTTGCGCCTATAACAATCCGGATGGTTCTTTTCCTCTTTGGTCCGGAGGACACGACGTCCACAGTTTCCAAAAACAATTTGAAATGTGGACTCGTCAGACCTCAGAACACTTTTCCACTTTGTATCAGTCCATTTTAGATGAGCTCAGGCCCAGCGAAGCCAACAGCGTTTCTGGGTGTTGTTGATAAATGACTTTCGCTTTGCATAGTAGAGTTTTAACTTGCACTTACAGATGTAGCGACCAGCTGTAGTTACTGACAGTGGGTTTCTGGAGTGTTCCTGAGCCCATGTGGTGATATCCTTTACACACTGATGTCGGTTTTTGATGCAGTCCAGCCTGAGGGATCGAAGGTCTATAATATCATCGCTTACGTGCAGTGATTTTTACAGATTCTCTGAACCTTTTGATGATGTTACGGAGCGTAGATGGTGAAATCCCTAAATTCCTTGCAATAGCTCATTGAGAAATGTTGTTCTTAAACTGTTCAACAATTTGCTCAGGCATTTGTTGACAAAGTGGTGACCCTCGCCCCATCCTTGTTTGTGAATGACTGAGCCTTTCATGGAAGCTGCTTTTATACCCAATCATGGCACCCACCTGTTCCCAATTTGCCTGTTCACCTGTGGGATGTTCCAAATGAGTCTTATATCAGTCTTTTTTGCCACTTGTGCCAGCTTTTTTGAAACATGTTGCAGGCAAAAATGACAACGTTTTTCAGTTCGAACAATAAATATCTTGTCTTTGCAGTCTATTCAATTGAATATAAGTTGAAAAGGATTTGCAAATCTTTGTATTCTTTTTATTTACCATTTACACAACGTGCCAACTTCACTGGTTTTGGAGTTTGCATATTTTCTAAAACATCATATAATTATTTGGCCTATATGTAGCATTTTCTAGCATAGAAATGTCTAAATTAACTTAAAATATCAAAACTACAGTAGTATTTGCCACTCGAGGAGATCAAACCAGTCAGATCATGCTGTTCAGCATCGTGGCCACTGATTGGCTCAGCCTTAGGCAGCATTACTATATTGTATTCAAGGAATGTAAAGGTGACTAAAAAGTAATGTGGAAAAACATATTTAAAAGGTCGTAAACAGTTTTTTATGCTCTAGCTTTTCATGATTTGCGTACATTCATTTATTGTGGTCATCTCTGGAACCAATTAACAGCGATAAACAAGTGACAACTGTATTTCTATATATTATTGTCATGTGAATAATAACACCAGCACGGAAAGCAGCTATTGGCTGTCCTAAAAGTCGCTAGAAGTCGCTGGATGATGTCATCTCTTCATTGGCATAATTAATGGCAATGGACGCTGTCGTGGAGATACAAAAGTGAGTTTGAAAAAATGATAATTATGATTAAAAGTGCAGATTACCTTTCTTCTTTTGATTCTTAGTTGTTTTTTTAATCAATTTTAATCTGCATTATTTAAAGGCCTACTGAAATGACATTTTTTTATTCTAACGGGGATAGCAGATCCATTCTATGTGTCATACTTGATCATTTCGCGATATTGCCATATTTTTGCTGAAAGGATTTAGTAGAGAACATCGACGATAAAGTTCGCAACTTTTGGTCGCTGATAAAAAAAGCCTTGCCTGTACCGGAAGTAGCGTGACGTCACAGGTTGAAGGACTGCTCACATTTCCCCATTGTTTACACCAGCAGCGAGAGCGATTCGGACCGAGAAAGCGACGATTACCCCATTAATTTGAGCCAGGATGAAAGATTCGTGGATGAGGAACGTGAGAGTGAAGGACTAGAGTGCAGTGCAGGACGCATCTTTTTTCGCTCTGACCGTAACTTAGGTACAAGCTGGCTCATTGGATTTCACACTTTCTCCTTTTTCTATTGTGGATCACGGATTTGTATTTTAAACCACCTCGGATACTATATCCTCTTGAAAATGAGAGTCGAGAACGCAAAATGGACATTCACAGTGACTTTTATCTCCACGACAATACATCGGCGAAGCTCTTTAGCTATGGAGCTAACGTGATAGCATCGGGCTTAAATGCAGATGGAAACAAAAGAAATAAGCCCCTGACTGGAAGGATAGACAGAAGATCAACAATACTATTAAACCATGGACATGTAACTACACGGTTAATGCTTTCCAGCCTGGCGAAGCTTAACAATGCTGTTGCTAACAACGCCATTGAAGCTAACTTAGTTACGGGACCTCACAGAGCTATGCTAAAAACATTAGCTATCCACCTACACCAGCCAGCCCTCATCTGCTCATCAACACCCGTGCTCACCTGCGTTCCAGCGATCGACGGCGCGACGAAGGACTTCACCCGATCATCCGTGCGGTTGACGGCTAGCGTCGGATAGCGCGTCTGCTATCCAAGTCAAAGTCCTCCTGGTTGTGTTGCTGCAGCCAGCCGCTAATACACCGCTTCCCGCCTACAGCTTTCTTCTTTGCAGTCTCCATTGTTCATTAAACAAATTGCAAAAGATTCACCAACAGAGATGGTTCCGGGAAGGAACTCGGAAACTCCAACTTCTCGCTTCAAATGGAACGTCCAGACGACATGTGATATGAACATGTGCAAAACGCTGCAATTCCCTGCCTGTGAGGTTCTCCACCAGCTGACCAGCAGCACCCGTCATTGCTCCTTGATGACGCTAAAACCTCAGTCTCCAAGACGCACAAAAAGGCTCCAAAACACAAGCAAGTCTCCAATAACACCGGAAGAAGTCGCTAGATTTGTCGCTAGTAGCTGGTGACCAAAATAAGTAGACTGGTGCATGTAGTGTTGGTGTGTACTGGTGCATGTAGTGTTGGTGTGTACTGGTGCATGTCGTGTAGGTGTGGACTGGTGCATGTCGTGTTGGTGTGGACTGGTGCATGTAGTGTTGGTGTGGACTGCTGCATGTAGTGTTGGTGTGGACTGCTGCATGTAGTGTTGGTGTGGACTGGTGCATGCAGTGTTGGTGTGGACTGGTGCATGTAGTGTTGGTGTGGACTGGTGCATGTAGTGTTGGTGTGTACTGGTGCATGTAGTGTTGGTGTGGACTGGTGCATGTAGTGTTGGTGTGGACTGCTGCATGTAGTGTTGGTGTGTACTGGTGCATGTAGTGTTGGTGTGGACTGGTGCATGTAGTGTTGGTGTGTACTGGTGCATGTAGTGTTGGTGTGGACTGGTGCATGTAGTGTTGGTGTGGACTGGTGCATGTAGTGTTGGTGTGGACTGGTGCATGTAGTGTTGGTGTGTACTGGTGCATGTCGTGTTGGTGTAGACTGCTGCATGTAGTGTTGGTGTGGACTGGTGCATGTAGTGTTGGTGTGGACTGGTGCATGTAGTGTTGGTGTGGACTGGTGCATGTAGTGTTGGTGTGTACTGGTGCATGTAGTGTTGGTGTGGACTGGTGCATGTAGTGTTGGTGTGGACTGGTGCATGTAGTGTTGGTGTGGACTGGTGCATGTAGTGTTGGTGTGGACTGGTGCATGTAGTGTTGGTGTGGACTAGTGCAGGACTCACAGCTCCAGGATGAGTACCACGTCCGTGCGGTTCTCGTAGACATCGTGAAGCGCTACAACGTTGGCGTGCTGGACCTGCTTCAGGATGTCCACCTCCCTCTCGATCTGCTCCCGCCTCACGCCGCGTCTGCTGCCGCGGCTTTGGCGCTTCTTGACGTACTTGGCCGCATATTCCAGGCCCGTGCTCTTCTCTGTGCAACGCTTGACCACTGCGAACTGACCGCTGCAGACAGAACATCCAAAAAATGTTGTTGTTTTTTTTTTGTAACACACATGTTTTTATCTGAGTCATGTGATGATGCAACACTTAAGTGTCAACAGGATGTAGCAGACACAAACATGGGAGGGGAAGTTGTGGGTGAAATATTGCAGTATGATCCATCACTTCCTCTTTGAGAACAATAAGCAGCCTGCGAGGTTCAAGCTGCTGCTCTGCAAACTTCCTGCCGTTTATCAAATAATGTCAAATAATCCCATTAAGTAGGCTGAGCATATTGTGAAATGGCAAAAAGAGGACACATATATGCGTGCCGAGGCCGGGACTAGGTAAACATTTGCCAATGATACTTGAACTTGCTTTGTAAATAATATATTTATTTAAATAAAGCATTTTTTCTCCTCTGTTGACAGCTGTGTTGGTGCTAGGAATTTTCAAAATGGGGGCCCAGGGACCCCATCAAGTCATAAAAATGGGGTGCCACAGTACATTTTTGGGGTCCCACTTTTTTGTAAGCGTTTTGAAAACAAATGATAAATGTATGCATTATCCTGTTATATCTCACATTCTATATTGTGTTTTGGAAAAAAGGTTGTCATAAACGTTACTTCATTCATTAAAAATAATAATAAAAACAGAAAAGAAATGTGTATACAAATGTAAATATATTCAGTTATAAACATTCATTCACTTTCTTCTTTCCTTCATAGATCTAAACTTTACCGATGCTGGTAGTTTTTTCTATTTTTTTATTTAATAAGTTGTAGGTGAATTTATTTCAGTATAAAAGTTTAAAAATTGTTTTGCTTGGGTCATGAAATGATGATAATGGTGTGCCAGGGCATACATACATTTTATATTTAACGCTTAAAGGCCTACTGAAAGCCACTACTACCGACCACGCAGTCTGATAGTTTATACATCAATGATGAAATCTTAACATTGCAACACATGCCAATACGGCCGGGTTAACTTATAAAGTGCAATTTTAAATTTCCCGCTAAACTTCCGGTCGAAAACGTCTATGTATGATGACGTATGCGCGTGACGTCACGGAGAGAACGGAAGTATTGGTACCCCATTGAATCCAATACAGAAAAGCTCTGTTTTCATCTCAAAATTCCACAGTATTCTGGACATCTGTATTGGTGAATCTTTTGAAATGTGTTTAATGAACAATGGAGACTGCAAAGAAGAAAGCTGTAGGTGGGATCGGTGTATTAGCGGCTGGCTGCAGCAACACAACCAGGAGGACTTGAGTTGGATAGCAGATGTGCTATCCGACGCTAGCCACCGACCGCATCGATGATCGGGTGAAGTACTTCGTCGCGCCGTCGATCGCTGGAACGCAGGTGAGCACGGGTGTTGATGAGCAGATGAGGGCTGGCGTAGGTGGAGCGCTAATGTTTTTATCATAGCTCTGACGAGGTCCCGTAGCTAAGTTAGCTTCAATGGCGTCGATAGCAACAGCATTGCTAGGTTTTGACAGGCGGCACAGCATTAACCGTGTGGTTACAGGTCCAGTGTTTGGTTCGGTGTCTCCTGATAGGAGTATTGTTGATCTGCTGTCTATCCTTCCAGTCAGGGGCTTATTTCTTTTGTTTCTTTCTGCATTTAAGCACGATGCTATCACGTTAGCTCCGTAGCTAAAGTGCTTCACCGATGTATTGTCGTGGAGATAAAAGTCACTGTGAATGTCCATTTCGCATTCTCGACTCTCATTTTCAAGAGGATATAGTATCTGAGGTGGTTTAAAATACAAATCCGTGATCCACAATAGAAAAAGGAGAAAGTGTGGAATCCACTGAACCCTTGTACCTAAGTTACGGTCAGAGCGAAAAAAGATATGTCCTGCACTGCACTCTAGTCCTTCACTCTCACGTACCTCATCCACAAATCTTTCATCCTCGCTCAAATTAATGGGGTAATCGTCGCTTTCACGGTCCGAATCGTTCTCGCTGCTGGTGTAAACAATGGGGAAATGTGAGGAGCCCTTCAAACTGTGACGTCACGCTACTTCCGGTACAGGCAAGGCTTTTTTTATCAGCGACCAAAAGTTGCAAACTTTATCGTCGATGTTCTCTACTAAATCCTTTCAGCAAAAATATGGCAATATCGCGAAATGATCAAGGATGACACATAGAATGGATCTGCTATCCCCGTTTAAATAAAAAAAAAATGTCATTTCAGTAGGCCTTTAAAGGGTTCGTTGAATTGTTTCCAAAAAATTCTTCACGTTGGAGTAGTTTGCATACAAATTTCTGCTGTTTAAATGAATAATCGACAGTTTGTTGTCGATTTTAATGTTTCCGTTACATTGGCCGTCTGTATAATAAAAACGATGAAAAGAAAAAATATGTATCTGGATCTATATCCTCATCTAATTCTGGACTATTGTGATATTTGCTGCTGAAGGTTTTCAGTTCCATACCAATCATTTGTGTTGCTCTCTGAGTGTCTATAAGTGCAGATGAATGTGCACCTGAGTAAAGATCTTCTTGTTGGGTAATCCCTTGGAGCGTTGTCATTTTGTAGTCGAATGTCAATGTTTGTTTTCTGTCAGACTCCATTATCGTTGTTGTTGTAGTTGCTGGGAGTTCTGATATTTGTCCAAATACTTGATGTCTTTGACAACTAGGACTCTTGCTTGTGGACCTCCATTCAGCCTTATGTAGATTTTGCAGTTGGCATTCCAAGTTCCCTGAATTTCCCCCTGTTTCCTCAACTCGCATTTAATGGCAACACAAGCATGCAACTCGCCCTGTTTATTTGCTGCTGTACTGAGAGACAGCAATAGCAGAAGAGACAGCAATAGCAGTGTAGCTGTGACATGAAGTGATTTGCTTTGTGGCCACTGTTGTTAGTTATCTCTTGGGCTAAAATTAACTGGCTCTCCACCTGTCATCTCTTGACTGTTGCCGCGTAGAAAAAGGTTGAGAAAGCATGAATGGAAAAGAGGAAAGAAATAAGTCCACTGCCCCAATCAAATTGCGGTTTAGAAGGAAATTCTACTCCTGTATTCATCTTTTTTTGTTTTCAGGAGACTCCAATGACCTCTGTCGTCACTGTTTAGTGTGTGTGTGCCGCACCCTTATTCTGCAATCATGCTTTTGAGGCCATGTCTACACTATGTCGTTTAACCCCTTAAACCAATAATTATTTAGCATCAGCCCCGTTTCAGCCACACTAAACCAGCGTTTAAAGGCCTACTGAAAGCCACTACTAGCGACCACGCAGTCTGATAGTTTATATATCAATGATGAAATCTTAACATTGCAACACATGCCAATACGGCCGGGTTAACTTATAAAGTGCAATTTTAAATTTCCCGCTAAACTTCCGGTTGAAAATGTCTATGTATGATGACGTATGCGCGTGACGTCAATGGTTGAAACGGAAGTATTCGGACACCATTGTATCCAATACAAAAAGCTCTGTTTTCATCGCAAAATTCCACAGTATTCTGGACATCTGTGTTGGTGAATCTTTTGCAATTTGTTTAATGAACAATGGAGACTGCAAAGAAGAAAGCTGTAGGTGGGATCAGTGTATTAGCGGCTGGCTGCAGCAACACAGCCAGGAGGACTTACTTGGATAGCAGACGCGCTATCCGACGCTAGCCGCCGACCGCGTCGATGATCGGGTGAAGTCCTTCGTCGCTCCGTCGATCGCTGGAACGCAGGTGAGCACGGGTGTTGATGAGCAGATGAGGGCTGGCTAGGTGGATAGCTAATGTTTTTAGCATAGCTCTGTGAGGTCCCTTAGCTAAGTTAGCTTCAATGGCGTCGTTAGCAACAGCATTGTTAAGCCTCGCCAGGCTGGAAAGCATTAACCGTGCATTTACAGGTCCATGGTTTAATAGTATTGTTGATTTTCTGTCTATCCTTCCAGTCAGGGGGTTATTTCTTTTGTTTCATTTCGCGATATTGCCATATCTTTGCTGAAAGGATTTAGTAGAGAACATCGACGATAAAGTTCGCAACTTTTGGTCGCTGATAAAAAAGCCTTGCCTGTACCGGAAGTAGCGTGACGTTGCAGGTTGAAAGGCTCCTCACATTTCCCCATTGTTTACACCAGCAGCGAGAGCGATTCGGACCGAGAAAGCGACGATTACCCCATTAATTTGAGCCAGGATGAAAGATTTGTGGATGAGGAACGTGAGAGTGAAGGACTAGAGTGCAGTGCAGGACGTATCTTTTTTCGCTCTGACCGTAACTTAGGTACAAGCTGGCTCATTGGATTCCACACTTTCTCCTTTTTCTATTGTGGATCACAGATTTGTATTTTAAACCACCTCGGATACTATATGCTCTTGAAAATGAGAGTCGATAACGCGAAATGGACATTCACAGTGACTTTTATCTCCACGACAATACATCGGCGAAGCACTTTAGCTACGGAGCTAACGTGATAGCACATCGGGCTTAACTGCAGATAGAAACAAAAGAAATAAACCCCTGACTGGAAGGATAGACAGAAAATCAACAATACTATTAAACCATGGACATGTAAATACATGGTTAATGCTTTCCAGCCTGGCGAAGCTTAACAATGCTTTTGCTAACGACGCCATTGAAGCTAACTTAGCAATGGGATCTCACAGAGCTATGATAAAAACATTAGCTCTCCACCTACGCCAGCCAGCCCTCATCTGCTCATCAACACCCATGCTCACCTGCGTTCCAGCGATCGACGGAGCGTCGAAAGACTTCACTCGATCATAGATGCGGTCGGCGGCCCGGAGACGGAGGAAGTCAAGGTGAGGTTGTGTTGTGTTGCTGCAGTCAGCCATTAATACACCGATCCCACCTACAGCTTTCTTCTTTGCAGTCTCCATTGTTCATTAAACAAATTGCAAAAGATTCACCAACACAGATGTCCAGAAAACTGTGAAATTATGAGATGAAAACAGAGCTTTTTGTATTGAATTCAATGGGGTCCGAATACTTCCGCTTCAACCATTGACGTCACGCGCAAACGTCATCATATCAAAACGTTTTCAACTGGAAGTTTAGCGGGATATTTAAAATTGCACTTTATAAGTTAACCCGGCCGTATTGGCATGTGTTGCAATGTTAAGATTTCATCATTGATGTATAAACTATCAGACTGCGTGGTCGGTAGTAGTGGCTTTCAGTAGGCCTTTAAACTTAGTGTAAACAGGTCCTAAATCACATGTGGGGGCAGATCAGCGAAGTCACGCTTGAGATTTACTATACTGCTTATAAGTCTTCAAACAGTCAAAGATTTGACTATTGGATTCGGAGGGGTCTGATTGGACCATTAAAACCTTGGATGTTAAATTCGGAGGGGTCTGATTTGACAATTAAAACCTTGGATGTTAAATTCGGAGGGGTCTGATTCGACCATTAAAACCTTGGATGTTAAATTCAGAGGGGTCTAATTGGACCATTAAAACCTTGGATGTTAAAGTCTCTCTCCCTCCCTCATTGAGTTCAGTATCTGCGAGGCTCCTGCATGTGTGCTGGCATGAGAAATTGACTGTGTTTTTCTTGAACTATTACAACAGTATTCTTGTGTGCTGACAAATAGTTTTTAGAGAGTAAGAAATACACTTCCGGCTTCTTTAGGGCAGCGGTCGTCCCTTCCTGGTGTGACGTCACGTGTTCAAAAACATCCGGCCATGTTCGGACCTCCCACATCTGGTATTACATACAACTATTTGTCTGCACACAAGAATATTTTACTAGGTGTGTTGGGAGGATTTTTCTACATGGCGGACGTGATTGAGGCTCTTTGGGACGCTCTGTGTAGCTTACCTTTTTTAAAGGTGATGATACTTCCACAGGTTCACATACGGAAACTTTGTCAAGACTTTTACTTCCTCCATGAATTGATTAATGTGGAGCCCGACTTAAACAAGTTGAAAAACTTATTGGGGTGTTACCATTTAGTGGGCAATTGTACGGAATATGTACTGTACTGTGCAATCTACCGTATTTTTCGGACTATAAGTCGCAGTTTTTTTCATAGTTTGGCCGGGGGTGCGACTTATACTCAGGAGCGACTTATGTGTGAAATTATTAAAACATTACCGTAAAATATCAAATAATATTATTTAGCTCATTCACGTAAGAGACTAGACCAGTGGTTCTTAACCTGGGTTCGATCGAACCCTAGGGGTTCGGTGAGTCGGCCTCAAGGGTTCGGCGGAGCCTCCGCCGCGGAGGTCAAGACACACTCGACTCATCGTGTAAATAAAAATGTCTCCCTATCGGCGTATTATGGATACCCCCAGACAATGTTCCCTCTAATTTTCCATCTGATTTGCAAGTGTGTAATTTGTTGTGAGTTCTTGCACTGTGTTGGTTTTGTTCTTTGAACAAGGTGATGTTCATGCACGGTTCATTTTGTGCACTAGTAAAAAAAACATAACTTTGTCTTGAATTTGAAAAACAAACTACATTTTAATTTTCACTAACAAAGGGTTCGGTGAATGCGCATATGAAACTGGTGGGGTTCGGTACCTCCAACAAGGTTAAGAACCACTGGACTAGACGTATAAGATTTCATGGGATTTAGCGATTAGGAGCAACGTTCCCTCTAAGGTGCGCGCCTGCGCAATTGCGCACTGCTCAAGCGTCCTCTGCACACAGCAAATATATGCCGCGCACCAAATCAAATCCCGTCTGAATTCTAAACAAAATAAACACATTTATTCTGTGTAATTTTGCAATGCAACTCTGAGTGACAGTGACAACAAGCGGCCCTAACGGTGTTCGCCAACACCGTTCAATTGAACACTGTTCAATTATTGTAACGTCTATCAAGATGCTTCGAGGACAGGAATTATATCGATCACTTTATTGAGCAAAACTGTTTATATTCGGCCATAACCACACCAAAAACATGAGTAAAAAACTTCTATCTCGAAAAACTAGTCATTTTCTGCCGTACAAACCAGGCCAAAACCAACTTGTCATCTGTCACCAACACGCATAGCACTAAACCACTGGTGCGTTTATGGCCACACAAAAAGTCGGACAACTCAAACACCACACAAAGTTACACTATGACTCCTCAGTCATACGTGTGCTTTTTTTACTGTCATTTATTATTAATGTTAATGTATTTATATTAATCATGGAATGTTGTTACTAGAGAAGGTTACAGGAATGCACACTTCATCCTATGCTTACATTTCATTGTGCAACATGAGGATGTTTAAGGGGAACTAAATGTGATCTCTGAAAGGGGTACAAATGATTTCAAAGCAGGACCCCCACCCAGACATATTGCACAATACTAATCCATAGCTTATGAAAAACAAGATTTCTTTTATTTTCATTACAAGTGGGCCAAATCACTAATATTAGAAAATAATCTCATGAAAATGACTCCTCATTTGAGTGTTATTATAAAAGATTGATTTGAGACAGGTGTGCTGCTGGTATTGCCACGTGTGATGTTGCTCACATGTGCTCCCCTGAATGCTCAGGGAGTTTTTGTGTTTGCTCACACACATGAACAATTAGAGGGAACATTGATTAGGAGTGACAGATTGTTTGGTAAACAAATAGCATGTTCTATATGTTATAGTTATTTGAATGACTCTTACCATAATATGTTACGTTAACATACCAGGCACGTTCTCAGTTGGTTATTTATGCCTCATATAACGTACACTTATTCAGCCTGTTGTTCACTATTCTTTATTTATTTTAAATTGCCTTTCAAATGTCTATTCTTGGTGTTGGCTTTTATCAAACACATTTCCCCCAAAAATGCGACTTATACTCCAGTGCGACTTATATATGTTTTTTTCCTTCTTTATTATGCATTTTTGGCTGGTGCGACTTATACTCCGGCGCGACTTATACTCCGAAAAATACGGTACTAATAAAAGTTTCAATCAATCATGTAGTCAAGTTTGATGTCTTCCAGCCAAGCACCTCATATACTGTGCTTTAGCCTTTTTTGGAGGTGAAAATGAGAAATTAGTTGGTTTACTTTAATGAAAGACTGTATTCCTTTCATAAATACCTTTAATTAACTTTCAAATAGTCACTTACAGTGTACAGTACAGGCCAAAAGTTTGGACACACCTTCTCATTCAATGCATTTTCTTTATTTTCATGACTATTTACATTGTAGATTGTCACATCAAAACTATGAATGAACACATGTGGAGTTATGTACTTAACAAAAAAAGGTGAAATAACTGAAAACATGTTTTATATTGTAGTTTCTTCAAAATAGCCACCCTTTGCTCTGATTACTGCTCTGCACACGCTTGGCATTCTCTCCATGAGCTTCAAGCACACCTGTGCAGTGAAAACCATTTCAGGTGATTACCTCTTGAAGCTCATCGAGAGAATGCCAAGAGTGAACAACGGTGATGAAAACTAAAATGTAGACTACCATCATTTGCGTCAATGTGAGCTTCTTCATGCTGTAATTGTCTACATGCTTTGCTTGCTAACCAGTAGGGTTGTCCCGATACCAATATTTTAGTACCGGTACCAAAATGTATTTCGATACTTTTCAGTACTTTTATAAATAAAGGGTATCACAACAAAATGGCATTATTGGCTTCATTTTTTTTTTTTTTAATCTTACGGTACATTAAATATATGTTTATTATTGCAATCGAAGAACAATTTAGTCCTTAAATAAAATAGTGTACATACTAGACAACTTGTCTTTTAGTAGTAAGTAAACAAACAAAGGCTCCTAATTAGTCTGCTGACGTATGCAGTAACATACCCAAGTGCAGGACTAATAGACTCAAAAACTCCTTTGTCCCACACGCCATTAGACTGTACAACTCCTCTCTGGAGGGGAAGTGGGGGGCTACTGGGATGACAGGGGATGCAAAACAATAACAGTGCAATACTTTTTCATAACATGGTCACTACTGCCTCGTTTCTCTTGTTATATTCTTATTTTACTGTTATATTTTTATTCTCATTGTTGCTTTTTATTTTTTATTCTTATTGTAATATTTTTCTATTTTGTTTCCATTTATACCCCCATTATTTACTTTTTACTTTTTAAATTTGATCTCAATTCTGTACAATGCTGCTGGAATTTTAATTTTCCTGAGGGAACTCTCCTGAAGGAATCAATAAAGTACTATATATATATGTATATATATATATATATATCTTTATTGTGTCATTTTTCATTCTAATTTGTCAAAATAACAGGACAAGCTGTAAAAATGCATTATTAATCCACTTGTTCATTTACTGTTAATATCTGCTTACTTTCCATTTTAACATGTTCTATCTACACTTCTGTTAAAATGTAATAATCACTTATTCTTCTCTTCTTTGATACTTTACATTCGTTTTGGATGATACCACAAATTTGGGTATCAATCCGATACCAAGTAGTTACAGGATCATACATTGGTCATATTCAAAGTCCTCATGTGTCCAGGGACATATTTCCTGAGTTTATAAACATAATATGCATTTTCTTAAAAACGGAAAAAGATTTAGTGATGCTAAAAAATATCGATGTAATCAAAGTAGTATCGACTCGATACGCTCCTGTACGTGGTATCATTACAGTGGACGTCAGGTGTAGATCCACTCATGGCGTTTGTTTACATTGTGACGGGGGTGAGCTACGGTGTGTAGTGAAGCATGTTTAGCTATTCCTCGTCCTGCAGTGATAATGTTACTTGTAAGAAACTTACTTTATTTGTCGCCATGGAGGCGAAGATTAGTGATTTAGAAGTAGCTAAAACACTGTGGATGGATGTTAGCCGCTAGCTAGCTAGCCATGTCTTAAAGCACCTTTTCCTGAGGGTGTTTCAGTGTTATAACTTCACCTTTATCGTTAGTTTTTAGGCCAAAATGTGTCAGTTCTCCCTTTTCTGCCTACACACTGTGTCTGCTTGTAAGTACTCTGTGATTGTGCGCTGCCGAACATGCTCCTCTGCTCGCAAAACCAGCAATGTCATGACGTGACGACGCGCCGTCATACCCGGGAGCCGGTACTTTTCAAACAGAGCATGGGATTGTTTTTGATTCATTAGTACCGCGATACAATACTAGTACCGGTATACCGTACAACCCTAATATCCAGTAATACGCAATGAAAACGTCTTCATTCTGCAAGTATCTACATGCCGACTGGTAAGAAAACACATTGGAAGAAATATAATGAAAAATGATGACTTATTTGTAGCGCGAGTAACAAACGTTACAAGAGATAAGTCTACACAAAGTAGTTCATTTAGGGTTTTTTTTAAGGGATCTTTTACTATTTTGGGAGATAGAGCCTGTCAAAACTCTAAGATTTTCTAGTTTCTAATATTTTGACCTTCTATTGTGTCCAGAGTGGGAGACAAAGGATCAAATGTCCAAAGACACAAAAAAAATACTTTAACATAATTATTTTTGTCTACCCAAGATTAAAAAGTGTTGTTTTTTTAAATAATAATAAATGGCTTAAAAGTGGCACTCATCCTACTTTTGATTGATCTTTAGAGCACTGCTGGTTGCCACATGTTTGACTTAGGCATAAAAGCAACATAGCACGCCTAGCAAACATACAATGGAGCCCTTGACTGGGTTAATACAAGCCAGTTATTATAACATGCCCACAATATCAGGCTTGTTGAAGTGGAAACAATCAACAGATTCCAGCCAGACAACATTGGAGAAAAAAAGAAGAGTTCTCAATAGACGGGAAAAAAAAATCTTCAAAAGCGTGGGAGGGCAGACTTGGACTTTTGTATTCATGCATTGCTCATTATTATTAGTATTATTAGTATTTTAGGGCTGTCAAAAATAACTAGTTAACTCATGATTAATTCTACAAACCCCATTTCCATATGAGTCGGGAAATTGTGTTCGATGTAAATATAAAAAAAATACAATGATTTGCAAATCATTTGCAACCCATATTCAGTTGAATATGCTACAAAGACAACATATTTGATGTTCAAACTGATAAACATTTTGTTTTTTTGCAAATAATCATTAACTTTATAATTTGATGCCAGCAACACGTGACAAAGAAGTTGGGAAAGGTGGCAATAAATACTGGTAAAGTTGAGGAATGCTCATCAAACACTTATTTGGAACATCCCACAGGTGTGCAGGCTAATTGGGAACAGGTGGGTGCCATGATTGGGTATAAAAGTAGATTCCATGAAATGCTCAGTCATTCACAAACAAGGATGGGGCGAGGGTCACCACTTTGTCAACAAATGCGTGAGCAAATTGTTGAACAGTTTAAGAAAAACCTTTCTCAACCAGCTATTGCAAGGAATTTAGGGATTTCACCATCTACGCTCCGTAATATCATCAAAGGGTTCAGAGAATCTGGAGAAATCACTGCACGTAAGCAGCTAAGCCCGTGACCTTCCATCCCTCAGGCTGTTCTGCATCAACAAGCGACATCAGTGTGTAAAGGATATCACCACATGTGCTCAAGAACACTTCAGAAACCCACTGTCAGTAACTACAGTTGGTCGCTACATCCGTAAGTGCAAGTTAAAACTCTCCTATGCAAGGTGAAAACCGTTTATCAACAACACCCAGAAACGCCGTCGGCTTCGCTGAGCCTGAGCTCATCTAAGATGGACTGATACGAAGTGGAAAAGTGTTCTGTGGTCTGACGAGTCCACATTTCAAATTGTTTTTGGAAACTGTGGACGTCGTGTCCTCCAGGCCAAAGAGGAAAAGAACCATCCGGATTGTTATAGGCGCAAAGTTGAAAAGCCAGCATGTGTGATGGTATGGGGGTGTATTAGCGCCCAAGACATGGGTAACTTACACATCTGTGAAGGCGCCATTAATGCTGAAAGGTACATACAGCTTTTGGAGCAACATATGTTGCCATCCAAGCAACGTTACCATGGACGCCCCTGCTTATTTCAGCAAGACAATGCCAAGCCACGTGTTACATCAACGTGGCTTCATAGTAAAAGAGTGCGGGTACTAGACTGGCCTGCCTGCAGTCCAGACCTGTCTCCCATTGAAAATGTGTGGCGCATTATGAAGCCTAAAATAGCACAACGGAGACCCCCCGGACTGTTTTTGTCATCATTGTTCAAATATTCTGACGTCTGTCGAGACGCTTTGAGGACATGAATTCCATCCATCACTTTACTGCGCAAAACTCTTTATTGTCGGCCATAAACACATCACCAAAACATTAGTAAAAAAAACGATATCTAGCAAAAGTGGTCATTTTCTGCAGTACAAACCAGACCAAAAGCAACTTTGTTATATCAACAGCAGCCACTCGCTCTTTCTCACTTGCGCCAACACATGCACATATGGCACTTAGCCAGTGATGCGTTTACAGCCACACAAAAAGTCGGACAACTCCAACACCACACATAAAGTGTCATTCCAGGTCGTTACTCTATGATTTACCAATCAAATGTGTGCTTATTCTAGTGTCATTTATTAGGAATCTTCATTTATAAATATTAATCATGAAATGCTGTTAGTATATGAAATAAATACTAATAAAAATATATTTTTTACAAACAGGAAGTTGCAGGAATGTACACATGATCCCCTGCTTACATCTCATTGTGCAACATGTGAATGTTTTAATGGGAACTAAATGCAATGTCTGAAAGGGGTACACATTATTTCCAAAGCAGGACCTCCACCCAGACAAACAATACAAGTACACAGTTCATGAAAAACAACATTTTTAGGGCCCGCACGGCCCATTGTAAAAGGAATCCCAACGGGAGTCCTTTTACAATGGGGCGAAAGGACCTATTGAATTTGTAAGGTTTTATTATTATTATTATTATTGTTATTTTTCCGCAGCTTTGCGCTGTACTTTGCCCCCCTTAAGGACTTACGACAACCACTGGACAAAAGTATTGGGACACTAAGGACTAACACTGGAAAAAAGTATTGGGACACCTAGACAAAAGTATTGGGACACTAAGGACTAACACTAGACAAAAGTATTGGGACACTAAGGACTACCACTGGACAAAAGTATTGGGATTTTAGGGACTAACACTGGACAAAAGTATTGGGACACTAAGGACTAACACTGGACAAAAGTATTGGGACACTAAGGACTAACACTGGACAAAAGTATTGGGACACTAAGGACTAATACTGGACAAAAGTTTTGGGACACTAAAAACTAACACTGGACAAAAGTATTGGGACACTAAGGACTAACACTGGACAAAAGTATTGGGACACTAAGGACTAACACTAGACAAAAGTATTGGGACACTAAGGACTAACACTGGACAAAAGTATTGGGACACTAAGGACTAATACTGGACAAAAGTTTTGGGACACTAACAACTAACACTGGACAAAAGTATTGGGACACTAAGGACTAACACTGGACAAAAGTATTGGGACACTAAGGACTAACACTAGACAAAAGTATTGGGACACTAAGGACTAACACTGGACAAAAGTATTGGGACACTAAGGACTAATACTGGACAAAAGTTTTGGGACACTAACAACTAACACTGGACAAAAGTATTGGGACACTAAGGACTAACACTGGACAAAAGTATTGGGACACTAAGGACTAACACTAGACAAAAGTATTGGGACGCTAGGGACTAACACTGGACAAAAGTATTGGGACACTAAGGACTAACACTGGACAAAAGTATTGGGACACTAAGGACTAACACTAGACAAAAGTTTTGGGACACTAAGGACTAACACTGGACAAAAGTATTGGGACACTAAGGACTAATACTGGACAAAAGTTTTGGGACACTAACAACTAACACTGGACAAAAGTATTGGGACACTAAGGACTAACACTAGACAAAAGTATTGGGACACTAAGGACTAACACTGGACAAAAGTATTGGGACACTAAGGACTAACACTAGACAAAAGTTTTTGGACACTTAGGACTACCACCCGCCAAATATGCGGGCCCGACCAACGCTGCTTGCAACTTTAATTTGTTATTGTCATTGTATATATATTATATTAGAAATGGAACAATTAGAGGGAACATTGCCACAGAGAGGCCATGTGACAATACTGCAAAGAACACCGAGCGCTCTATCGTCGTGTTTACTAAAGGGAAGTCACTCTTACAGTAGAGTGTACAGTAACAGTGCTGGGATGACGCCAGAGGTATTCCACAACGGGCCAAGCGTGCCGGCAGTCTTAGCCCTATAAGCCGGGCCAGTGGGAGCGAGAGCGGCATCTCTCAGCAATGTTTTCCACATCCAACAGCTGAAGGTCATTATCCACAGTCAAGGTCGGAGGAATGCATGGACAAGTGGCGCCGGACACATAGATAAACACATTTCCCAGGTATGCAACCTCCGCGGTCATGTGACACAGGGCAACAAAGTCACAAGCGGCCTAGCTCAGTTCCTAACCATATTTGTCAAATATGGATAGCTGGTGTGTGTGTGTGTGTGTGTGTGTGTGTGTGTGTGTGTGTGTGTGTGTGTGTGTGTGTGTGTGTGTGTGTGTGTGTGTGTGTGTGTGTGTGTGTGTGTGTGAGGGAGCGAGAGAGAGAGACTGAGAGAGAGAGAGCATCATTTTTACAAAGTAATTTCACCATTTGACTTCAAGAAGAAAATGACCCCTGTGGAGCCCATCAACATCCAGAGCCAGGAGGTGGCAGTACAAGTACATGGCAGTACATGGCAGTACATGGCAGTACATGGCAGTACATGGCAGTACATGGCAGTACATGGCAGTACAAGTACCTGGGAGTACATGGCAGTACATGGCAGTACATGGCAGTACATGGGAGTACATGGCAGTACATGGCAGTACATGGGAGTACATGGCAGTACATGGCAGTACATGGCAGTACATGGGAGTACATGGCAGTACATGGCAGTACATGGCAGTACATGGTAGTACAAGTACATGGCAGTACATGGCAGTACATGGCAGTACAAGTACCTGGGAGTACATGGCAGTACATGGCAGTACATGGCAGTACATGGGAGTACATGGCAGTACATGGCAGTACATGGCAGTACATGGTAGTACAAGTACATGGGAGTACATGGCAGTACATGGCAGTACATGGCAGTACATGGTAGTACATGGCAGTACAAGTACATGGGAGTACATGGCAGTACAAGTACATGAGAGTACATGGCAGTACAAGTACATGGCAGTACAAGTACATGGCAGTACAAGTACATGGGAGTACATGACAGTACAAGTACATGAGAGTACATGGCAGTACAAGTACATGGCAGTACAAGTACATGGCAGTACAAGTACATGGGAGTACATGGCAGTACAAGTACATGGGAGTACATGGCAGTACAAGTACATGGGAGTACATGGCAGTACAAGTACATGGGAGTACATGGCAGTACAAGTACATGGGAGTACATGGCAGTACAAGTACATGGGAGTACATGGCAGTACAAGTACATGGGAGTACATGGCAGTACAAGTACTTTATCAGTCTATTGTGGCCAGTGCCCTGTACTTTATCAGTCTATTGTGGCCAGTGCCCTGTACTTTATCAGTCTATTGTGGCCAGTGCCCTGTACTTTATCAGTTTGTTGTGACCAGTGCCCTGTACTTTATCAGTCTATTGTGGCCAGTGCCCTGTACTTTATCAGTCTATTGTGGCCAGTGCCCTGTACTTTATCAGTCTATTGTGGCCAGTGCCCTGTACTTTATCAGTCTATTGTGGCCAGTGCCCTGTAGTTTATCAGTCTATTGTGGCCAGTGCCCTGTACTTTATCAGTTTGTTGTGACCAGTGCCCTGTACTTTATCAGTCTATTGTGGCCAGTGCCCTGTACTTTATCAGTCTATCGTGGCCAGTGCCCTGTACTTTATCAGTCTATTGTGGCCAGTGCCCTGTACTTTATCAGTCTATTGTGGCCAGTGCCCTGTACTTTATCAGTCTATTGTGGCCAGTGCCCTGTACTTTATCAGTCTATTGTGGCCAGTGCCCTGTACTTTATCAGTCTGTTGTGGCCAGTGCCCTGTACTTTATCAGTCTGTTGTGGCCAGTGCCCTGTAATTTATCAGTCTGTTGTGGCCAGTGCCCTGTACTTTATCAGTCTATTGTGGCCAGTGCCCTGTACTTTATCAGTCTATTGTGGCCAGTGCCCTGTACTTTATCAGTCTATTGTGGCCAGTGCCCTGTACTGTATCAGTCTATTGTGGCCAGTGCCCTGTACTTTATCAGTCTATTGTGGCCAGTGCCCTGTACTTTATCAGTCTATTGTGGCCAGTGCCCTGTACTTTATCAGTCTATTGTGGCCAGTGCCCTGTACTTTATCAGTCTATTGTGGCCAGTGCCCTGTACTTTATCAGTCTATTGTGGCCAGTGCCCTGTACTTTATCAGTCTATTGTGGCCAGTGCCCTGTACTTTATCAGTCTGTTGTGGCCAGTGCCCTGTACTTTATCAGTCTGTTGTGGCCAGTGCCCTGTAATTTATCAGTCTGTTGTGGCCAGTGCCCTGTACTTTATCAGTCTATTGTGGCCAGTGCCCTGTACTTTATCAGTCTATTGTGGCCAGTGCCCTGTACTTTATCAGTCTATTGTGGCCAGTGCCCTGTACTGTATCAGTCTATTGTGGCCAGTGCCCTGTACTTTATCAGTCTATTGTGGCCAGTGCCCTGTACTTTATCAGTCTATTGTGGCCAGTGCCCTGTACTTTATCAGTCTATTGTGGCCAGTGCCCTGTACTTTATCAGTCTATTGTGGCCAGTGCCCTGTACTTTATCAGTCTATTGTGGCCAGTGCCCTGTACTTTATCAGTCTATTGTGGCCAGTGCCCTGTACTTTGCAGTGGCTTGTTGGGGGAGCAGCACCAGCAAAAAGGGACTCAAACCGGATTGACAAACTGATCCGGAAATTCGGCCAAACTATTGGCACACAGTTTGAGGCGTTTGTGTTAGTGAGGGACAGGAGGACACTGGACAAACATACATTTATATTATTTCTATATTTAATTTATTTATTATAATGTTACCAAGGCTAACCGATGTCAAGGTTTTTCATCACTGGTTGTTAGTTACCGTAGTTACCGGGATTGAGCACATTATTTTCCATTATAATTTTTCAATGCAATTAAAGTGTTGTATAGTAATATCATTATGTTATATACAGTATTTATATTTTTATCATTTGCAAATATAAACCGCGAAACAAAAAAAACATACAAAGAATATATTATATACAGCATTTATACCAGAGAGGATACTTTAATCTCTGCTTTTTCTTTCTGTTTGTGTGTATTATTACTATTTCAGCCAAATGACACATTTTTTAAATTAATTAGTCACACATTTGAATTTGGATTAATCACAGTAAATTACTTTCTGACATATTTTAAATCAACCTAAAAAAAACAACTATACATTGACATAAATGCATTTTTTTGGTGCGCATGTCATACACACTTTTTAAAAAATGTTTTACTTGAATGTACGTCATTTCTATGCTCAAAACCTGACAACACTTTTATTTAAAGTCCTGTATTTTGAAGCAAACATTTATCAGAAAGACCTCCGGTCAAAGTCTCTGACTTGGCCTTTCAGGTAAAACATTTACATTTGAGGTAAAAGAGCATGCGAGTTTAAAATAAATCGCATGACCAATCTGTCTTTATACATGATTAATGTGATCATTCTTTGTGATTAATCACAAGAGTGGATGCATTGAATTTGACAAGCCAAAATTATTATTACTATTATTTGTGAATCATCTTTTTTCATCAATTGATTTTATTGTTTAGCTAAAAAGAAACAATGCTCTATTACAATTTCTCACAATTTTTACCTCGGAAGGAGGTTGTGTAATCATCGCCCTTGGTCTGTCCGTCTGTCTGTTAGTTAGCAAAATAACTCGGAAAGTTTTGGCCAAATTTTCATGAAACTTTAAGGAAATGCACAAAATGAGATAAGGAACAATTGATTAGATTTTGGGCCTGAATTCTACTATATTGCCTTATGTTTACGCTACTTTGTGTGTGTATGTGTATGCTGGCAGCTGCACAGCGACAAAGATAGTGGATACAGACAAGAGTGTTCACTCTGTTTCTTTGATACCGCTATAGATTGCTTAAACGTTATAGGCGGATTTTCAGGAAGGAAAAAGTCATATTTTGGGGCTGATCCGGATCACTGTCTCAATTCAGGGCCTTTTTTTTTTTTTCTATTGGGAGATAGGGTCTGGCAGAGGTGCTTTTCTAGTTTATTTATTTACATATAATATGTCTTTATTTGTGTAATAATTGTGTCTAATTTTTAATAAACCATTATACTGCACTATTTGTATTTCTTCTCTATAGAAAGCAATTCAAAACAATGATGATGATTATTGTTGTCATGGTAATTATTAGTGATGCAGCTATCGATTATTGGGATCATGTTTTGTTTAAGTTATGTGCTTTTTGGTTTTTGGACTCTTTTTAGTTCCTGCTTTTTCACTCCCTAGTCTTGTTTCCATGGTTACCCATTAGTTTCACCTGTTCCACGTTTGGACTCACACACCTGTCACCAATCATGTCAGTGTTATTTAAAGCCTGTCTTTTTCTGTTGGTCGGCCTGGCGACATTAACTCTGTTACTCCATTGGTTATGTGTTCCATGCCATAGTTACTTTTCAAGTAAGTGTTTTTTTTATTCATGTCACAGTTAGCAAGTGTTATTTATTTCATGTTCATAGTTTTTGCCCAAGTGCCAGTTTTGTTTTCTTAGCCAAGTTTGTACTTCCGCCTTTAGTTTGTTCTTTTTGTTATAGTAAAATTAAATGATGTTTTTACCTTCACGCCATGTCCGCTCCAATTCTTGCATCTCGGGAAAACCAAACACCCCATAGTCCACGTCGTTAAGAAAAAAAATTATAATTAAAAAATAAATAAATACAATTTTTATTTACTTTTTAGCCAGGACTACTCGCGGGCCGGATTTTGGACGCTGGCGTGCCGTATCTGCCTAGGAGACTCAGTAACAAGCAGTGGAAAATGGTTTGATGGATGGGTGAAAAAGAACAGATTAAAAAAATAATAATTTTTAAAAAAGACAACTGTGTTTTTTATAATAAAACTGAAATATGCAGTATTTCCCCCACTGCCCAAAACATTCAGAAAGCAATGTTTGATGTGAAGTAATTAGAGCCTTAAAAACATCCATAATGCAAGACACCATTGATTTTAATTAATTGTTATTTTTGAGTAATCACAGTGAAAAGATAAATAAAATCCCATGAAATATATTTGTGATCCAAAAGGTGCCCCACTCATAAAGTGATACATTTGTATTAGTTTTTTTTTTTTTACTTCAACACTTAAGTTACGAGATCAACTTCAGATATATCTGTCGATTTTACGTTAGAACTATTATTTTGTTTGTTTTATGCTCTTTTGTCAAAAAAAAAAATCGCTGATGTTTTTGTATGCCAAACACACAATATATGCAATATTATCCACATAAAACATTTTAAAGTGAAATATTTGAAATAATTGGAGCCTTGAATAGGTCAATAATTCATTATAACAGTGGTCCCCAACCACCAGGCCGCGGACCGGTTGTACCGGGCCGCGCAAGAAATTTAAAAAAATAAATAAATAAATAAAAATATATTTTTTTTTAAATTAAATCAACATAAAAAACCCAATATATACATTATATATCAATATAGATCAATACAGTCTGCAGGGATACAGTCCGTAAGCACACATGATTGTATTTCTTTATGAGAGAAAAAATAAAAAAATTAAAAAATTACACCCCCCCACCCGGTCCGTGAGACAAATTTTCAAACGTTGACCGGTCCCCAGCTACAAAAAGGTTGGGGACCACTGCATTATAACATTGACTTTTTTTTGTTTTTTTGAGCAATGGCAAAAAAAGAAAAATAAAGATAGACAAAAGAAAAAAAAACAGCCTGCATGGCAGCTTTGTGTCAACATTGCAACTTTTTCAAGTCAGATTTCACCTCATTCCACTTTTTTCTTAATGTTATTTTTTTATTTCTGCAATAGCATTTCCAGAATGTGTGGTGGGCCGGTAAACAATTAGCTGCGGGCCGCAAATGGCCCCCGGGCCGCACTTTGGACACCCCTGTTCTAGGTAGTTCCTCGGTCCGAGAGGTCAACAAACTGTGTTTCAGGAGATTCTGCTGACAGAGACGGGAGGACCTTTGTCGGTCAGGAACTCTGGATGACCAAAAGGTCAACATGGAGTTCCCTCGGTCAGACTGCAGTAAATAAACACATTCCTTACCCAGAAAGGAATGTTTCCCATAGGGGGGACACTTTCTACGTGAGCGCTCGTAACCATGGCATGTCTACTGTCTGTCTGTCACCTCCGTCTCAACACATGTGAGAGCAACATGGCCTCACATTGCCTCCACAAAGACTTCAAGAGAAAACATTTCTCTTTGCTTACAAGCTCTTCACTTATTATCACAAATATGTACATATCTTGGTTGGCTTTGGTCAGGAGGGACACATCCTAAATGATTATATTTACACATTGTTTTTACAACCTGTCAATGGATCTTACACACTCACTAACCACAACATGATGCCGAGTACAAAGCCAGATAAGATAAGAAAGATCGGTAGATACAAAACCCAAAACCAGTGAAGTTGGCACCTTGTGTAAATCGTAAATGAAAACAGAATACAATGATTCAATTGAATAGACTGCAAAGACAAGATACTTAAAGGCCTACTGAAATGAATTTTTTTATTTAAACGGGGATAGCAGATCCATTCTATGTGTCATACTTGATCATTTCGCGATATTGCCATATTTTTGCTGAAAGGATTTAGTAGAGAACATCGACGATAAAGTTCGCAACTTTTGGTCGCTGATAAAAAAAAGCCTTGCCTGTACCGGAAGTAGCGTGACGTCACAGGTTGAAAGGCTCCTCACATTTCCCCATTGTTTACACCAGCAGCGAGAGCGATTCAGACCGAGAAAGCGACGATTAACCCATTAATTTGAGGCAGGATGAAAGATTCATGGATGAGGAATGTGAGAGTGAAGGACTAGAGTGCAGTGCAGGACGTATCTTTTTTCGCTCTGACCGTAACTTAGGTACAAGGGCTCATTGGATTCCACACTTTCTCCTTTTTCTATTGTGGATCACGGATTTGTATTTCAAACCACCTCGGATACTATATCCTCTTGAAAATGAGAGTCGAGAACGCGAAATGGACATTCACAGTGACTTTTATCTCCACGACAATACATCGGTGAAGCTCTTTAGCTACGGAGCTAACGTGATAGCATCGGGCTTAACTGCAAATAGAAACAAAAGAAATAAACCCCTGACTGGAAGGATAGACAGAAGATCAACAATACTATTAAACCATGGACCTGTAACCCACACGGTTAATGCTTTCCAGCTTGGCGAAGGTTAACAATGCTGTTGCTAACGACGCCATTGAAGCTAACTTAGCAACGGGACTTCACAGAGCTATGATAAAAACATTAACTACCTACGCCAGCCCTCATCTGCTCATCAACACCCGTGCTCACCTGCGTTCCAGCGATCGACGGCGCGACGAAAGACTTCACCCGATCATCGATGCGGTCGGCGGCTAGCGTCGGATGGCGCATCTGCTATCCAAGTAAGTCCTCCTGGTTGTGTTGCTGCAGCCAGCCGCTAATACACCGATCCCACCTACAACTTTCTTCTTTGCAGTCTTCATTGTTCATTAAACAAATTGCAAAAGATTCACCAAAACAGATGTCCAGAATACTGTGGAATTTTGCGATGAAAACCGAGCTTTTTGTATTGGATACAATGTGTCCCAATACTTCCGTTTCAACCATTGACGTCACGCGCATACGTCATCATACATGGACGTTTTCAACCGGAAGTTTCGCGGGAAATTTAAAATTGCACTTTATAAGTTAACCCGGCCGTATTGGCATGTGTTGCAATGTTAAGATTTCATCATTGATATATAAACTATCAGACTGCGTGGTCGGTAGTAGTGGCTTTCAGTAGGCCTTTAATGTTTGAACTGTTAAACTTTGTTATTTTTTGTAAATATTAGCTCATTTGGAATATGATGCTTGCAACATGTTTTAAAAAAGCTGGCACAAGTGGCAAAAAAGAGTGAGAAAGTTGAGGAATGCTCATCAAACACTTATTGGGAACATCCCACAGGTGAACAGGCTAATTGTAACAGGTGGGTGCCATGATTGGGTATAAAAGTAGCTTCCATGACTTATGTGAAGGCGCCATTAATGCTGAAAGGTACATACAGGTTTTGGAGCAACATATGTTGCCATCCAAGCAACGTTACCATGGACGCCCCTGCTTATTTCAGCAAGACAATGCCAAGCTACGTGTTACATCAACGTGGCTTCATAGTAAAAGAGTGCAGGTACTAGACTGGCCTGCCTGTAGTCCAGACCTGTCTCCCATTGAAAATGTGTGGCGCATTATGAAGCCTAAAATAGCACAATGGAGACCCCCGGACTGTTGAACAACTTAAGCTGTACATCAAGCAAGAATGGGAAAGAATTCCACCTGAGAAGCTTCAAAAATGTGTCTCCTCAGTTCCCAAACGTTTACTGAGTGTTGTTAAAAGGAAAGGCCATGTAACACAGTGGTGAACATGCCCTTTCCCAACTACTTTGGCACGTGTTGCAGCCATGAAATTCTAAGTTAATGATTATTTGAAAAAAAAGAAGAAGTTTCTCAGTTCGAACATGAAATATCTTGTCTTTGCAGTCTATTCAATTTAATATAAGTTGAAAAGGATTTGCAAATCATTGTATTCTGTTTTTATTTACCATTTACACAACATGCCACTTCACTGGTTTTGGGTTTTGTAGATAAATGGACATACAAAAAGTAGGAAGCCCTTAAAAAAACTAAAATAAAAATATTGAACACTTTTACTGTCAAATATGGCATCAACACAACCATAGGCATACATCCCTGCAAACTACAGCTATAATAATAAACATTGTTAAAATGATCCCTTCAACATATTTATTTACTTAAAGGCCTACTGAAAGCCACTACTACCGACCACGCAGTCTGACAGTTTATATATCAATGATGGAATCTTAACATTGCAACACATGCCAATACGGCCGGGTTAACTTATAAAGTGCAATTTTAAATTTACCTGGAAACTTCCGGTTGAAAACGTCTATGTATGATGACGTATGCGCGTGACGTCAATGGTTGAAGCGGAAGCATTCAGACACCATTGTATCCAATACAAAAAGCTCGGTTTTCATCGCAAAATTCCACAGTATTCTGGACATCTGTGTTGGTGAATCTTTTGCAATTTGTTTAATAAACAATGAAGACTGCAAAGAAGAAAGCTGTAGGTGGGATCGGTGTATTAGCGGCTGGCTGCAGCTACACAACCAGGAGGACTTTGAGATGGATAGCAGATGCGCTATCCGACGCTAGCCGCCGACCGCACGGATGATCGGGTGAAGTCCTTCGTTGCTCCGTCGATCGCTGGAACGCAGGTGAGCACGGGTGTTGATGAGCAGATGAGGGCTGGCTGGCGTAGGTGGAGCGCTAATGTTTTTAGCATAGCTCTGTGAGGTCCCGTTGCTAAGTTAGCTTCAATGGCGTCATTAGCAACAGCATTGTTAAGCTTCGCCAGGCTGAGAATTATTAACCGTGTAGTTACATGTCCATGGTTTAATAGTATTGTTGATTTTCTGTCTATCCTTCCAGTCAGGGGTTTATTTCTTTTGTTTCTATCTGCAGTTAAGCCCGATGCTATCACGTTAGCTCCGTAGCTAAAGTACTTCGCCGATGTATTGTCGTGGAGATAAAAGTCACTGTGAATTGCCATTTCGCGTTCTCGACTCTCATTTTCAAGAGGATATAGTATCCGAGGTGGTTTAAAATACAAATCCGTGATCCACAATAGAAAAAGGAGAAAGTGTGGAATCCAATGAGCCAGCTTGTACCTAAGTTACGGTCAGAGCGAAAAAAGATGCGTCCTGCACTGCACTCTAGTCCTTCACTCTCACGTTCCTCATCCACGAATCTTTCATCCTGGCTCAAATGAATGGGATAATCGTCGCTTTCTCGGTCCGAATCGCTCTCGCTGCTGGTGTAAACAATGGGGAAATGTGAGGAGCCTTTCAACCTGCGACGTCATGCTACTTCCGGTACAGGCAAGGCTTTTTTTTTTATCAGCGACCAAAAGTTGCGAACTTTATCGTCGATGTTCTCCACTAAATCCTTTCAGCAAAAATATGGCAATATCGCAAAATGATCAAGTATGACACATAGAATGGATCTGCTCTCCCCGTTTGAATAAAAAAAAATCATTTCAGTAGGCCTTTAATGTAGGACAAACAGCCAGGAATCCCAATACTTTTGTCCACATTATATTTTGTTCACCATATCATGACATATTGACACCAGTGGATATGAAAATAAGCAAATCATGTTAATTAGTGTTGACCATTATATTCAAAATGTAAGAAAAGTTAGATACAGTAATGCCCATATATGGTCATGGATTAATCACTTTGAAGCAAGAATTCATCTGTTCTGTTCATTTTTGTCAATGTCTCTTTGACAAGTGTTGTGTAACAGCATCATGGAGGCCTTCTCCATGAGTCACAGTCAACATTCAGACATTAAACACGTACAGCGGTCAGTCCATAGGCTTGCTTTACCACAACTTCTTTTTTTGCACCCATCGTCATAACAACATTTGTCAACAAGAAGTCATTTGCATAGAAGACAGGATAAGAAATACTATATCAGGTTCCCATAGGCTCCTTCCTTTCAGACCAGTGGAGAGTTCTTCAACTGTCCAAAGCACAAAGTCAACACTACTAAGTCACATGCCAATGCAAACGTCCTCAAGACTTTAATACTACTTCATTAATGTTAATTACAACACACGTCTGCTCCAATTATGATGAAATTGTCAGTCTTTGAAATGAGTCTGGATTATAAGAGATTAGTACTTGTATTTTCCGTGTTTGCTGTCACGAGTCTCAGTTAGTTTTGGCAAGCAAGCTGCAGTGTTTAGTGTAAACACTAAGATTTAGATACAAACAAGATACTACTTGTACATTGTAAGGTAGGGGAGCACTTCACTTGTAAGAAATATTAGGTCCAAAATATATATTTTACAGTGGAATTTTGCAAATCTTAAAGGCCTACTGAAACCCACTACTACCGACCACGCAGTCGGATAGTTTATATATCAATGATGAAATCTTAACATTGCAACACGTGCCAATACGGGTTAGATCAGTAAAGTGCGATTTTAAATTTCCCGCAAAATATCCTGCTGAAAACGTCTCGGTATGATGACGTTTGCGCGTGACGTCACGGATTGTAGCGGACATTTTGGGACAGCATTGTGGCCAGCTATTAAGTCGTCTGTTTTCATCGCAAAATTCCACAGTATTCTGGACATCTTTTGCAATTTGTTTAATGAACAACGGAGATAGCAAAGAAGAAAGCTGTAGGTGGGAAGCGGTGTATTAGCGGCCGGCTGCAGCAACACAAACACGTAGCGGCTACATCGCTTCATAATTTGAATTGTGGAGTCGTCAGACCACAGAACACTTTTCCACTTTGCATCAGTTCATCTTAGATGAGCTCGGGCCCAGCAAAGCCGGCAGAGTTTCTGGGTGTTGTTGATGTGAGCTAATATTTGCAAAAAATAACAAAGTTTACCAGTTCGAATGTTAAATATCTTGTCTTTGCAGTCTATTCAATTGAATATAAGTTGAAATGGCAGAGTTTCTGGGTGTTGTTGATAAACGGCTTTGGCTTTGCATAGTAGAGTTTTAACTTGCACTTACAGATGTAGCGACCAACTGTAGTTACCGACAGTGGTTTTCTGAAGTGTTCCTGAGCCCATGTGGTGATATCCTTTACACACTGATGTCACTTTTTGATGCAGTACAACCTGAGGGATCGAAGGTCACGGGCTTAGCTGCTTACGTGCAGTGATTTCTCCAGATTCTCTGAACCTTTTGATGATATTACAGACCGTAGATGGGGAAATCCCTAAATTCCTTGCAATAGCTGGTTGAGAAATGTTGTTCTTAAACTGTTCGACAATTTGCTCGCGCATTTGTTCACAAAGAGCTGCTTTTATACCCAATCATGGCACCCACCTGTTCCCAATTAGCCTGTTCACCTGTGGGATGTTCCAAATAAGTGTTTGATGAGCATTCCTCAAAGTTCTCACTCTTTTTTGCCACTTGTGCCAGCTTCTTTGAAACATGTTGCCGGCATCAAATTCCAAATGAGCTAATATTTGCAAAAAATAACAAAGTTTACCAAGTTCAAATGTTAAGTATCTTGTCTTTGCAGTCTATTCAATTGAATATAAGTTGAAATGGATTTGTTGTATTCTCTTTTTATTTACCATTTACACAACGTGACGACTACAGTGCTTTTGGCTTTTGTAGAATATGCATTTAATGACAGCTAATGTCAAAAAACAAAGTTGTAAAAAACTAAGGCGCGTGAGTTACAGTACATATTGTAGGGCGTAGTTTACATGCTGAAAGCCGGAAGAGGGCGGGATATAATGCTTACAACACTTTGGAAAGTTAGCACCCTCAAGGCAGTCGTGTAAAGGTTGCAAACAGCAACGTTATGTGTGGTGATAAACTTTCTCAGTCCTCAAACAAAACAAGCGGAAGCAAACTAAGTAAAAGTAGAACCCCGTGGAGGAAAACAAAGAAAGAAAGGGACACATAGGTCAATCTTGGATTATTAGCTGTAACAACAAATAAGTTCAGCATGGGAGGTCTGCAAAGCACACCATGCTTTCTACAAACCCCGTTTCCATAGGAGTTGGGAAATTGTGTTCGATGTAAATATAAGCGGAATACAATGATTTGCAAATCATTTTCAACCCATATTCAGTTGAATATGCTACAAAGACAACATATTTGATGTTTTTGTGCAAATAATCATTAACTTTAGAATTTGATGCCAGCAACATGTGACAAAGAAGTTGGGAAAGGTGGCAATAAATACTGATAAAGTTGAGGAATGCTCATTAAACACTTATTTGGAACATCCCACAGGTGTGCAGGCTAATTGGGAACAGGTGGGTGCCATGATTGGCAGCTTCCCAAAAAATGCTCAGTCTTCCACAAGAAAGGATGGGGCGAGGTACACCACTTTGTCCACAACTGCGTGAGCATATAGTCAAAAAGTTTAAGAACAACGTTTCTCAAAGTGCAATTGCAAGAAATTTAGGGATTTCAACATCTACGGTCCATAATATCATCAAAAGGTTCGGAGAATCTGGAGAAATCACTCCACGTAAGCGGCATGGCCGGAAACCAACATTGAATGAGCGTGACCTTCGATCCCTCAGACGGCACTGTATCAAAAACCGACATCAATCTCTAAAGGATATCACCACATGGGCTCAGGAACACTTCAGAAAACCACTGTCACTAAATACAGTTGGTCGCTACAGCTGTAAGTGCAAGTTAAAGCTCTACTATGCCATTTATCAACAACACCCAGAAACGCCGCCGGCTTCGCTGGGCCCGAGATCATCTAAGATGGACTCATGCAAAGTGGAAAAGTGTTCTGTTGTCTGACGAGTCCACATTTCAAATTGTTTTTGGAAATATTCTACATCGTGTCATCCGGACCAAAGGGGAAGCGAACCATCCAGACTGTTATCGACGTAAAGTGTAAAAGCCAGCATGTGTGATGGTATGGGGGTGCATTAGTGCCCAAGGCATGGGTAACTTACACATCTGTGAAGGCACCATTAATGCTGAAAGGTACATACAGGTTTTGGAACAACATATGCTACCATCTTTTCATGGACGCCCCTGCTTATTTTAGCAAGACAATGCCAAGCCACATTCAGCACGTGTTACAACAGCGTGGCTTCGTAAAAAAAGAGTGCTGGTACCTTCCTGGCCCGCCTGCAGTCCAGACCTGTCTCCCATCGAAAATGTGTGGCGCATTATGAAGCGTAAAATACGACAGCGGAGACCCCGGACTGTTGAACGACTGAAGCTCTACATAAAACAAGAATGGGAAAGAATTCCACTTTCAAAGCTTCAACAATTACTTTCCTCAGTTCCCAAACGTTTACTGAGTGTTGTTAACAGAAAAGGCCATGTAACACAGTAGTGAACATGCCCTTTCCCAACTACTTTGGCACATGTTGCAGCCATGAAATTCTAAGTTAATGATTATTTGCAAAAAAAAAATAAAGTTTATGAGTTTGAACATCAAATATGTTGTCTTTGTAGTGCATTCAACTGAATATGGATTGAAAAGGATTTACAAATCATTGTATTCCGTTTATATTTACATCTAACACAATTTCCCAACTCTTATGGAAACGGGGTTTGTATGACAATATCCCAACACAGTTTGTGTCAGTTAGTGAGGTGTGTCAGGGTGTGGCAATAAAAGGCAAACTGTGGGTCAGAGTGAATATTGTGACTGGCTGGCTGAGGGTTTCCTTTCCTTCCTAAGGTGTGAACATGTCTGCCAGGGCAGAATGGACTTACTGGTTCCTCTCCAAGGAACGCCAACTTCCCTGTTTGCGTTTGTCATTATCGGCTCAAGTCTCACTCAGCACGTCCAACCCCCGCCCTCAGGTGGAGACTGGTGAGGACAACCCCCGCCCTGAGGTGGAGCTGGTGAGGACAGCTCATCGCATCTTTTTTTACGAGCCCTGGTGTTGCCCTTGTAGACCTGACACTTCATCACAGGAGACACTCCCTGTCTCAGCAGGCACACACACACACTCTATAGGGGCGGAAACTTGGTGTTTGCAAAGTTACAAGGGTTTTTTTCTGGCGTTAAAATATGTAAGTTATAAAAAGGATGTCATAATTCATAATATGAAACGAATATAGGTGTGAAAGTTTTATAATAATGTTGATAGACTCCAACTAAGAATGTCTTAGACGACTGACACAACCTATCAAAAATACCAAATGGTTCATTCCGCACTTTTACAAACCCCGTTGATGTAAATATAAACGGAATACAATGATTTGCAAATCCTTTTCAACCCATATTCAGTTGAATGCACTACAAAGACAACATATTTGATGTTCAAACTCATAAACTTTATTTTTTTTTTGCAAATAATAATTACATTAGAATTTCATGGCTGCAACACGTGCCAAAGTAGTTGGGAAAGGGCATGTTCACCACTGTGTTACATGGCCTTTCCTTTTAACAACACTCAGTAAAGGTTTGGGAACTGAGGAGACACATTTTTGAAGCTTCTCAGGTGGAATTCTTTCCCATTCTTGCTTGATGTACAGCTTAAGTTGTTCAACAGTCCGGGGGTCTCCCTTGTGCTATTTTAGGCTTCACACATTTTCAATGGGAGACAGGTCTGGACTACAGGCAGGCCAGTCTAGTACCCGCACTCTTTTACTATGAAGCCTCGTTGATGTAACACGTGGCTTGGCATTGTCTTGCTGAAATAAGCAGGGGCGTCCGTGGTAACGTTGCTTGGAAGGCAACATATGTTGCTCCAAAACCTGTATGTACCTTTCAGCATTAATGGCGCCTTCACAGATGTGTAAGTTACCCATGTCTTGGGCACTAATACACTCCCATACCATCACACATGCTGGCTTTTACACTTTGCGCCTATAACAATCCGGATGGTTCTTTTCCTCTTAGGTCCGGAGGACACGACGTCCACAGTTTCCAAAAACAATTTGAAATGTGGACTCGTCAGACCACAGAACACTTTTCCACTTTGTATCAGTCCATCTTAGATGAGCTCAGGCCTAGCGAAGCCGACGGCGTTTCTGGGTGTTGTTGATAAACGGTTTTCGCCTTGCATAGGAGAGTTTTAACTTGCACTTACAGATGTAGCGACCAACTGTAGTTACTGACAGTGGGTTTCTGAAGTGTTCCTGAGCCCATGTGGTGATATCCTTTACACACTGATGTCGCTTGTTGATGCAGTACAGCCTGAGGGATGGAAGGTCACGGGCTTAGCTGCTTACGTGCAGTGATTCCTCCAGACCCTTTGATAATATTACGGAGCGTAGATGGTGAAATCCCTAAATTCCTTGCAATAGCTGCTTGAGAAAGGTTTTTCTTAAACTGTTCAACAATTTGCTCACGCATTTGTTGACAAAGTGGTGACCCTCGCCCCATCCTTGTTTGTGAATGACTGAGCATTTCATGGAATCTAATTTTATACCCAATCATGGCACCCACCTGTTCCCAATTAGCCTGTTCACCTGTGGGATGTTCCAAATAAGTGTTTGATGAGCATTCCTCAACTTTATCAGTATTTATTGCCACCTTTCCCAACTTCTTTGTCACGTGTTGCTGGCATCAAATTCTAAAGTTAATGATTATTTGCCCAAAAAAAAAAAAGTTTATCAGTTTGAACATCAAATATGTTGTCTTTGTAGCATATTCAACTGAATATGGGTTGAAAAGGATTTGCAAATCATTGTATTCCGTTTATATTTACATCTAACACAATTTCCCAACTCATATGGAAACGGGGTTTGTACATCTCATTGCCCATAAGTGTGATGCGTTCAGAACCTTGACTAAAGTTGGAAACAGAGGCGTCACTAGTTTTTAACTCCCAGGAGATGCAGCAATAACATTATAACCATAACATTACTGATGAAAATTGTTGATTGATTGGCATGATAATCCTACGTCTCTCCTTGAATCTCTACTTTACACGCTGAAGTCAAAAGAAACTTGAGAGATTCATATTTAATTGATTATTGACATTCATATGCTGGCCTCTTTACTTTGAAATGTTCAAACAAAGCCAATTTACCCTAAATAATGTGTAGATAGGATAATCCCACTGCTGGACTCTAGAAAGAGGTTCCGCAGCCTCCGTAGCAGAACTTCCAGGTTCTGTAACAGCTTCTTCCCTCAGGCTATAAGACTCTTGAACGCATCATAATAATCCCATCAATTCCCCCCAAAAATGGATTAACTGGCTGGAATATAAAGACAATATAACATACATCCATAAACCTGGATGCATATGCAAAAGTGCAATACATTTATCTGTACAGTAAATCTATTTATTTATATCTGCACCTTATTGCTTTTTTATACTGCACTACCATGAGCTAATGCAACCTTCTTATCTGTACTGCAAAGTTCACATTTCAATGACAATAAAAAGAAGTGTAAGTCTAATCTTTTAAAAAGGCATAAACCTAACTAAGGTTTTTACATGTGTTTTTAAAAAGCTGGTTTGAAACAAATCCAAGCAATAATTAGTATTTTTGTTCATGTATACTGTATGTGCCAAGTAGGGCTGCCAATCTTTGGGTGTCCCACCATTCGATTCAATATCGATTCTTGGGGTCACGATTCGATTCACAATCGATTTTTTTTTCTTCGATTCAACGCGATTCTCGATTCAAAAAGGATATTTTCCCGATTCAAAAGGATTCTCTATTCATTCAATACATAGATTTCAGCAGGATCTACCCCAGGCTGCTGACATGCAAGCAGAGTAAAAAGCTTTTATAATTGTAAAGCACAATGTTTTATCAACTGATTGCAATAATGTACATTTGTTTGAACTATTAAATGAACCAAAAATATGACTTATTTTATCTTTGTGAAAATATTGGACACAGTGTGTTGTCAAGCTTCTGAGATGCGATGCAAGTGTTTTTATAAATGTCTAATGATAATGTCAATGAGGGATTTTGAATCACTGCTATGTTGAAATTGTAACTAATATTGATACTGTTGTTGATAATATTCATTTTTGTTTCACTACTTTTGGTTTGTTCTGTGTGGTGTTTGTGTCTCCTCTCAATTGCTCTGTTTATTGCAGTTCTGAGTGTTGCTGGGTCGGGTTTGCTTTTGGAATTGGATTGCATTGTTATGGTATTGCTGTGTATTGTTTTGTTGGATTGATTAAAGGCCTACTGAAAGCCACTACTACCGACCACGCAGTCTGATAGTTTATATATCAATGATGAAATCTTAACATTGCAACACATGCCAATACGGCCGGGTTAACTTATAAAGTGCAATTTTAAATTTCCCGCTAAACTTCCGGTTGAAAACGTCTATGTATGATGACGTATGCGCGTGACGTCAATAGTTAAACGGAAGTATTCGGACACATTGTATCTCAATACAAACAGCTCTGTTTTCATGTCAAAATTCCACAGTATTCTGGACATCTGTGTTGGTGAATCTTTTGCAATTTGTTTAATGAACAATGGAGACTGCAAAGAAGAAAGTTGTAGGCGGGATCGGTGTATTAGCGGCTGGCTGCAGCAACACAACCAGGAGGACTTTGACTTGGATAGCAGACGCGCTATCCGACGCTAGCCGCCGACCGCACGGATGATCGGGTGAAGTCCTTCGTCCTTCCGTCGATCGCTGGAACGCAGGTGAGCACGGGTGTTGATGAGCAGATGAGGGCTGGCTGGCATAGGTGGAGCGCTAATGTTTTTAGCATAGCTCTGTGAGGTCCCGTTGCTAAGTTAGCTTCAATGGCGTCGTTAGCAACAGCATTGTTAAGCTTCGCCAAGCTGGAAAGCATTAACCGTGTAGTTACAGGTCCATGGTTTAATAGTATTGTTGATTTTCTGTCTATCCTTCCAGTCAGGCGTTTATTTATTTGGTTTCTATCTGCAGTTAAGCCCGATGCTATCACGTTAGCTCCGTAGCTAAAGTGCTTCGCCGATATATTGTCGTGGAGATAAAAGTCACTGTGAATGTCCATTTCGCGTTCTCGACTCTCATTTTCAAGAGGATATAGTATCCGAGGTGGTTTAAAATACAAATCCGTGATCCACAATAGAAAAAGGAGAAAGTGTGGAATCCAATGAGCCAGCTTGTACCTAAGTTACGGTCAGAGCGAAAAAAGATGCGTCCTACATTGCACGCTAGTCCTTCATTCTCACGTTCCTCATCCACGAATCTTTCAGCTCAAATTAATGGGGTAATCGTCGCTTTCTCGGTCCGAATCGCTCTCGCTGCTGGTGTAAACAATGGGGAAATGTGAGGAGCCTTTCAACCTGCGACGTCACGCTACTTCCGGTACAGGCAAGGCTTTTTTTTTTTATCAGCGACCAAAAGTTGCGAACTTTATCGTCGATGTTCTCTACTAAATCCTTTCAGCAAAAATATGGCAATATCGCGAAATGATCACGTATGACACATAGAATGGATCTGCTATCCCCGTTTGAATAAAAAAAAAATTCATTTCAGTAGGCCTTTAAGAAAAAAAATAGAATTATTGTAAAATGAGAATGGATACTGAATCGTACAACGTGAGAATGGCCATTTTTAATTCGAATCGATTTTTTCCCACACCCCTAATAACAAGTGTGTGTGTATGGGCTTGGGTTTAGGGTGGGATGGGGTCCCGGAATCTGGTGCTACACCCCTGCACGGCACACACACACACACACACACACACACACACACACACACACACACACACACACACACACACACACACACACACACACACACACACACACACACACACACACACAAACACACACACACACACACGAGTGCATGAGGAAGAGACACTCACCTTCCCAGCTCCTCTCCAATGTCATAGAAGTCCTCCACCAGCAGCTGTTTAAAGAGCGCCATGCCAGGTGTCCTCATTGATATGGATGCTCTCACGCCGTGTACAACTTTCAATCCTGCTCCTCTTCTCGCCCTGCGTATACAAGAAAAGAAGTCACTCCTGTGGCGTGCATGTCCCAGCTTGCTGTGTCAAGCATTCCATCTCAGAGCTGGACCGACTTTCACATAAAGCACCTCTCTCTCTCTCTCTCTCTCTCTCTCTCTCTCCCAGCAGACTGAGCTCCAAAGCAAGTGGTGTTCCAGTGCCAAGCTGGGCAGTGCAACAGTGTTCAAGCACTGGCAATGCACCAGGATTACCAGGAATAAAAGAGCTTTGGGATAACTAGGGCAGATTAGGCAATATTAGTAAATAAAGGAGAGAGGCACAGGATGCAGAGAAGAAGAAGAAGAAAGAGGCCATGCTGGTCTACCTTATGTGGGATGTTGCTCCTCAGCGAGCTGCCGTGTGTGTGTGTGTTTGCTGGTGTCAGACTCAGGACATCACACTTTTGTGTCCGCTCAAGTCCCTCCCACGGATGTCTATTATGAAACTGCCCATAAGAAGAAGCAGCTATCAATACCCAGGACATGACAGGCGCTTACGCCACAACACTTTGACTTTTTAGCATTCACAGGGAAGTGGTTTCTCTAAAACAAAACATGCCGTCAATTAAAAAGTGCTCTCACCAGATGAAAATGATTGCATTGAAAAAATTAAGTGGAAATACTGAGGGCAAGAAAATGTGTTTGTATGTACAGCTTCATCTATGTGTTTGTATGTACAGCTTCATCTATCTATGTGTTTGTATGTACAGCTTCATCTCTGTGTTTGTATGTACAGCTTCATCTATGTGTTTGTATGTACAGCTTCAGCTATGTGTTTGTATGTACAGCTTCATCTATCTATGTGTTTGTATGTACAGCTTCATCTATGTGTTTGTATGTACAGCTTCATCTATCTATGTGTTTGTATGTACAGCTTCATCTATCTATGTGTTTGTATGTACAGCTTCATCTATCTATGTGTTTGTATGTACAGCTTCATCTATGTGTTTGTATGTACAGCTTCAGCTATGTGTTTGTATGTACAGCTTCATCTATCTATGTGTTTGTATGTACAGCTTCATCTATGTGTTTGTATGTACAGCTTCAGCTATGTGTTTGTATGTACAGCTTCATCTATCTATGTGTTTGTATGTACAGCTTCATCTCTGTGTTTGTATGTACAGCTTCATCTATGTGTTTGTATGTACAGCTTCATCTATCTATGTGTTTGTATGTACAGCTTCATCTATCTATGTGTTTGTATGTACAGCTTCATCTATCTATGTGTTTGTATGTACAGCTTCATCTATCTATGTGTTTGTATGTACAGCTTCATCTATCTATGTGTTTGTATGTACAGCTTCATCTATGTGTTTGTATGTACAGCTTCATCTATAATAATAATAATAATAATACCTGGGATTTATATAGCGCTTTTCTAAGTACCCAAAGTCGCTTTACATGTTAAAAACCCATCATTCATTCACACCTGGTGGTGGTAAGCTACTTTCGTAGCCACAGCTGCCCTGGGGTAGACTGACGGAAGCGTGGCTGCCAATTTGCGCCTACGGCCCCTCCGACCACCACCTATCACTCATTCATCATTCATTCACCGTTGTGAGCGGCAACGGGGGCAAGGGTGAAGTGTCCTGCCCAAGGACACAACGGCATGGTAAGAGGCGGGGAGCGAACCTGCAACCCTCAGGTTTCTGACACGGGCGCTCAACCCACTACGCCATGCCGCTCTATGTGTTTGTATGTACAGCTTCATCTATCTATGTGTTTGTATGTACAGCTTCATCTATGTGTTTGTATGTACAGCTTCATCTATGTGTTTGTATGTACAGCTTCATCTATGTGTTTGTATGTACAGCTTCATCTATCTATGTGTTTGTATGTACAGCTTCATCTATGTGTTTGTATGTACAGCTTCATCTATCTATGTGTTTGTATGTACAGCTTCATCTATCTATGTGTTTGTATGTACAGCTTCATCTATCTATGTGTTTGTATGTACAGCTTCATCTATCTATGTGTTTTTATGTACAGCTTCATCTATGTGTTTGCATGTACAGCTTCATCTATGTGTTTGTATGTACAGCTTCATCTATGTGTTTGTATGTACAGCTTCATCTATGTGTTTGTATGTACAGCTTCATCTATGTGTTTGTATGTACAGCTTCATCTATCTATGTGTTTGTATGTACAGCTTCATCTATCTATGTGTTTGTATGTACAGCTTCATCTATCTATGTGTTTTTATGTACAGCTTCATCTATGTGTTTGCATGTACAGCTTCATCTATGTGTTTGTATGTACAGCTTCATCTATGTGTTTGTATGTACAGCTTCATCTATGTGTTTTTATGTACAGCTACATCTATGTGTTTGCATGTACAGCTTCATCTATCTATGTGTTTGTATGTACAGCTTCATCTATGTGTTTGTATGTACAGCTTCATCTATGTGTTTGTATGTACAGCTTCATCTATGTGTTTTTATGTACAGCTACATCTATGTGTTTGTACGTACAGCTTCATCTATGTGTTTGTATGTACAGCTTCATCTATGTGTTTGTATGTACAGCTTCATCTATGTGTTTGTATGTACAGCTTCATCTATCTATGTGTTTGTATGTACAGCTTCATCTATGTGTTTGTATGTACAGCTTCATCTATGTGTTTGTATGTACAGCTTCATCTATCTATGTGTTTGTATGTACAGCTTCATCTATGTGTTTGTATGTACAGCTTCATCTATGTGTTTGTATGTACAGCTTCATCTATCTATGTGTTTTTATGTACAGCTACATCTATGTGTTTGTATGTACAGCTTCATCTATGTGTTTGTATGTACAGCTTCATCTATGACAACATTGCATGCATTCTAGGTAAGCAAACTCTTACAAGGAGTAATTTGACAATTATAAGGAACCTGCTTTCAATAACAACACCCAATTCATATCTCAAGTCCATATTCATTCATATACATTATATAAACATATACATGTATACAGTATGAAAAAAATATATATATAGTATATATATATACTTTTTAAATACACCAATGGTGCAACTGGACACATCCTCAGTGATGTAACCTAGGATCACAGGGGGTTTCGGGTCTTTCAACAATCAGACCCCCTCCCCTAGGCGACCCAGCTAGGGTTGATCAGGCCCCAGCCTGTGTCCAGGTAGCGCTACTGCCCTACATGCCACGCCTCTCCCCTCCTGATCCACAGCCACCTTGATGCCACTTCTGCTGCATCTGTGGCTAACTTCATGGCCCTTCGCTGGCTGGCCCCTGTGATGCCAAGCATTCTGTAGGCCCTGCAGAGGGATTTGCCCACAAACCCTCGACATCCCACTTCAACGGGCCGGCACATCGCTCGCCACCCATTGCTCCGACACTCCTCCACAAGCTGAGAGTACTTTGAGCTCTTCCTCTCATTGGCCTCCTCCGTACGGTCCTCTCAAGGCACTGTGAGCTCCAGGAGGATTACCTGCTTGGAGGAAACTGAGGTAAGCACAATATCTGGCCTTAGTGTTGTTTTGGCAACCACGTCAGGGAACTTCAACTGCTTGCCCAGATCAACTGACAGCTCCCAGTCGCGTGCTGTTGCCAACAGACCAGAAGAGGTGTTCCGGGCAGCCGGTGTTGACTTCTCCCCAGCTCTGATGAAAGCGGTGCTCTTCACTGGGCGGAGGCTCTTGCTGTGACTGACTCCCCTGCAGATGGTATCGGCTATGGCCTTCAGGACCTGGTCATGTCGCCAGCGGTACCGCCCTTCACCCAGGGCTGTCGGACAACAGCTTAGGATGTGCTCCAAGGTTCCTCTCCTCTGGCAGAGGGGGCACGCTGGTGTCTCCACCTTCCCCCAGGTGAAGAGGTTGGATGGACTTGGCAGCACGTCGTAGACCGCCTGGATCAAGAACTTTATCCGATGGGGTTCGGCTTTCCAGAGCTCGGTCCATGTGACCTTGCGCCCTGCTGCTTGTTCCCATCTGGTCCAGGCGCCCTGTTGCCGCATTCCCGCCATCTGGCAGGCTCGCCTTTCCTCAACTCCTGCTCGCACCTCCTCGAGGATCAGTGACCTCTTCTCTTTCCCCTGCGCCTTATCATAGCGAGGTGTTCTTCTGCTACCTAAGCCAGATCTCCCCTGCGCCACTGTTCCCACCAACACCCTTTGCCGTAGCCTTGCCTCTGCGACATCCACAGCCTCGGCAGCTCTCCACTTACGCCCCGTCCTGACTTCAATCCCAGCCTGGG
>NC_084740.1:51987534-52247534 GCF_033978785.1 Entelurus aequoreus
TATGTTGTGTTTGTGCATGACTTCTTGTCCCACACAAGCAGATTTGAGCTAAATTAATCTGTCGTGCCGAGCAACGGCATAAACTCTGTGTATATTTCTGTAGAGTTTAAGCATGCAGTGGAAATCCGGGGTTAAGCCCTTTACCCCATAACCTTAACCTTATCAGTAGTAGATATTTTCTCTCTCTCTCTTTCAGTTGTTCACCATATAAAACGGAGGGACATTATTTTACAGAGGGAGCTTGGAGAAGGAGCATTTGGCAAGGTCTTCCTCGCTGAATGTTACAATCTGAGTCCCACTAAGGACAAAATGCTTGTGGCTGTAAAGGTAAGAATGTGTGTGTGCTACAAAAATACGAATGGAAGGTCTCCCAAATTAATATTTTGTTTGTTTAGCTCAAGGGTCTGCAACCCGCTGCTCTGGAGCGTTGCAGACCCTTGATTAGATACATAGTTTCCTAACAATATGTTTAACAGGGTGTCCCTAAAGTAAAAAAAAAAAGTGCATATATTATGCAATTTTGAAAAAAGATGAACATTTAAAATGTTTAATAGAACATATAATACTGTACTCTGCGCTCATGTGACCTCATCACATTCTCCCAAACCTTGTATGGGTCATGATTGGCCAACTTCAGAGCATGTACATGTGTCTTCTTGAGCAGTTGGACCTTGCAGGCACTGCAGGATCTTAGTCCATGACAGCAAAGTGATGCTTTTCTTGCTGACTCTCTTCTATTTCTGGGCTAGTCCCTCACCTTTCTCAAAGACATCCTTACCCGAGCAGGTGAACTCTAGCATGGAACACCAGATGGATTGATACAGTACATAGTCTTCTGTATACATTTTTGTTATTCATGTTTCTCCTCCTGTAGTTATTGTTATAAATTGGTAGGTGATAGGAATCTGTACCAAATTCATCACTTTTATAGGAACCAACAACGCTAGCATGTCCGCTAGAACGACTTCACATGCACTTGCCCTTTGCTAATTTCCAATGGATATGCTATATACATGCTATTGATTAGCATTGGCGAGTTCAACTCATCCAAGTTTGGTAATGACAAACACTACTAAGATGCAGGTTACAGCTGGTGTGAAAGAGGCAGGCTTCCAAATAACAGCATTGTATGATAGCGGTGTTAACGCTGTTACTTTTACTAGTAATAAGTAATCTAACTACTTGTATGTGCATTACAAGCGATACGTTTAATATACGCCACTTTTGATGTTGATGTTGTATGTCAACAAGCGTCAAAAGTTCAATGCAGGAAATATATTTTTACTAATGAAAGTAACAACTAGCACCAAACTAAAATGAACTTGATGTCGAATGGAAAAAGGCAACATCACACAGCAAACAACAACACATACTACTTTGAGGGAATAATTAACAACAAATCAATGACTGAAGTGACAAACTTGCAATCCTACAATACCCCGTTTAATGACAAGGACACTACAGTCATCAAAGCACATTCAATCTCGTTATAACAGGGGTGTCCAAAGTGTGGCCCGGGGGCCATTTGCGGCCCGCAGCTAATTGTTTACCGGCCCGCCACACATTATGGAAATGCTATTGCAAAAATAAAAAAGAACATTACAACAAGTGGAATGAGATGAAATCTAACGAGAAAAAGTTGTAATGTTGACACAAAGCTGCCATGCAGGCTGTTTTTTTTCCTTTTGTCTTTCTTTATTTTATTTTTTTTGCCATTGCTCCAAAAAAAAAAATAATGACAAAAAATCCATGTTATAATGAATTATTTTCAAGGCTCCAATTACTTCAAATATTTCACTTTAAAATGTTTTATGTGGTAAATATTGCATATATTGTGTAGTTGCCATATAAAAACATCAACCTTTTCTTTGACAAAAGCGCACAATAGTTCAAACGTAAAATGGACAGATATATCTGAAGTTGATCTAGTAACTTAAGTGTTGAAAGTAAAAGAAAAACCTAATAAAATGTATCACTTTATGAGTGGGGCACATTTTGGATCCCAAATATATTTAGTGGTATTTTATTTATCTTTTCACTGTGATTACTCAAAAATATGAAATAATTAAAATCAATGGTGTCCTGCATTATTGATCTTTTAGGGCTCTAATGACTAAATACTGCTTATTTCAGTTTTACTATAAAAAAACAAAGTTGTTTTTGATAGAAAAGCCATAAAACCATTTTATTTTTTATTACTTTATATCAACTTGAAGTTGATATAGAGATTTACTGTAAGCGTTAAATAATAACAAAAAAATAAAATTTGACTTATTTTTAACATTTTAATGACTGAGACCCTTTATGGTCCCCGGGACCCCTAAAGGTAAAATATATTAAAAAATCCATATATTTTGTTATGGTTTGAAAATGAAAAATATCAAAATGGCCCCCACATGCTTTAATTTTTCCGTGTGCGGCCCTCAGTGGGAAAAGTTTGGACACCCCTGCTTTATAAACTAGCGCTAACAATCCAGTGAAAAAATTCAACCTGGCTGCCATCACTTCCGGCAAACTGCCGCTGCTAAGCTAAATTGCTGAAATTCAGCTTAGCTAAATTGTGCTCTCACTGATGTCACACGTGTATTGGCAACAGACACCGCCTTTTAAAGGCACACACACACACACACACAGACACACACTTTGCTCTCATGAAACAACATATTTGACTTTTTTTTTTTTTTAATTAACGCATTATTACTTTCCTGAGTAATTAATTACATTTATTCAATAATATTTCCGTTAGTAAATATTACTTTTTTGGTAAAGTAACGAGTAACTGTAATTAATTACACTGTAGATTAGACAGTTGTCATGCCCTTTTGAGCGCCACTGAGAAACAAATTCTGTTAATGAAAATGACGCTGATTGGTCAAAATATGAAGTTTTCTGGGTACGAAGTTGCAAGGCCATGCATGAGTTGCAGGGATTGGTTCAAAATTGTATGAAATGGCACAATTTTGACATTGCAAAATCCTGGCGGGACATTCTTCCACCCCAAGAATGTTTGAAATAAAGCATTTAAATGCTCCGTCGTTGATATTTGGTCAATATGTAATATTGGTTGGCCAACTTCAGCATATGCAAGTGGAATGAAGCGAACGCACACACACAATACGACTGTCGTGTCAATATCAGCCTTTTGTCATTTATTGTCTTACGATCAACTTTTGTTCTTTGTTCCTCTCCAGACTCTGAAAGATTCCATGCTATCAGCCAGGCAAGATTTCCAACGGGAAGCTGAACTGCTGACCAATCTCCAACATGAACATATCGTAAAGTTTTATGGCGTATGCGCTGAAGGAGATCCACTCATCATGGTCTTCGAGTATATGAAGCATGGGGATCTGAATAAATTTCTCAGGTGAGCTTAAAAACAAAAGTAGAGATACATTGGTAGATGTTGTACTGAAGCATCAGTGACTTCCAGACATAAATAATTTCAAGTGAAATATTGTATTCCTGAGAAATATACAGAAAAATCTGCTTCTTCCTTTAAAGCAGTCTGTTTCACGTAGACCAGGGGTCTCAAACTCAATTTGCCTGGGGGCCACTGGATGCAGGATCTGGGTAAATGTATTTAAAAAATTATGTTTAAATGTCTTTATTTTTATTTTCAACACAAAATAAAATCAAAATATAAATGAACAAAATGAGAATTAAGTAAATAAATCAGTCATAAGTAATAACAAGAGAGGAGAAGTCTAGCAAAACTTCTAGCCATTATGGACAACACCTCCCACCCACTACACTCGGACCTTGCGGGGAGAATGAGCAAGTTTGGTGGAAGGCTCAGACTCCCACAATGCAACACATAACGACACAGGAGGTCCTTCATACCGACAGCCATCAGACTGTATAATGCATCTGTTCCTTGACTGCACTTAAATGTAGAGTATATGTAGAATATATTTATATTATTTATGTATTATATTTTTTATATATTATATATATATATAATATATATTATATATATATATATATATATATATATATATATATATATATATATATATATATATATATATATATATATATATATATATATATATATATATATATATATATATATATATATATATATATATATATATATATATATATATATCTCTGAGCTGCCACCCTACCGTGGTAGAGGAGTTTGCATGTCCCAATGATCCTAGGAGCTATGTTGTCCGGGGGCTTTATGCCCCCTGGTAGGGTCTCCCAAGACAAACTGGTCCTAGGTGAGGGATCAGACAAAGAGCAGCTCGAAGACCTCAATGAAAAATAAAACCTATGGACCCAGATTTCCCTCGCCCGGACACGGGTCACCGGGGCCCCCCTCTGGAGCCAGGCCCGGAGGTGGGGCACGATGGCGAGCGCCTGGTGGCCGGGCCTGTCCCCATGGGGCCCGGCCGGGCACAGCCCGAAGAGGCAACGTGGGTTCCCCCTCCAATGGGCTCACCACCCATAGCAGGGGTCATAGAGGTCGGGTGCGATGTGAGCTGAGCGGCAGCCGAAGGCAGGGCACTTGGCGGCCCGATCCTCGGCTACAGAAGCTAGCTCTTGGGACGTGGAACGTCACCTCGCTGGGGGGGAAGGAGCCTGAGCTAGTGCGAGAGGTGGAGAAGTTCCGACTAGACATAGTCGGACTCACTTCGACGCACAGCAAGGGCTCTGGAACCAGTTCTCTCGAGAGGGGCTGGACTCTCTTCTACTCTGGCGTTGCCGGCAGTGAGAGGCGACGGGCTGGGGTGGCAATTCTTGTTGCCCCCCGGCTCAGAGCCTGCATGCTGGAGTTCAACCCGGTGGACGAGAGGGTAGCTTCCCTCCGCCTTCGGGTGGGGGAACGGGTCCTGACTGTGGTTTGCGCTTACGCGCCAAACCGCAGCTCAGAGTACCCACCCTTTTTGGATTCACTCGAGGGAGTACTTGAGAGTGCTCCCCGGGTGATTCCCTCGTTCTACTGGGGGACTTCAATGCTCATGTTGGCAGCGACAGTGAAACCTGGAGAGGCGTGATTGGGAAGAATGGCTGCCCGGATCTGAACCCGAGCGGTGTTTTGTTATTGGACTTTTGTGCCCGTCACAGATTGTCCATAACAAACACCATGTTCAAACATAAGGGTGTCCATATGTGCACTTGGCACCAGGACACCCTAGGCCGCAGTTCCATGATCGACTTTGTAGTTGTGTCGTCGGATTTGCGGCCTCATGTTTTGGACACTCGGGTGAAGAGAGGGGCGGAGCTTTCTACCGATCACCACCTGGTGGTGAGTTGGCTGCGATGGTGGGGGAGGATGCCGGACAGACCTGGCAGGCCCAAACGCATTGTGAGGGTTTGCTGGGAACGTCTGGCAGAGTCTCCTGTCAGAGAGAGTTTCAATTCCCACCTCCGGAAGAACTTTGAACATGTCACGAGGGAGGTGCTGGACATTGAGTCCGAATGGACCATGTTCCGCACCTCTATTGTCGAGGCGGCTGATTGGAACTGTGGCCGCAAGGTAGTTGGCGCCTGTCGTGGCGGTAATCCTAGAACCCGTTGGTGGACACCGGCGGTGAGGGATGCCGTCAAGCTGAAGAAGGAGTCCTATCAGGTTCTTTTGGCTCATAGGACTCCTGAGGCAGCGGACAGGTACCGACAGGCCAAGCGGTGTGCGGCTTCGGCGGTCGCGGAGGCAAAAACTCGGACATGGGAGGAGTTCGGGGAAGCCATGGAAAACGACTTCCGGACGGCTTCGAAGCGATTGTGGACCACCATCCGCCGCCTCAGGAAGGGGAAGCAGTGCACTATCAACACCGTGTATGGTGAGGATGGTGTTCTGCTGACCTCGACTGCGGATGTTGTGGATCGGTGGAGGGAATACTTCGAAGACCTCCTCAATCCCACCAACACGTCTTCCTATGAGGAAGCAGTGCCTGGGGAATCTGTGGTGGGCTCTCCTATTTCTGGGGCTAAGGTTGCTGAGGTAGTTAAAAAGCTCCTCGGTGGCAAGGCCCCGGGGGTGGATGAGATCCGCCCAGAGTTCCTTAAGGCTCTGGATGCTGTGGGGCTGTCTTGGTTGACAAGACTCTGCAGCATCGCATGGACATCGGGGGCGGTACCTCTGGATTGGCAGACCGGGGTGGTGGTTCCTCTCTTTAAGAAGGGGAACCGGAGGGTGTGTTCTAACTATCGTGGGATCACACTCCTCAGCCTTCCCGGTAAGGTCTATTCAGGTGTGCTGGAGAGGAGGCTACGCCGGATAGTCGAACCTCGGATTCAGGAGGAACAGTGTGGTTTTCGTCCTGGTCGTGGAACTGTGGACCAGCTCTATACTCTCGGCAGGGTCCTTGAGGGTGCATGGGAGTTTGCCCAACCAGTCTACATGTGTTTTGTGGACTTGGAGAAGGCATTCGACCGTGTCCCTCGGGAAGTCCTGTGGGGAGTGGTCAGAGAGTATGGGGTATCGGACTGTCTGATTGTGGCGGTCCGCTCCCTATATGATCAGTGCCAGAGTTTGGTCCACATTGCCGGCAGTAAGTCGGACACGTTTCCAGTGAGAGTTGGACTCCGCCAAGGCTGCCCTTTGTCACCGATTCTGTTCATAACTTTTATGGACAGAATTTCTAGGCGCAGTCAAGGCGTTGAGGGGATCTGGTTTGGTGGCTGCAGGATTAGGTCTCTGCTTTTTGCAGATGATGTGGTCCTGATGGCTTCATCTGGCCAGGATCTTCAGCTCTCGCTGGATCGGTTCGCAGCTGAGTGTGAAGCGACTGGGATGAGAATCAGCACCTCCAAGTCCGAGTCCATGGTTCTCGCCCGGAAAAGGGTGGAGTGCCATCTCCGGGTTGCGGAGGAGACCCTGCCCCAAGTGGAGGAGTTCAAGTACCTCGGAGTCTTGTTCACGAGTGAGGGAAGAGTGGATCGTGAGATCGACAGGCGGATCGGTGCGGCGTCTTCAGTAATGCGGACGCTGTATCGATCCGTTGTGGTGAAGAAGGAGCTGAGCCGGAAGGCAAAGCTCTCAATTTACCGGTCGATCTACGTTCCCATCCTCACCTATGGTCATGAGCTTTGGGTTATGACCGAAAGGACAAGATCACGGGTACAAGCGGCCGAAATGAGTTTCCTCCGCCGGGTGGCGGGGCTCTCCCTTAGAGATAGGGTGAGAAGCTCTGCCATCCGGGGGGAGCTCAAAGTAAAGCCGCTGCTTCTCCACATCGAGAGGAGCCAGATGAGGTGGTTCGGGCATCTGGTCAGGATGCCACCCGAACGCCTCCCTAGGGAGGTGTTTAGGGCACGTCCGACCGGTAGGAGACCACGGGGAAGACCCAGGACACGTTGGGAAGACTATGTCTCCCGGCTGGCCTGGGAACGCCTCGGGATCCCCCGGGAGGAGCTGGACGAAGTGGCTGGGGAGAGGGAAGTCTGGGCTTCCCTGCTTAAGCTGCTGCCCCCGCGACCCGACCTCGGATAAACGGAAGAAGATGGATGGATGGATGGATGGATATATTATATATATTATATTATTTATTATTATTATCGTCTATTGTGAGCGAACTGTGGTGCTGAATTTCCCCCAGGGATCAATAAAGTACTTTCTATTCTATTCTAACAATAATAATTCGATTTCTCCAGTCAGCAACAATGTATACACATACACATAATGTGCAACCCGATTCACTCTCTCATCTCCCTGGTATTTTGCATACTCCTCAGCATGTCTAGTTGTATAATGACGTTTTAAATTGTATTTCTTTATGCACAGCAACTTTCTCTGTGCAAATAAGACACGTCGGGGTGCCCCTGTGCTCAACAAAGAAATATTGCATCTCCCGCTTTTCCTGGAATTGTCTTTGCTCATCATTAACCTTTCTCTTCACTGCACGCTTTGAAAAAGACATGTTTGGGGTTGTGGAATATATTTGTATTTAGCCGACGCACGGAGAATAATGTTATTTCCGCAATGTGTGTCGTTCCGCTTTTCCTCCCGACAGCAACACGGCGGTCGGTGGAAAGTACCGGGAAAAAGTGACGGCTCCCGGAGTGTTTTATGGCGTCATATAAAAATATATGTAGTGTTCATCGTGTGAGGCAATGCAAATTAAACAATAAAAAAAACAAATAACGGTTTGAATTGGTCCAGGTTATCGGGGACTTTATTACTGATGGACAGGTGTCGCGGTGTGGCAACGTTTCTCTCGCTTTCACTCATTTGCCGCTTTTCCACTAACGCAGGGGTATTTTGGACCCAAATAACAAAAATCGTCTCTGTCTGGAGCCAACGGGAGGGGTTGGGGGGGGGGGGGGGGGGTTGGGGGGCTCGCTGTGGAGTTTACAGCGAGAGAGAGAGCGAGAGCGAGCGAGGGACGGAGAGAGAGAGCGAGAGCGCGTGCGGTCTCGTGGAAAAGCAGCAAAACGTCTCTCTGCTTGCGTCACGCAAGTGACGTCAATGTTCGGTCCTCGAGAGCCATATACCACACCATGATTGGTAGATTCCTTGTAGCCCGGAAGAGTTAGGGCTACAAGGGATTCTGGGTATTTGTTATGTTGTGTTTATGTTGTGTTACGTGTGGATTTTCTCCCAAAATGTGTTTGTCATTCTTGTTTGGTGTGGGTTCACATTGTGGTGCATATTTGTAACATTGATAAAGTTTTTTTTATACGGCCAACCTCAGTGTGACATGTGTGGCTGTTGACTAAGTATGCATTGCAGTCACTTACGTGTGTCTGTTGAAGCCGCATATAACATGTGACTGTGCTTGCACATTGTGAGTATGGAGAAAAAGTGGACGCAAAACCTCCTGCCCTCAATATATTTGCCTCTGGATTGTTGACTTAATATTGCTGTCCTCAGTAATGTTGACGGGTGAAAATCGGGGGATTGGCAAGAATACTTCAGCTCCGCACACAGAGCTGTCAAGCGCCATACATATAAAACTCGCGGGCCGCACTAACATTAAACGTTCATATTAAGGTGCGGGCCGCACAATGATGTCTCGCGGGCCGCAATTGTCCGCGGGCCGCATGTTTGAGACCCCTGGCGTAGACGCTAGTTTCAAGGTCAGTCTTCTCTCTTCAATGACGTTGTTTGCTCGTGATGAAAGATGCTAACAAGGTAAATATTTGTGGATATTTGCAGTAGCTCAATGAATAGTAGTCACATCATGCAGTCGACTAAGTTGTCCAAAGACTTTTTGTTTTGTGACCTGCTGGGGAAATGAAAAGACAAAAAAAGAGAACAAAAAAGGCATAATGTAAAAAGATAAAGCTCAATTGTTGACACTAATAATTAGGGATGGGTAAAATAATTGATTTAATCGATTATGAATCGATTTCTTTTCAATTTTGCAATATAATTTCACGAGGCATAATATTGCAATTTGTAATAATTGAATGACAATGAATGTTGTCATTCATCAGGTCATGACAATCATGGGTACTTTAACTTGAACTTTATTCTCAGGGCATTCAATCGATCGCAAATGAACTGTTCTGTTTGTCTTACAAGGCTATTATCCTCTCATCGAGTAGGCTTCGTCAGTTAATGCTCATAGACTTAGGTTGGTCAGGTCTGGTCTAGATGCTGGTGCTGGGTGTTGTTGATAAATGGCTTTGGCTTTGCATAGTAGAGTTTTAACTTTCACTTACAGATGTAGCGATGAACTGTAGTTACTGACAGTGGTTTTCTGAAGTGTTCCTGAGCCTATGTGGTGATATCCTTAACACACTGATGTCGCTTTTTGATGCAGTACCGCCTGAGGGATCAAAGGTCTCGGCATTCAATGTTGGTTTTGGGCCTTGATGCTTACGTACAGTGATTTCTCCAGATTCTCTGAAGCTTTTGATGATATTACGGACCATAGATGGTGAAATCCCTACATTTCTTGCAATAGCTGGTTGAGAAATGTTGTTCTTAAACTGTTGGACAATTTGCTCACGCATTTGTTCACAAAGTGGTGACCCTCGCCCCCGTCCTTGTTTGTGAATGACTGAGCATTCATGGAAGCTGCTTTTATACCCAATCATGGCACCCACCTGTTCCCAATTAGCCTGTTCACCTGTGGGATGTTCCAAATAAGTGTTTAATGAGCATTCCTCAACTTTCTCAGTCTTTTTTGCCACTTGTGCCAGCTTTTTTGAAACATGCTGCTGGCATCGAATTCCAAATGAGCTAATATTTATAAGAAATAACAAAGTTTACCAGTTTGAACGTTAAATATCTTGTCTTTGCAGTCTATTCAATTGATGTGTCCTGGGTATGACTATGTCCTGGGTATGACTCAAAACTGCATCCGGTGATGAGGCTTCATTTCGGGAGTTCTGGAGTTTTGGGGAAGGTGGAGTTACCCCTCAGTCATCATTGCTCCCAGGTCCACTCTGACCCAGGGTGGTAGTACCTGTCAGGGTCCCAGCTATGGGTTAAAGTAGCTTGCAGAGACCGCCTCAAAAGTCTCTGCCTCATGGACCAGTGCCTACTGGCTAACCACTTGGTTATAGGCTACGGGAAAAAACCCCTAACGAAAAATCTGTGGCGAGGACCCGCATTAGGCAGTCACCAACAGACCGGTGCTCTGGCAGTCCTCTGCAACCCCATGCGGCAGAAGGTCAACATGAGCTTTTCATGCCACTGGAGGACGCCACATGGGGCCAAGACAAAACAGTGCGGGTAGAGACTGCGCACTTCTACCACCACTTAAATCAATTCACTGCGCAGGTGTTTTGCTCCTCCTCAGCACTACCCCAACCCCCATTCAATTGAATATAGGTTGAAAAGGATTTGCAAATCACTGTATTCTGAGTTCAATCCCGGGCTCGGTGTTAGGATCCGCTGCTCGGATCACAGTTTGGTTACAGTTTAGTGTCACGTGTGTTTTGTTTCTGTTGCCATGACGGCAGATTTTGCTCACCTGCCTCTGGTTAGCGTTTCGGGACGCGCACCTGTTGCCCGAGCGCTAATCAGAGGGCTATTTAGTCTTCGCCCGGGCAGCACTCTGCCTGGCTTCCTAATTTGCTTTCATGCAACAAGTTACGACCACTTTGTTTCCTGCTAGCTCTCATGCTACATTATTTTGCTTGCTAGCTCCCACGCTAGTCGTTTTTGTTTTTTTCTGTCTGAGTATGTCTTAAATAAATCATTTTTCCTACCTGCAAGCTGTGTCCGAGCCCGTCTGCATCCTTGGGAGAACACCTCGCACCACGATGCGACCCGGTCGTCTCAGTAGGAAGCCAGCAAGAAGTTCTCCCGCAGCGAGCACGTCGGAGGAGCTGGACGAAGGTACGTGGGAGGTGTTGCGAGCGATGGAAGCCGAGACGCTTCGCTATTCGACGGAGGAGAGGTCGAATCTCATGTGGGGAGCTGGAGGCTCTCTTATCCCCATCGACTCCCTCTGGTCGGAAGACATCGCCGCTACACCGCAGTACCGGGCGCGCCGGCAAAGACGGAAGCCGGCCAGAAGGTCCTTCCCTCGCCGTCAAGACGCGCCGCTCCCGCAAGCTCCTCCCCCGGACCGAAGCAAGCTACAAGGTTCCCAAGCTTCCCCTCAGATGTTTGGCAACCCTATCGACCACTTTGCCAAACACTTCACCGATTGGGCTGTCAGTCAGCTGGAGACCCACACGGATGACGTCATCCCGCCCACTGTGGATGACGTCAGAGACGAAGATTTTTTTTTAAATTCTTCTGCTCCCTTTTGTCAGCCACCTCCTAAGGACTTTATTTCTAAGATTAAGCATTATCAGGACATTTTTTTAAGGACTAAATCTACTCAGTCCCAGTCTCAAGTGGGGGGTGACAAGAGACATTTTGGACAATTTAGAGGAGAGGATTCAGCCCTCCCCCGGACCTCCCTCCACCCACCCTTGAAGACGGTTCCAATCCGCAAGGAGCGCGTCTGGGATCCGCTTTTTGAGGGGGGGGCTAGTACTGGGAGCTGTGCGAGTGGGGTGGCACAACGGCGTGCTAAGCCGCAACCTCCTGCTCGGCCACCGCCACCTGTCCTTCGGCGGGCTAAGCCACAACCTCCTGCTCGGCCACCGCCACCTGTCCTTCGGCGGGCTAAGCCGCAACCTCCTGCTCGGCCACCGCCACCTGTCCTTCGGCGGGCTAAGCCACAACCTCCTGCCCGGCCGCCACCACCGGTTTTTCGGCCTGCTAAGCCGCAACCGCCGGCTAGGCCACCTGCACCTCGACTGGTTCTCACACCAGTACCTGCACCTCGGCTGGTTCCCACACCAGTACCTGCACCTCGGCTGGTTCCCACACCAGTACCTGCTCCTCGGCTGGTTCCCACACCAGTACCTGCTCCTCGGCTGGTTCCCGCACCAGTACCTGCACCACGACTGGTTCTCGCACCAGTACCTGCACCACGACTGGTTCTCGCACCAGTACCTGCACCACGACTGGTTCTCGCACCAGTACCTGCACCACAACTGGTTCTCGCACCAGTACCTGCACCACGACTGGTTCTCGCACCAGTACCTGCACCACGACTGGTTCTCGCACCAGTACCTGCACCACGGCTGGTTCTCGCACCAGCACCTGCACCACGACTGGTTCTCGCACCAGCACCGGCTGCCACGACAGCGACTCCGGCTGCCACGACAGCGACTCCGGCTGCCACGACAGCGACTCCGGCTGCCACGACAGCGACTCCTGCTGCCACGACAGCGACTCCTGCTGCCACGACAGCGACTCCTGCTGCCACGACAGCGACTCCTGCTGCCACGACAGCGACTCCTGCTGCCACGACAGCGACTCCTGCTGCCACGACAGCGACTCCGGCTGCCACGACAGCGACTCCGGCTGCCACGACAGCGACTCCGGCTGCCACGACAGCGACTCCTGCTGCCACGACAGCGACTCCTGCTGCCACGACAGCGACTCCTGCTGCCACGACAGCGACTCCGGCTGCCACGACAGCGACTCCGGCTGCCACGACAGCGGCGACTCCGGCTGCCACGACAGCGGCGACTCCGGCTGCCACGACAGCGGCGACTCCGGCTGCCACGACAGCGGCGACTCCGGCTGCCACGGCGACGTCGACACCTACCGCTTCCACGGCGACGTCTCAGCGACCTCGAGTGGTCCGGCGGCGCAAGCAGCTCTCTCAGAGGACTCAGAGGCTGCTGAAATTTTGGCGCCACTCACGCCCACCTTCTCGGCGGCCACGAATGTGGCCTTACCGTGGTCGCCCGCCTCGCCCTACTCGCCAGCGGCGGTGGCGTTCCATTCGCCGCCGCCACCTGACCCTTCCCCGGTGGATTCGGGGACACGTGGCCTGGCGACCCACCACCAAGTCACCCCCCCGCCCGCCCTTGACTCGTGAACTATTGCCTTTTTTTTTTTGGGTTCCAGTTGTTTTTTTTGTTTTCAAGGGACATCTGGAATCTGTCCTTTTAGGGGGGGGTACTGTTAGGATCCGCTGCTCGGATCACAGTTTGGTTACAGTTTAGTGTCACGTGTGTTTTGTTTCTGTTGCCATGACGGCAGATTTTGCTCACCTGCCTCTGGTTAGCGTTTCGGGACGCGCACCTGTTGCCCGAGCGCTAATCAGAGGGCTATTTAGTCTTCGCCCGGGCAGCACTCTGCCTGGCTTCCTAGTTTGTTCTCATGCAACAAGTTACGACCACTTTGTTTCCTGCTAGCTCTCATGCTACATTATTTTGCTTGCTAGCTCCCACGCTAGTCGTTTTTGTTTTTTTCTGTCTGAGTATGTCTTAAATAAATCATTTTTCCTACCTGCAAGCTGTGTCCGAGCCCGTCTGCATCCTTGGGAGAACACCTTGCACCACGATGCGACCCGGTCGTCTCACTCGGGATCTTTCTGTGTGGAGTTTGCATGTTCTCCCCGTGACTGCGTGGGTTCCCTCTGGGTACTCCGGCTTCCTCCCACTTCCAAAGACATGCATCTGGGGATAGGCCCCTCCCACCTCCAAAGACATGCACCTGGGGATAGGCCCCTCCCACCTCCAAAGACATGCACCTGGGGATAGGCCCCTCCCACCTCCAAAGACATGCACCTGGGGATAGGTTGATTGGCAACACTAAATGGTCCCTAGTGTGTGAATGTTGTCTGTCTATCTCTGTTGGCCCTGTGATGAGGTGGCCACTTGTCCAGGGTGTACCCCGCCTTCCGCCCGATTCTAGCTGAGATAGGCTCCAGCACACCCCGCGACCCCGAAGGGAATAAGCGGTAGAAAATGGATGGATGGATGGATGTATTCTGTTTTTATTTACAATTTACACAACATGCCAACTTCACTGGTTTGGGGTTTTGTAAAATTTTACTTTAACAGACTGAAGACACTTTCAATATTTACACGTACACTAGTGTAGTAGTTTCTCAAAGTGCTGTTATCAACCACAGTATTATGATCCTTTCAATTTGAAACGGTTATACTAACTGTCAGGAGTTCTACCGTGGTCTTTCATTTATACACTACCGTTCAAAAGTTTGGGGTCACCCAAACAATTTTGTGGAATAGCCTTCATTTCTAAGAACAAGAATAGACTTTTGAGTTTCAGATGAAAGTTCTCTTTTTCTGGCCATTTTGAGCGTTTAATTGACCCCACAAATGTGATGCTCCAGAAACCCAATCTGCTCAAAGGAAGGTCAGTTTTGTAGCTTCTGTAACGAGCTAAACTGTTTTCAGATGTGTGACCATGATTGCACAAGGGTTTTCTAATCATCAATTAGCCTTCTGAGCCAATGAGCAAACACATTGTACCATTAGAACACTGGAGTGATAGTTGCTGGAAATGGGCCTCTATACACCTATGTAGATATTGCACCAAAAACCAGACATTTGCAGCTAGAATAGTAATTTACTACATTAGCAATGTATAGAGTGTATTTCTTTAAAGTTAAGACTAGTTTAAAGTTATCTTCATTGAAAAGTACAGTGCTTTTCCTTCAAAAATAAGGACATTTCAATGTGACCCCAAACTTTTGAACGGTAGTGTAGGTGTAGATCGGATTGAATCAAATTGTGATTATCGAATTAGAAGCTTATGAATCAAAATTGAATTGATTTTGAAAAAATGGCTATAATGCCCAGCCCTTCTAATAACTATCCATCCATCCATTTTCTACCGCTTGTCCCTTTTGCGGTCGCGGGGTGGGGGGGTGCTGGAGCCTATCTAATCATTTCCAAATGAACTCCAATTTTCCTTAGAGCCCATGGGCCAGATGCCATGATCCTGGTGGAAGGACAGCCCCTGCAGACTAGTGGGGAGTTGGGTCTGTCCCAGAAGCTTCACATCGCCAGTCAAATCGCAGCAGGAATTATCTACCTTGCATCGCAACACTTTGTGCATCGAGATTTGGCTACAAGAAACTGTCTGGTGGGGAATGGCCTACAAGTGAAAATAGGAGACTTTGGCATGTCAAGAGACATTTACAGCACAGATTATTACAGGGTAAGTTCATACATTTATTGTTCATTGTGTAAAATGAATCCCATGTGAAATATGCGGTGTGTACATGAGATTGAATTCAAATCAGAGTGTAGTCTGCATTTTGCATGCTCGACTTTTTATCTCATGTTATTGTGAAATGGAATAAAGGAGAAGTAAGATGGGGATAAGTTTGCGGTAGAATTTCATATGAAGGTTCCTGATTTGACATTTATTGACATTGACATTTTACATGTTACGCCTCTTCTCCCATGGATGGCGGGGCCCTACGGACAGCGCGTGATCCTACTCAAGTTGAAAAGTCCTGCGTTAGAGGCTTGCTAGCAACCCACATACGTCCCTCGCTTATCACGCCGAATTGGGACTGGACATGACAGCAAAAAACACATTTCTACAAAGTAGGGACATTATTAATAAATACAATATTTCATAGTTGAAACATTAAAAAAACTGTTCCTCTAAATTAATTTTTTTTTACTTCATTAGAGCCCTCTAAATGTCCATATAGTCACCTTTATACTCATTTCACCCAGTATAGTAACCTTACATGTCTTTTACATCTCTGTTTGATTTAAAGGCCTACTGAAATGACATTTTTTTATTCAAACGGGGATAGCAGATCCATTCTATGTGTCATACTTGATCATTTCGCGATATTACCATATTTTTGCTAAAAGGATTTAGTAGAGAACATCGACGATAAAGTTCGCAACTTTTGCTCGCTGATAAAAAAAAGCCTTGCCTGTACCGGAAGTAGCGTGACGTCACAGGTTGAAAGGCTCCTCACATTTCCCCATTGTTTACACCAGCAGCGAGAGCGATTCAAACCGAGAAAGCGGCGATTACCCCATTAATTTGAGCGAGGATGAAAGATTTGTGGATGAGGAACGTGAGAGTGAAGGACTAGAGTGCAGTGCAGGACGTATCTTTTTTCGCTCTGACCGTAACTTAGGTACAAGGGCTCATTGGATTCCACACTTTCTCCTTTTTCTATTGTGGATCACAGATTTGTATTTTAAACCACCTCGGAGACTATATCCTCTTGAAAATGAGAGTCGAGAGCGAGAAATGGACATTCACAGTGACTTTTATCTCCACGACAATACATCGGCGAAACACTTTAGGTACTGAGCGAACGTGATAGCATCGGGCTTAAATGCAGATAGAAACAAAAGAAATAAGCCCCTGACTGGAAGGATAGACAGAAGATCAACAATACTACTATCAGGAGACACCGAACCAAACACTGGACCTGTAACTACACGGTTAATGCTGTGCCGCCTGTCGAAGCCTAGCAATGCTGTTGCTAACGACGCCATTGAAGCTAACTTAGCTACGGGACCTCGTCAGAGCTATGATAAAAACATTAGCGCTCCACCTACGCCAGCCCTCATCTGCTCATCAACACCCGTGCTCACCTGCGTTCCAGCGATCGGCGGCGCGACGAAGAACTTCACCCGATCATCGGTGAGGTCGGCGGCTAGCGTCGGATAGCGCGTCTGCTATCCAACTCAAAGTCCTCCTGGTTGTGTTGCTGCAGCCAGCCGCTAATACACCGATCCCACCTACCGCTTTCTTCTTTGCTGTCTCCATTGTTAATTGAACAAATTGCAAAAGATTCACCAACACAGATGTCCAGAATACTGTGGAATTATGTGGTGAAAACAGACGACTTAAGCTGGCCACCGTGCTATTCCAAAATGTCTGCTTCAAACTGTGACGTCACGCGCATACGTCATCATACCGAGAAGTTTTCAGCCAGATATTTCGCGGGAAATTTAAAATTGCACTTTATAAGTTAACCCGGCCGTATTGGCATGTGTTGCAATGTTAAGATTTCATCATTGATATATAAACTATCAGACTGCGAGGTCGGTAGTAGTGGCTTTCAGTAGGCCTTTAAAAAGGTTTAAAAAAATAATTTGAAATCATCTGTTAGGCCGAATTTATAGTTTGAGCCGCATACGGCCCATGGGCTGTATTTTGTCCAGGTCCTACTGTCAACGAGCAGCATCACACAATTTACAAAGCGCATGCATGTTGTGTGTGCACAGGTGGGAGGTCACACCATGCTGCCCATTCGATGGATGCCCCCAGAGAGTATCATGTACAGGAAGTTCACCACAGAGAGTGACGTGTGGAGCTTTGGAGTTATTCTGTGGGAAATATTCACTCATGGCAAACAACCGTGGTTCCAGCTGGCCAACAATGAGGTAAATTTGCACTTACATGAACATGTGTACGTATTTTAAATAGGGCTGTCACATAATTGCCTTTTTTCAGCAGATTATTCCCAGTTCCTCAACACTCGCCTGCTAGCTTGCTGCAAACGGTTTAATCAGTTTCTGAAAACGCAGACGCGTATTATTACACCACATCCAATGTGCCCCCTCATTTTTCATGTGTTATTACACCACGTCCAATGTGCCCCCTCATTTTTCATGTGTTATTACACCACGTCTAATGTGCCCCCTCATTTTTCATGTGTTATTACACCACGTCTAATGTGCCCTCTCATTTTTCATGTGTTATTACACCACGTCTAATGTGCCTCCTCATTTTTCATGTGTTATTACACCACGTCTAATGTGCCCCCTCATTTTTCATGTGTTATTACACCACGTCTAATGTGCCCTCTCATTTTTCATGTGTTATTACACCACGTCTAATGTGCCCTCTCATTTTTCATGTGTTATTACACCACGTCTAATGTGCCCTCTCATTTTTCATGTGTTATTACACCACGTCTAATGTGCCCTCTCATTTTTCATGTGTTATTACACCACGTCTAATGTGCCCTCTCATTTTTCATGTGTTATTACACCACGTCTAATGTGCCCTCTCATTTTTCATGTGTTATTACACCACGTCTAATGTGCCCTCTCATTTTTCATGTGTTATTACACCACGTCTAATGTGCCCTCTCATTTTTCATGTGTTATTACACCACGTCTAATGTGCCCTCTCATTTTTCATGTGTTATTACACCACGTCTAATGTGCCTCCTCATTTTTCATGTGCGTGAGAAAACGCACAAACTCCCTCAGCATTCCTTACAACATGTGAGCAAAGTCAGACATGCACAATATCCAGCTTCACATAATAATAATAACAAAAAATAAATGTTTTATCATTAATATTTCCAGAATAATGAAATCACAACAGTCATTTCAATTAGATTATTTTCAACTATAAATTATTTGGCCCACTTATATTGCAAATTATTTGTGACTTGCCCAAATATTTTATTTCTAGAAATTTCCATCGTTTTTAGCCAGGGGTCCCCAAACTACGGCCCGCGGGCCGGATACGGCCCCCCAGCGTCCAAAATCCGGTCCGCGGGAAGTCCCAAGTTAAAAAATAATAATAATAATAATAATTTTATTTTATTTATTTTTTTATTTTTTTAAATTATTATTATTTTTTAAAATTTGTCCTTACTATTCCATTTTCTACCGTCTCTTAGCCACTCAGGCAAATCATATTGTCTAAAAATGCATTTTACAATGGATAACGTGACATGCAGCAAGTGCGCTCTTTAAGTCAATTAGTGCGCGAGGAATATATATGTATGAATACATATATATATATATATATATATATATATATATATATATATATATATATATATATATATATATATATATATATATATATATATATATATATATACTGTATATATATATATATATATATATATATATATATATATATATATATATATATATATATATATATATATATATATATATATATATACATATATATATATTGTATATATATATATATACTGTGTGTGTATATATATATATATTGTATATATATATATATATATATATATATATATATATACATATGCATATATATATACATATACATATATACACATATACATATATATATATATATATATATATATATATATATATATATATATATATATATATATATATATATATATATATATATATATATACACACACATACATTTACATATAATATATATATATATATACTGTATATATATATATATATATATATATATATATATATATATATATATATATATATATATATATATATGTATATATATATATATATATATATACACATAGCACGGCCCCCAGCCAAATTGTTTTACCCCAATGCGGCCCCGGAGTCAAAAAGTTTGGGGACCCCTGTTTTAAGCTATTTACTTATTTTTAGTTATGAATAATTATATGTTGTCTATTCCAGTTTAAGAATGTTAAAATTGAGAAAATAACTATTCAAATAAAATATTTTGGTTTTACCCAAACATAAAATCTCATTTAAATAGTCTACAACATCCATAAAATGCTTAATTTAAGACTTGCAAGATGAATAATGCTGGTTTTCAGAATAAAATAATTGTTTCTACCTTTAAAGTCCTGCTAATTTGTGGATATACAAATCTTAATTCAGAATGTCTTATCAAGTCAAATTAACAAGAAACATGGACAGATAATTTTTACAAATTTTCTGTATTTTTTTTTCCTAAAATCTAATCTTTTTATCATATTTTGTCAGCTATTTTTTGCAGTGTACAAAACAAATAACAAATCTAATTTTTGTCGAGCTGCATGGTGTATGTCTGGGTTGGGGTTGAGACATGTACCTCTTCAGGGATCACATTTAGTTCACCTTCAAGGAGTCCTTTTAGCCAAAATTACATTTTTCTTACCTATTGGTACCTAATTTTGTGTGTTTAGGATCTCCATAAATCCCGAAAATGTGAAACCAAACCATGGAAGAAGTTTTCATAAACCAATCTTGCCTACTTCCAAACTTGGAAGACTTTAGTGATGTATTTTGCCTTCGCTACGTCTGCGGATATCTCCATATATAGTAGAGGTTGACCCAAAGAGCCAAGCGTGAGTCTGTCATTTTTATTCAGTTGTAGTCCAAAGTTGTAGTCAATATGTTCCTTATTTTTGTCTATCCTTTACCGAGTGGTAGTAGGAGCATTATTTAATGGCTAATTATGTCAGAATGCGCTACCTCTATATTATATACCGTATTTTCCGGACCATAGGGCGCACTGCTATGATCTATTTTCGATCTTTTTTCATATATAAGGCGCACCGGATTATAGGGCGCCATAAAGGAGTCATATTATTATTATTATTATTATTTTTCTAAATGTAAAAGACTTCCTTGTGGTTTACATAACATGTAATGGTGGTTCTTTGCTCAAAATGTTGCATAGATTATGTTTTACAGACCATCTTCAACTCACTTTTTGACAGTCTCTTCAGGATGCACCGTTTTGTGGGCGTTTCTTATTTATGTGCCTCCACTTGGACAGAGTCTTCTCCCCGTCATCTTTGTTGTAGCGGTGTAGCCTGCAAGGACGGGAGTGGAAGAAGTGTCAAAAGATGGCGCTAACTGTTTTAATGACATTCACACTTTACTTCAATCAATAACGGAGCAGCATCTCCTCATCCGTGGCTCACTAGGCAAGGCAAGGCAAGGCAACTTTATTTGTATAGCGCTTTTCATACACAAGGCAGACTCAAAGTGCTTCACAGACAACAAAGTGAAATGAAAGAAAATAAAAGCAAAATTAAAATGCAGACAATAAAAATAAAAATAAAAACAGTGCAGACGTTAAAAGTTAAAAGATTAAAAGATTTAGCTGAAAGCTAAGGTGAACATAAAAGTCTTCAGTCTAGTTTTAAAAGTAGTGAGAGTTGGGGAGAGTCTGACATCTTCAGGAAGTTTATTCCAGCTATGTGTTGCATAGTGACTGAATGATGATCTCCCTTGATTTGAGTTTACTCTTGGAACCGCTAACAGATTGGTCTCAGAAGATCTTAGTGATCTAGAGGGCGTATATAGTGGGAGCATATCAGTGATATACTTGGGCCCTAGACCATGTAGTGATTTATATGTGAGCAGGAGGATTTTGAAATCTATTCTCTGATGTACAGGGAGCCAATGTAAGGATTTAAGAATTGGTGTAATGTGCTCACATTTTTTGGTCTTTGTTAGAACTCTAGCAGCAGCGTTCTGAACAAGCTGTAGCTGCCTGACAGTTTTTTTGGGAAGACCTGCAAGGAGACCATTACAATAGTCTAGCCTACTGGTAATAAAGGCATGTACAAGTTTTTCTAAGTCTTGAGCTGACATGAGCCCTCTAAGTCTTTTTACATTTTTGAGGTGATAGTAGGCCGATTTTGTTACTGATTTGATGTGACTGTCGAAATGTAAATCAGAATCTAAAATAACCCCAAGATTTCTGGCTTTATTTGAGGTTTTCAGGGACAGTGATTGAAGGTGTTGGATGACTTTAAACCTTTCTTTTTTAGCACCAAAAACAATTATCTCAGTTTTATCTTCATTTAGTTGTAGGAAATTTTGGCACATCCAGTGTTTGACTTGCTCAATGCACTGGCACAGAAGATCTATGGGGCGATAGTCATTTGGTGATAGCGCTACATAGATTTGGGTGTCATCGGCATAGCAATGATGGTCAATGTTATTATTTTGCATGATTTGTCCTAGTGGGAGCATATAGATGTTAAATAAAGTCGGCCCCAAGATTGAACCTTGGGGGACTCCACACGTTACGTTGGTTGGTTCTGATACAAAGTCACCAATGGAAACAAAATAGTTCCTATCTTGTAGATATGACTTGAACCAGCTTAAAACTGTGCCTGAGATCCCCACCCAGTTTTCCAACCTGTCCAAAAGTATTGAGTGGTCGACAGTGTCAAATGCAGCACTGAGGTCCAAAAGCATTAATACTGAAGTTTTGCCAGAGTCTGTGTTTAGACGGATGTCATTTATAACTTTTATAACACTAGTGCAACAACAACACCCGAAATATGTCCCGTTTCCCGTGTGTCGGCACGGACTACAAAGGCGGACGCGCGCAATTCTTCGAGACTTATGCAGATCCCAAATACAGATCAGCAGGTACCAGAATGAAAGAAAAGTTGCTTTTGCATAATATGGCGAAACAAAACGCCAGATAATATATCTTACCTTATACACACACCATAATAATACTGGTATGTTGAAGCACAGTACAATCCATCAAGCGGTGTGGCTTCATAGCTTACCAAAGACCTACTAAAACATTTTGATAGATTTTTGAGCGCCATGTGTAATGTTCTATATTTTAAATGGAACATATACAAATTTGGTGTTGACTTGAGTCATATTGCAGTCTACACGTATCTCTTATGTGTGACTGCCATCTACTGGTCACACTTATCATTTCACCATGTACCAAATAAAATAGCTTCGAGGTCGGTAAGCAAAACCAGAATTATTCTGTACATTAGGCGCACTGTCGAGTTTTGAGGAAAAAGAAAAGTGCGCTGTGAGTGTCTCTGTGTGGGGGGGGTTCTCCTGGTGCCGACAGATCTCTCGGGAGCCCGGTAGACAGGGTTGAGCACGTCTTTTATTGTCACATACAGGTCAGAATTGCTTTCCAGCAGTCTCTGTCTCATCCGTGTGTGTGTCTCTCTCTCTCTGGCTCCAACTCCAACAGCGTGTCTCGTGCCGGCTGCTGCTAATAAGGGCGACAGGTGATTAGATAATCAGCCCCAGCTGGGCAATCTACTCACCTGCCGCTGGCAGTGGAGGCAGGTGAGGCGGGGCCTCACGTGCCATCATGGAAAGAAAAAAAATGTAAAAAGAAAAAAAAATTATTAAATTGTTATATGTATCCAGTGATTATACTATAAAGTTATTTTCCATTTAACTTCACCAGTTTTAGATTATTTTTATTCAAAATCGCTGAATTTTCACATTTGCCGTTCAAATACTGAGAAGAGACTTGCTGTGATCAGCAGCCAGTTGAGGCACGTCACTGCGTTGTGCCTCAACATGGATTGCGCAATGACTCGGCTAACTGCTGGCCTGCTGTGCAGTGAGACCGTATTGCTATATGAATTATATTATACATTTCCATAGTTTAGTTAGCTGAGGTGTATAATGTACAGTGTATTTTGTCAACAACTGTATGTGTGTAATGTATTTCTTGTGCTGAGCAATCATAAAACTGCTGTGAAGACGCACTGGCTGAGGCTCGCAGTAATCCCGCCTCCTGGTGGTAGAGAATGCACCCCCACCGTAGAATGCACCACCTGACGGGAGTGTTATATCAACTAAAGCCCACACTTAAACGTTCCACGTGCAAGATGGAATCTATTTAAAAAAGTTATTTAATAAGAAGCCAAAAAGTGCAAAAACAATAATGTTCGTGTTGGAGGAGTTGTGAATGACCACAGGGCCACAACATTAGGTACACCTGCAGACTGCAGCACGGATTTCATATTTCATTCATTCACAACTCCTCCAACACGAACATTATTGTTTTTGCACTTTTTGGCTTCTTATTAAATAACATTTTTTAAATAGATTCAATCTTGCACGTGGAAAGTTTAAGTGTGGGCTTTAGTTGATATAACACTCCCGTCAGGGGGTGCATTCTACGGCGGGGGTGCATTAATCCAGCACAACAGCAGCGCATGGACTTAATTTATAAGTAAAGGGAAGACCATAATAAGGTTTTTCTTTATTAAATGTGCTTTTTTGTGTGCTACAGTTTGTGTAAAGTTAAAGTTAAGTTAAAGTACCAATGATTGTCACACACACACTAGGTGTGGTGAAATTTGTCCTCTGCATTCGACCCATCCCTTGATTACCCCCTGGGAGGTGAGGGGAGCAGTGGGCAGCAGCGGCACCGCGCCCGGGAATCATTTTTGGTGATTTAACCCCCAATTCCAACCCTTGATGCTGAGTGCCAAGCAGGGAAGAATGCTGGTATGAGCTTTTAAACATAACCTGTTAACTGCTGCCAATCAAATGGTGAATAAGATACTCTTTAGGGTTCATATGTTTGTAAATCTGACTGTGATGAAGTCAGTGCCTCACCAGCCATGAACCTCACCGCACGTCACTGGCCGCTGGCTTCCAGGCCGGGCCATACGCACCCCATTCCTGCAGGAGGCGTGCCGACCACGCCCTCCTCCACATGCGCCTTATAGTCCGAAAAATACGGTAAATTCTTCAGTAGGAGTGTTATTTGTTATTTTGAAGGTATCATTTTTGGATGCAGTAGCATACATCGATAGATGCCACTATTGCATCATGCAACTGGTAGCTTTTTCTCGATAAGAAGCTGATTTCGACGGAAGACTGGCAGTAATCAGTTTTGCTCAATAGAAGGATTGTTGATGCAAACCTTTTTTCCACCTTAAAAGGTCTTGACAGACATTAGAGGGAGCTGTGTCCATGTCTAATTGAGGCACCTTCGTTTTGAAAAGCCATTCCACGGTTTGCAGCCAGCTCGCTTGTGAAATCATTTGAGCAAACATTATACCGCAGACATGTGCGGCAATCTCCGCAGGTTGGATTGGAACAGTTCCAATCTATGATTTACGCTTATATCGGAATGCGGATCAGCACCATCCCTACGTGTACATTTAATCTGAATATTGTGTCCTCTTTTTTTTTAGGTGATCGAATGTATAACTCAAGGCAAGGTTCTGGAGCATCCAAGGCTCTGTCCCAAAGAAGTCTATGACGTGATGCTTGGCTGCTGGCAGAGAGAACCACAACAGCGCCTTCACATGAAGGAAATTCAGAAGACTCTGTTATTGCTAATGAAGGCCACGCCCGTTTATCTGGACATACTTGGTTAGAAACAGAAGCACATGAAGAGGAATGAGAGTACAAGTGTACTGTGTGTATTGTGACAACACACAAAGAACTGCTTGTTTTTCATGATATCATAGTGGCACACATTGTGTACTAACACTTTTAATTGGAGTTGTGTTTGCTAGGAAATAATTTTTAGCTGCCACCTCATACTTAAACTTTTCTTTTGATAAGTTCTTAATAATAATGGATTGGACTTAGACTTTAACACTTTTGTTTTTACTCCCATCTTTCAGGAGTGAAACTGAGAGATCTTAACTTTGTGTGGCCACAAAGTGGAGCAGTACAGTCACATGAACAATGCGACTGTGAAGGGGCTCCAACTTACACAGGCTTTGTGGTTACCGGTTAAGACTGTGAAGGGGCTCCAACTTACACAGGCTTTGTGGTTACCGGTTAAGACTGTGAAGGGGCTCCAACTTACACAGGCTTTATGGTTACCGGTTAAGACTGTGAAGGGGCTCCAACTTACACAGGCTTTATGGTTACCGGTTAAGACTGTGAAGGGGTTCCAACTTCCACAAGCTTTATGGTTACCGGTTAAGACTGTGAAGGGGCTCCAACTTACACAGGCTTTATGGTTACCGGTTAAGACTGTGAAGAGGCTCCAACTTACACAGGCTTTATGGTTACCGGTTAAGACTGTGAAGGGGCTCCAACTTCCACAGGCTTTGTGGTTACCGGTTAAGACTGTGAAGGGGCTCCAACTTCCACAGGCTTTGTGGTTACCGGTTAAGACTGTGAAGGGGCTCCAACTTCCAGAGGCTTTGTGGTTACCGGTTAAGACTGTGAAGGGGCTCCAACTTACACAGGCTTTATGGTTACTGGTTAAGACTGTGAAGGGGCTCCAACTTCCACAGGCTTTATGGTTACTGGTTAAGACTGTGAAGGGGTTCCAACTTCCATAGGCTTTATGGTTACCGGTTAAGACTGTGAAGGGGCTCCAACTTACACAGGCTTTAAGGTTACCGGTTAAGACTGTGAAGGGGCTCCAACTTACACAGGCTTTCTGGTTACCGGTTAAGACTGTGAAGGGGCTCCAACTTACACAGGCTTTATGGTTACCGGTTAAGACTGTGAAGGGGCTCCAACTTACACAGGCTTTATGGTTACCGGTTAAGACTGTGAAGGGGCTCCAACTTACACAGGCTTTAAGGTTACCGGTTAAGACTGTGAAGGGGCTCCAACTTACACAGGCTTTATGGTTACCGGTTAAGACTGTGAAGGGGCTCCAACTTACACAGGCTTTCTGGTTACCGGTTAAGACTGTGAAGGGGCTCCAACTTACACAGGCTTTAAGGTTACCGGTTAAGACTGTGAAGGGGCTCCAACTTACACAGGCTTTCTGGTTACCGGTTAGGACTGTGAAGGGGCTCCAACTTACACAGGCTTTAAGGTTACCGGTTAAGACTGTGAAGGGGCTCCAACTTACACAGGCTTTCTGGTTACCGGTTAAGACTGTGAAGGGGCTCCAACTTACACAGGCTTTCTGGTTACCGGTTAGGACTGTGAAGGGGCTCCAACTTACACAGGCTTTAAGGTTACCGGTTAAGACTGTGAAGGGGCTCCAACTTTCACAGGCTTTAAGGTTACCGGTTAAGGCTGTGAAGGGGCTCCAACTTACACAGGCTTTCTGGTTACCGGTTAAGACTGTGAAGGGGCTCCAACTTCCACAGGCTTTATGGTTACCGGTTAAGACTGTGAAGGGGCTCCAACTTCCACAGGCTTTATGGTTACCGGTTAAGACTGTGAAGGGGCTCCAACTTCCACAGGCTTTGTGGTTACCGGTTAAGACTGTGAAGGGGCTCCAACTTACACAGGCTTTTTGATTGATTGATTGATTGAGGCTTTGTGGTTGCCGGTTAAGCCAATATTACAGGAGGAGAACAAGATGATTCAGTACATGACCAGCTTTCTGCAATCAAAGTGGGTGGGTGTCTAACAAGCTGCTTGGCTGAAACGACATCACACCGGTCAGATCATAAAGTTACATAAAACATGAAGGTGGTATTGCTGAGGCAGAAAAGCAAGCTGAAAGGAACAAACCTTTCACAAAAACACAATGCTGGCATTGCCAAGAAAGCAACGTAAAGAAGCAGGAAAGAAGAAACGATTATTAATTATTTAACCGTGGAAGCCAAAGTACTTGTTGTCAAAGATATCAATAAACTGAACAAATATTGAAGATGACGTCATCCCGACTACAAAGAACTAAAAGACGAAGACTTGATGCAGCTTGAAGTCCACTCCAGTCTGACTCATTCACAATGTTTACTTCAGTGTTTGTTTGTAATGTCTTTATTTTTCTTATCTTTATTCAGTTATTTGTTTTCAATCCACTGTACAATCTGTAAATGAGCCAGATTATAGCATAGTATCAGTATAGCATTTCCATCTTTAGTTCCTCCTGGGAGCAAGGTGGCTGACGTGTCTTGTCCAAGGGCATAACGGCAGTGACTAGGAGGGCCGAAACTGAATTCATACCAGGAACCCTCAAGTTTCTGGACGACCGTTGGAGCACACTGCCCCATTTTATTTTTCTTCTTCTATTTAATAACTTTCCTATTTTAATCAAACATACAGTGTACTGTATTTTTCATTAGGAGTGTCCCGATTTAACCTTTTTCACTGCCAGTTCAATAACAATATTGGAGCTTAGAGTATTTGCCCATACCGATATTAACCCGATTGGATATCAGCATGACTCACACACAATTGTATTATTTTGTAATGTGAAATGTTACTGTAGAAAAGATTTGATCAAGTCAAACAGAGAACAATGGTATGTACGCAAACTAGAACAATGGTATGTATGCAAACTAGCCTATTTATTATTAACTGTCTATCATGAACTTATCCTGTATCTCAGTTAGAATATAGAGGTAACACCTACAGGAGTTGTTTCAATAATCAATTGTTAAGTTTAGCTCATGGCACAATAAGTTGAATGATGCGGACACGTTTGTTACTAGATGCTTTCTACGACATTTCTGCCTTGGAAACTTTGTATGTATGCAACTATAACTATTGGATACTTGTTTATATTGACAAATGTGCTGTTTTAGCAATACTGTTCAATTAAGGACATTTATTACATATGTCTGGCTTGTGTGATATTGTGTGCTTAGCTGTTGTGTAGCTGCTGTTTCCTCGTAGCCTATTGCCTACCATATATACACAGTAAACACTAACTGCTGCACAGAATTTTAAGAATCTCACCTGTTGTCATTTGTTTTCTTCGATTACTCCGGCTTCCTCCCACCTCCAAAGACATGCACCTGGGGATAGGCTCCTCCCACCTCCAAAGACATGCACCTGGGGATAGGCTCTCCCACCTCCAAAGACATGCACCTGGGGATAGGTTGATTGGCAACACTAAATTGGCCCGACTGTATGAATGCGAGTGTGAATGTTGTCTGTCTATCTGTGTTGGCCCTGTGATGAGGTGGCGACTTGTCCAGGGTGTACCCCGCCTTCCACCCGAATGCAGCTGAGATAGGCTCCAACACTCAAAAACTAATAAGAGAAAATAAGTAAAGATGCGCACAAAAGGTGTGGAAAGTTAACAACACTACACGGGACAAAGCCACAGGAAAGGAGAAGTGTAAGTGGAGCCAAAGCAGAGGAGATGAACACGACTGAAGTGAAGTGAATTATATTTATATAGCGCTTTTTCTCTAGTGACTCAAAGCACTTTACATAGTGAAACCCAATATCTAAGTTACATTTAAGCCAGTGTGGGGTGGCACTGGGAGCAGGTGGGTAAACGGCAGTGACTAAGATGGCGGAAGTGGGGCTCGAACCTGCAACCCTCAAGTTGCTGGCACGGCCACTCTACCAACCGAGCTATACCGCCCCGACTTGAAGGTAGGGTTGACACCCGCCCCGTAAAATACGGAATCCACCCGTAATTGGGACTGAAATGTTGCATCTCGTATTGAACCAATACGGTTTCTTCCGTATTTTCCTATTTGTCCCATGTGTCTGTCACACACACACACAAACACACACACACACACACACACACACACACACACACACACACACACACACACACACACACACACACACACACACACACACACACACACACACACACACACACACACACACACACACACACACACACACACACACACACACACACGCGTGAACACTGAATTCAACAATAATGAACAAAATAAAAGCTACACGGACCCCCAAGTGTGGCTGTACATCAGACCTGGGCATTCTGCGGCCCCGCGGGCCACATCCAGCCCTTTGTGCGTCCCTGTCCGGCCCGCGTGGGGCCAAATCATAAATTACAAAATCAATTAAAAAAATTATCTATGTCGAGTGTGCAATACAGGCCTGGCCCTAACCAATCTGGCGCCCTAGGCAAGATTTTAGGTGGCGCCCCCCCCCACATCGGCAGTGAAGTGTATATACTCACAAGAACCGAATAGCTTTGTCTTTGACCTTTCTTTTTACTTAAAGAAAGCAAATTAACATATTATATGGGAATGTTATGTTATGATTATCTTTAACCGAATCACAGCAGTGCTCAAATTAAAAAACAGCATTCCCTCTCATGTGATATCGCTTAATTAACATTAATGATGTGCACTTTAACAACTAGGCTTACAACTATACCTAATATATAAAGGGGTGGAAAAGTGACTATTACCTGCAGGGCAAACATTAGCTAACCAGAAGGCAATAACAATGTAAACAAAAAACACCTGCTTAAAAGATCTAATACAAATGTCCCTGAGGAATGTAAGGTGGGAGTACTGTAATTACCTAACGTTACATTATTATTTTCCATAACAATTTAGCCCCCTCCACAATATTAACCCGACGTTAAAACAGAACTAGCTATTTATTGATTAGCAATTGCCGAATCATGTAACATTAGCTTAATGCTAAAAAGCCAGGTTACTATCACATTCTGTAACAGACAAATAATTTCATGTAGGCTAACGTTACCTACCTGCTACCTCTGTCTTTTTCTCGTTTCTCCTCTTCTATTCTCTTTTTTCTTCCCTGGGCACCTGACAGTTTTGGCCGTTTTGACATCTTGTGTTGATTTTGTGATGTGGTAAGAGTCATGATACGGGAAGGGAGGGGGCGCACCGTGCGGGGGAATGGGGGGGGGGGGGGGGGGGGGCGTAATGTAACAAATAATATTTCTATTAAATAGGCTTTACTTTGCATTTTAATTAACGTGGGATTATTTTTTGTATTTAGAAATAATAGTACCAACTTTTTTTTTTTCTTTTTTTCTCCAACATTTGTGGCACTGGCTTGGCGCCCCCTGATGGACGGCGCCCTTAGCATTTGCCTATACGGCCTATGCCACGGGCCGGCCCTGGTGCAATACAACGGTGCTGCTTTTGTTTTGAAAAGCGTTATTTGTATTACTTCCGTGTGGACGTATGCGCGTGCGTGATTGTGAGTGAATGTGAACAGCGGCAATCACAAATTACAAAATAAAGTTGAAAAAGCATCTATGTCGTGCGCGCAATACAACAGTGCTGCTTTTATTTTGAAAAGTGTTATTTATGGGCGTATGTCCGGGTGTAACCTGTGAGTGAAGGTGCACAGCGACAAGTGATGCACGGTTACTCCCGAGTCGCTAAAAAGAGAAAAGTTGATGAAAGTTTTACTTTCGAGGGGTATTTCACGTTTGAAAATATCCTGTAGAGCTTTGGTGTATCTCTTTCCAGTAGTCCTTTATGGCAGAGCACTCCCAGAAAACATGGTAGTGATTTGCATTTGAATTCCCACAATTGCTCCAGCAGGCAGGGGAGTTGTTATCATAGTGAGACTTCTGAGAAGGTGGAATGAAAAATCTGATCAAACTTGTCCAGCCAAACTCCCTCCACTTGGGTGATGGTACAAGTCCATGGTACAATGGTACAAGTCCATTGATATTTCCATGTTATTGTCCATTCTTCCTCAGATATAGTTATCCCTCCTTTCTTCTCCATTTTGTTTTAATATATGAAGTTGAATATGATTTCATATTCAACAGACCCTTATACAAGCATGAAACACTTCTATCAATAATTTCTGATTTGTAGGCTTTTGTAAACAGTTCAATCAAACATGTACTGGTCTTTGTGACACTTTTCACCTTCATATTAACAAAATGCCACAATTGCAAATATCGATAGAAGTCTTGGTTTTCTAATATATACAGTATGTCCTTTTAATAGTTTCAAAACTAAGCATTGTTTTATCTTTCATTACACTACATAGAGCTGTTATACCCTTAGCTATCCAGTCCTTAAATCTTGAGTCTAATTTATTAGGTGTAAACTCTGTATCATAGGCACACCATTTAAAAACTGCAATGTCATTCTCGAGTTTTTATTCCTTTATGATCATTTTCCACACTTTAAGGGTCCATTTCACCCATGGGTTATCAATGTTATTTATGTGGGTTTGTAAATTGCTATCCGCCGTTTTCATTATTTTCATGACTATTTAAATTGTAGATTGTCACATCAAAACTATGAATGAACACATGTTTATGTACTTAAAGGCCTACTGAAAGCCACTACTAACGACCACACAGTCTGATAGTTTATATATCAATGATGAAATCTTAACATTGCAACACATGCCAATACGGCCGGGTTAGCTTATAAAGTGCAATTTTAAATTTCCCGGCAAACTTCCGGCTGAAAACTTTTCGATATGATGACGTATGCGCGTGACGTCAACAGTGGAAGCGGAAGTATTTGGAGCCCATTGTATCCAATACAAAAAGCTCTGTTTTCATTGCAAAATTCCACAGTATTCTGGACATCTGTGTTGGTGAGTCTTTTGCAATTTGTTTAATGAACAATGGAGACTGCAAAGAAGAAAGCTGTAGGTGGGATCGGTGTATTAGCGGCTGGCTGCAGCAACAGAACCAGGAGGACTTACTTGGATAGCGGACGCGCTAGCCGCCGACCGCACGGATGATCGTGTGAAGTCCTTCCGTCGATCGCTGGAACGCAGGTGAGCACGGGTGTTGATGAGCAGATGAGGGCTGGCTGGTGTAGGTGGAGCGCTAATGTTTTTATCACAGCTCTGTGAGGGCCCGTTGCTAAGTTAGCTTCAATGGCGTCGTTAGCAACAGCATTGTTAATCTTCACCAAGCTGGAAAGCATTAACCGTGTATTTACATGTCCATGGTTTAATAGTATTGTTGATCTGCTGTCTATCCTTCCAGTCAGGGGTTTATTTCTTTTGTTTCTATCTGCATTTAAGCCCGATGCTATCACGTTAGCTCTGTAGCTAAAGTGTTTCGCCGATGTATTGTCGTGGAGATTAAAGTCACTGTGAATGTCCATTTCGCGTTCTCGACTCTCATTTTGAAGAGGATATAGTATCCGAGGTGGTTTAAAATACAAATCTGTGACCCACAATAGAAAAAGGAGAAAGTGTGGAATCCAATGAGCCAGTTTGTACCTAAGTTACGGTCAGAGCGAAAAAAGATACGTTCTGCACTGCACTCTAGTCCTTCACTCTCACGTTCCTCATCCACAAATCTTTCATCCTGGCTCAAATGAATGGGGTAATCGTCGCTTTCTCGGTCCGAATCTCTCTCGCTGCTGGTGTAAACAATGGGGAAATGTGAGGAGCCTTTCAACCTGCGACGTCACGCTACTTCCGGTACAGGCAAGGCTTTTTTTTATCAGAGACCCAAAGTTGCGAACTTTATCGTCGATGTTCTCTACTAAATCCTTTCAGCAAAAATATGGCAATATCGCGAAATGATCAAGTATGACACATAGAATGGATCTGCTATCCCCGTTTGAGTAAAAAAAAATCATTTCAGTAGGCCTTTAACAAAATGGTGAAATAACTGAAAACATGTTTTATATTCTAGTTTCTTCAAAATAGCCACCCTTTGCTCTGATTACTGCTTTGCACACTCTTGGCATTCTCTCCATGAGCTTCAAGAGGTAGTCACCTGAAATGGTTTTCACTTCAAAGGTGTACTTGAAGCTCATCGAGTATGCAAAACAGTGACAGTGTTTTGCACTCTTTTGCAACAGGGTGGCTATTTTCAAGAAACTAGAATATATAAAACATGTTTTCAGTTATTTCACCTTGTTTTGTTAAGTCCATAACTCCACATGTGTTCATTCATAGTTTTCATGCCTTCAGTGACAGTCATGAAAATAAAGAAAATGCATTTAATGAGGTGTGTCCAAACTTTCGGCCTGTGCTGACAGACCCTTACTACAAGAAATGTATCCCCAAATCTACAACAGATGCTCTGCCAAAGCCAATTCTCTCCTTCAGATCTGAAAGAACCGCCAGTCTTTCCCCTGATGACCTTGAACAGCAATATCCAGAACTGACCCAAGACCAGATAACTGCAGTAGAGCGGGAGACCAGAAAACAGTCAGCTTCCAAAATGTGGTTTTGACAAAGAGCTGGTAGAATTACCGCATCCAAATGGAAGTAAGTTCTACACATTAATGCTGAAAAGCCAGCCGAGAGCCTAATCAAGGCCATTTGTTACCCCGAGGCTCATAGATGCTCAACAACAGCAACAAGGTCTGGTACTGTAATGAGATATATCTGTCACTAATGTCATATTGTGTAAAAATGTTGTGTTGTTCTTCCCTCAAATCAAATAGTGGGACGTTACTGTGTGTGTTGTATTATGACGTGATTGATTCAGGGCTCCATTGCATTCTTTTAACCCAGGTATGGATGTGAGCACGAGGCACAAGCAGGCAGAGACTACAACATGTCAATGAGAGCTGAACATGATAGCTTTTCAGTGGCTGTCTGTGGCTGAAGTCTAAATGGTCGTCCATGGCAGCCTCACCAGATGGGATCGTCAATTGCAAATGTCATGGTACTGGGGTATGTGAAATCAAGGTAATAACTGAAAACAAACTTTCACAGAACCATGCATGATTCAATTAATAGTCGTTTACACGTCCGCTGTTTAAGTAGTTAAAATACAAACCGTTTCCATATGAGTTGGGAAATTGTGTTAGATGTAAATATAAACGGAATACAATGATTTGCAAATCCTTTTCAACCCATATTCAGTTGAATGCACTACAAAGACAACATATTTGATGTTCAAACTCATAAACTTTATTTTTTTGTTGCAAATAATAATTAACTTAGAATTTCATGGCTGCAACACGTGCCAAAGTAGTTGGGAAAGGGCATGTTCACCACTGTGTTACATGGCCTTTCCTTTTAACAACACTCGGTAAACGTTTGGGAACTGAGGAGACACATTTTTGAAGCTTCTCAGGTGGAATTCTTTCCCATTCTTGCTTGATGTACAGCTTAAGTTGTTCAACAGTCCGGGGGTCTCCCTTGTGCTATTTTAGGCATATTGCACCACACATGGGAGACAGGTCTGGACTACAGGCAGGCCAGTCTAGTACCCGCACTCTTTTACTACGAAGCCACGTTGATGTAACACGTGGCTTGGCATTGTCTTGCTGAAATAAGCAGGGGCGTCCATGGAAACGTTGCTTGGATGGCAACATATGTTGCTCCAAAACCTGTATGTACCTTTCAGCATTAATGGCACCTTCACAGATGTGTAAGTTACCCATGTCTTGGGCACTAATACACCCCCATACCATCACACATGCTGGCTTTTCCACTTTGCGCCTATAACAATCCGGATGGTTCTTTTCCTCTTTGGTCCGGAGGACACGACGTCCACAGTTTCCAAAAACAATTTGAAATGTGGACTCGTCAGACCACAGAACACTTTTCCACTTTGTATCAGTCCATCTTAGATGAGCTCAAGCCCAGCGAAGCCGACGGCGTTTCTGGGTGTTGTTGATAAACCGTTTTCGCCTTGCATAGGAGAGTTTTATTTTGCACTTACAGATGTAGCGACCAACTGTAGTTACTGACAGTGGGTTTCTGAAGTGTTTCTGAGTCCATGTGGTGATATCCTTTACACACTGATGTCGCTTGTTGATGCAGTACAGCCTGAGGGATGGAAGGTCACGGGCTTAGCTGCTTACATGCAGTGATTTCTCCAGATTCTCTGAACCCTTTGATGATATTACGGAGCGTAGATGGTGAAATCCCTAAATTCCTTGCAATAGCTGGTTGAGAAAGGTTTTTCTTAAACTGTTCAAAAATTTGCTCACGCATTTGTTGACAAAGTGGTGACCCTCGCCCCATCCTTGTTTGTGAATGACTGAGCATTTCATGGAATCTACTTTTATACCCAATCATGGCACCCACCTGTTCCCAATTAGCCTGTTCACCTGTGGGATGTTCCAAATAAGTGTTTAATGAGCATTCCTCAACTTTATCAGTATTTATTGCCACCTTTCCCAACTTCTTTGTCACGTGTTGCTGGCACCAAATTCTAAAGTTAATGATTATTTGCAAAAAAAAAAAATGTTTATCAGTTTGAACATCAAATATGTTGTCTTTGTAGCATATTCAACTGAATATGGGTTGAAAATCAGAATCAGAATCAGAATCAGAATCAGAATAGTTTTATTGCCATTGTTTGAGAACGGGTTCACAAACTAGGAATTTTTCTTGGTGCAAACGTGCGACATAAAACACATATAACACATATTTGGTATAAATAAATATGTGACTGAGCTATCAGATAGACTTAGAAGGGATTCAAGGAATTCAAGGAGCTGCTGTTAGGAGTTCTTGTTCATTTGCCTGATGGCCGAGGGGAAAAAACTGTTCAGGTGGCGGGAGGATTTGTAAATCATTGTATTCCGTTTATATTTACATCTAACACAATTTCCCAACTCATATGGAAACGGGGTTTGTATAAAAATACAAGCTGACTTCTGAAAACAAAACTGAATATAAATGTATTCAGTATTCATAACTATACCTTCTTTTTTTGTTTGTGCACTGGTCATTCATGTAGTATATGTTCTCTCGTTTTAGTGTTCGCACTGTCACAATTATAAGGAGAACCTCTCAACTTTTGCAGGTGAAAAAGGCTTTTCCTTGGTGAGGGACGGCCAAGAGGTGAAAGTAGACATCGTTACTAGTTCCAAGTACCGGCACAGCTACATGTCCTATCAGCAAACTACTGTGACTTTATTGTAAGGAACAAAAGTCACTTTTTGGTGGAGCGCATTATGCCGGATTTAGATTTTTGGGGAAACAAATGTGTCAGGTTTGTCCTTGACAGTTTGGTTATGTTTTAGTTTTTCCCTCTGTGTTTGTCTTTATTTCCTGTCAGCGCTTTTATTTTGGTTGTTTCCTGCTTGTCTCCCTGAGCGCTGTTTCCCCTCAGCTGTGGCTGATTGGCACCTGGCAACACCTGGTGTCAATCAGCCAGCTGCTATTTACACCTGCCTTGCCATCCAGTCTGGGCTGGAGTATTGTCGTTAGAGCTAATGATTGTTGAAGTCAGTGACATGCAGAGAAGGCAGGATTGGTGCGGGAAAAACATCATTTAAATGTCCAAAATAAATGTAAAACACAAACCTGGAACTAGGAATAGCCAAACTGCAAACAGGAACCAGCAAACAAAGACAAGTAGTAGACACAGTCTCTAAACACGAGTACAGTCTCCAATAACACTAACTTTTCATCACGGACATGGCGCGACAGTGTCCAAACACAGTCTCAAAACCCAAAGTTAACATGCTAACAGTTAGCAGGGTTGAGTACCAAAATATATAACTCTAAAGTGTATACCTGCTAAAGGATCTTACAAAGCTAACATGCTAACAGTTAGCATGGTTAAGTACCAAAATATATAACTCTAAAGTGTATACCTGCTAAAGGATCTTACAAAGCTAACATGCTAACAGTTAGCAGGGTTAAGTACCAAAATATATAACTCTAAAGTGTATACCTGCTAAAGGATCTTACAAAGCTAACATGCTAACATTTAGCAGGGTTAAGTACCAAAATATATAACTCTAAAGTGTATACCTGCTAAATGATCTTACAAAGTTAACATGCTAACAGTTAGCAGGGTTAAGTACTAAAATATATAACTCTAAAGTGTATACCTGCTAAATGATCTTACAAAGTTAACATGCTAACAGTTAGCAGGGTTAAGTACTAAAATATATAACTCTAAAGTGTATACCTGCTAAAGGATCTTACAAAGCTAACATGCTAACAGTTAGCAGGGTTGAGTACCAAAATATATAAATCTAAAGTGTATACCTGCTAAAGGATCTTACAAAGCTAACATGCTAACAGTTAGCAGGGTTAAGTACCAAAATATATAACTCTAAAGTGTATACCTGCTAAATGATCTTACAAAGTTAACATGCTAACAGTTAGCAGGGTTGTGTACTAAAATATATAACTCTAAAGTGTATACCTGCTAAAGGATCTTACAAAGCTAACATGCTAACAGTTAGCAGGGTTGAGTACCAAAATATATAAATCTAAAGTGTATACCTGCTAAAGGATCTTACAAAGCTAACATGCTAACAGTTAGCAGGGTTTAGTACCACAATATATAACTCTAAAGTGTATACCTGCTAAAGGATCTTACAAAGTTAACATGCTAACAGTTAGCAGGGTTGTGTACTAAAATATATAACTCTAAAGTGTATACCTGCTAAAGGATCTTACAAAGCTAACATGCTAACAGTTAGCAAGGTTGAGTACCAAAATATATAAATCTAAAGTGTATACCTGCTAAAGGATCTTACAAAGCAAACATGCTAACAGTTAGCAAGCGTGAAGTACTAAAATATATGACTCTGTGCGTGATCTAATCATGAGGTGACCAAAGATTACCACTACCCAATCATCATTGTTCACCTTTGACCCCATCTGAAGTCCCCAAAGTCATTTCTACCATAAAATGCATCACTCTGCCATCTGGAGTCCATCTCATCTTTGATCATAATCATGACACCGTCTGGTCGTCCTTTGCTGAGCACTTAGCTGATTCCCCCGTGTACCTCTTCTTTATTATTGTACAATTATAATAATGCTTCTATCTTAGTTCCTCATTTTAAGCAGCAAATGTACTTCAGGGCTGCCAAGTTTCAGAAAATGACAAGAGTAAGACTTAAGTGTCATGATGCGTTCGAAACATTTTTTGGGCCTTCTTTAACAGCAATCTGGCCTGTTTTAAAGGCCTACTGAAAGCCACTACTACCGACCACGCAGTCTGATAGTTTATATATCAATAATGAAATCTTAACATTATAACACATGCCAATACGGCCGGGTTAACTTATAAAGTGACATTTTAAATTTGCCGCTAAACTTCCGGTTCGAAACGCCTCTGAGGATGACGTATGCGCGTGACGTAGCCCGGGGAACACGGGTATGCCTTCCACATTGAAGCCAATACGAAAAAGCTCTGTTTTCATTTAATAATTCCACAGTATTCTGGACATCTGTGTTCGTGAATCTGTTGCAATTATGTTCATTGCATTATGGAGAAAGAAGCTGAGCAAGCAAAGAAGAAAGTTGTCGGTGCGAAATGGACGTATTTTTCGAACGAAGTCAGCAACAACAGTACACAGCCGGCGCTTCTTTGTTTACATTCCCGAAAGATGCAGTCAAGATGGAAGAACTCGGATAACAGAGACTCTAACCAGGAGGACTTTTGACTTCGATACACAGACGCCTGTAGAGAACTGGGACAACACAGACTCTTACCAGGATTACTTTGATTTGGATGACAAAGACGCAGACGTGCTACTGTGAGTATGCAGCTTTGGCTTCTAAACATTTGATCGCTTGACCGTATGTGCGCAACTTTTTTTTGCGTATGTACGTAACTTTTTAAAAATATATAAGCTTTATGAACCTTGGGTTAGGTGAACGGTCTTTTGGGCTGAGTGATTGTGTGTGTTGATCAGGTGTTTGAATTGTATTGGCGTGTTCTATGGAGCTAGGAGCTAGCATAGGAGCTACGAGTTAGCATAACAAAGACGTAGGTGTTTTTATGCAGGATTAATTTGTGTCATATTAAATATAAGCCTGGTTGTGTTGTGGCTAATAGAGTATATATATGTCTTGTGTTTATTTACTGTTGTAGTCATTCCCAGCTGAATATCAGGTACCGTGAGTATGCAGCCTTGGCTGCTAAACATTTGATAGCTTGACCGTATGTGCGCGTCACGTACGTAACTTTTTAAATATATATGAGCTTTATGAACCTTGGGTTAGGTGAACGGTCTTTTGGGCTGAGTGATTGTGTGTGTTGATCAGGTGTTTGAATTGTATTGGCGTGTTCTATGGAGCTAGGAGCTAGCATAGGAGCTAGCATAACAAACACGTAGGTGTTTTTATGCAGGATTAATTTGTGGCATATTAAATATAAGCCTGGTTGTGTTGTGGCTAATAGAGTATATATATGTCTTGTGTTTATTTACTGTTGTAGTCATTCCCAGCTGAATATCAGGTCACCCCCGGCTCTCACAGCATCTTCCCTATCTGAATAGCTTCAACTCCCCACTAGTCCTTCACTTGCACTTTACTCATCCACAAATCTTCCATCCTCGCTCAAATTAATGGGGAAATTGTCGCTTTCTCGGTCCGAATCTCTCTCACTTCATGCGGCCATCATTGTAAACAATAGGGAACTTTGCGTATATGTTCAATTAACTACGTCACGCTACTTCCGGTAGGGGCAAGCCTTTTTTTTATCAGATACCAAAAGTTGCAATCTTTATCGTCGTTGTTCTATACTAAATCCTTTCAGCAAAAATATGGCAATATCGCGAAATGATCAAGTATGACACATAGAATAGATCTGCTATCCCCGTTTAAATAAAAAAAATTCATTTCAGTAGGCCTTTAAAGGCCTACTGAAATGAAATGTTCTTATTTAAACGGGGATAGCAGATCCATTCTATGTGTCACACTTGATCATTTCGCGATATTGCCATATTTTTGCTGAAAGGATTTAGAAGAGAACATCGACGATAAAGTTCGCAACTTTTGATCGCTGATAAAAAAAGCCTTGCCTGTACCGGAAGTAGCGTGACGTCACAGGTTGAAAGGCTCCTCACATTTCCCCATTGTTTACACCAGCAGCGAGAGCGATTTGGACCGAGAAAGCGACGATTACCCCATTAATTTGAGCAAGGATGAAAATTTGTGGATGAGGAAAGTAAGAGTGAAGGACTAGAGTGCAGTGCAGGACGCCAGGATGTATCTTTTTTCGCTCTGACCGTAACTTAGGTAAAAGGGCTCATTGGATTCCACACTTTCTCCTTTTTCTATTGTGGATCACGGATTTGTATTTTAAACCACCTCGGATACTATATCCTCTTGAAAATGAGAGTCAAGAACGCAAAATAGACATTCACAATGACTTTTATCTCCACGACAATACATCGGCGAAGCACTTTAGCTAAGGAACTAACGTGATAGCATCGTGCTTAAATGCAGATAGAAACAAAATAAATAAGCCCCTGACTGGAAGGATAGACAGAAGATCAACAATACTATTATTACTTCTACTATCAGGAGACACTGAACTAAACCCTGGACCTGTAACTACACGGTTAATGCTGTCCAGCCTACCGCTTGTCCCTTTCGGGGGTGCTGGAGCCTATCTCAGCTGCATTCGGGCGGAAGGCACTTACACCTTGGACAAGTCACCACCTCATCACAGGGCCAACACAGATAGACAGACAACATTCACACACTAGGGACCATTTAGTGTTGCCAATCAACCTATCCCCAGGTGCATGTCTTTGGAGGTGGGAGGAAGCCGGAGTACCCGGAGGGAACCCACGCAGTCATCCATCCATCCATTTTTTACCGCTTGTCCCTTTTTGGGGTCGCGGGGGGTGCTGGAGCCTATCTCAGCTGCATTCGGGTGGAAGGCGGGGTACACCCGGGACAAGTCGACACCTCATGTGTTTTTTAAATTATTTTAAATTTTTAATACCTTGTCTAAATAAAAATAAAAAATAAATGTCATTATGGGGTGTTGTCTGTTGAATTTTGAGGACAAAAATGAAGGTATTCCATTTTGGAATAAGGCTGTCACATAACAAAATGTGGAAAAAGTGGAGCACTCTGAAGACTTTCTGGATGCACTGTAAAAAAAAGGTTTGAGAAATAAGAGCCTATTGCATTAAATCTTCAATTATTTGAATTATTTAGTAGTCTGAAAGCACTTTTTTTTATATCAAGAGTGAGTCATTGTGTAGCAATAGTACACTAAACACTGATTACATGCCATTGAATTACAGCATGTTTTTTGTCTTCTATGTATTTTATTTTGAAAGAGTCTCTGCTCACAAAGCGGTAAACGGCTTGGATTAAGTTTGCCGTCAAATGTAATACCATGTGCCATTATTCTTTCAATCTATTGGCATTTAAAGGCCTACTGAAATGATTTTTTTTAATTTAAACGGGGATAGCAGATCCATTCTATGTGTCATACTTCATCATTTCGCGATATTGCCATATTTTTGCTGAAAGGATTTAGTAGAGAACATCGACGATAAAGTTCACAACTTTTGGTCGCTGATAAAAAAAAGCCTTGCCTGTACAGGAAGTAGCGTGACGTCACAGGTTGAAGGGCTCCTCACATTTCCCCATTGTTTACACCAGCAGCGAGAGCGATTCGGACCGAGAAAGCGACAATTACCCCATTAATTTGAGCCACGATGAAAGATTTGTGGATGAGGAACGTGAGAGTGAAGGACTAGAGTGCAGTGCAGGACACATATTTTTTTCGCTCTGACCGTAACTTAGGTACAAGGGCTCATTGGATTCCACACTCTCTCCTTTTTCAATTGTGGATCACGGATTTGTATTTTAAACAACCTCGGATACTATATCCTCTTGAAAATGAGAGTCGAGAACGCGAAATGGACATTCACAGTGACTTTTATCTCCACGACAATACATCGGCGAAGCACTTTAGCTACGGAGCTAACGTGATAGCATCGGGCTTAACTGCAGATAGAAACAAAAGAAATAAACCCCTGACTGGAAGGATAGACAGAAAATCAACAATACTATTAAACCATGGACATGTAAATACACGGTTAATGCTTTCCAGCCTGGCGAAGCTTAACAATGCTGTTGCTAACGACGCCATTGAAGCTAACTTAGCTACGGGACCTCACAGAGCTATGCTAACAACATTAGCTATCCACCTACGCCAGCCAGCCCTCATCTGCTCATCAACACCCGTGCTCACCTGCGTTCCAGCGATCGACGGAGCGACGAAGGACTTCACCCGATCATCGATGCGGTCGGCGGCTAACGTCGGATAGCGCGTCTGCTATCCAAGTCAAAGTCCTCCTGGTTGTGTTGCTGCAGCCAGCCGCTAATACACCGATCCCACCTACAGCTTTCTTCTTTGCAGTCTCCATTGTTCATTAAACAAATTGCAAAAGATTCACCAACACAGATGTCCAGAATACTGTGGAATTTTGCGATAAAAACAGAGCTGTTTGTATTGGATACAATGTGTCCAAATACTTCCGTTTCAACGATTGATGTCACGCGCATACGTCATCATACATAGACGTTTTCAACCGGAAGTGTGGCGGGAAATTTAAAATTGCACTTTATAAGTTAACCCGGCCGTATTGGCATGTGTTGCAATGTTAAGATTTCATCATTGATATATAAACTATCAGACTGCGTGGTCGGTAGTAGTGGCTTTCAGTAGGCCTTTAAAAGAAACATTTGTATTCTCTATCCAGATTCCAAACAGACTGCAGCTCTCAAAAGCCCACTTTTTCAGTTTTATGTTGTCGAATGGCCTCGCTAAATCTGAACCACGTCCCGAAGCGGTCACGTGTTTCCCCTCCATTACTCGACTGGAAGCCTCCGCACATCTGGTCACATGACTGTCATGATCCGTGGTCCGGATCATGCTTTGTTTAGTTATGTTCTGTTAGTTTTGGAATTGTTAATTTCCCGTCTGCGCTTCCTTGTTTGTTTTGTCACCATGGCGACTCATTAGTTTCACCTGCCTCATTTGTTTGGAGCACACCTGTCGCCAATCATTGTGTTTACCTGTCTCTGATTAGTGCTCGCCCGCTCACCTGCTTCCCGAGAACTAATCAGAGGCATTATTTAAGTTTGCCTTTGCCAGTCAGTCGGCCTGGCGTCATTGTTTGTCTCATGCCTGGACTACGTAAGTCATGTTTATGTCATGCCACAGTTTCCTACCTTCTCTATGTCCGTAATCAATGCTAAGTATTAGTGATGGGTTGATGAGGCGTCATGAAGCGTTTCGACACATTGCAAAACTGTATTGATACTGTGACGATACTGTGTCACTAAATACTGACATCTGCTGGACATTAAAAATCCCTACAGGCAACCTATGGACCGACTCAACTGACACTGATTTTATGACCTAGTATATACAATAATATAAACTAGAGATGTCCGATAATATCGGCCTGCCGATATTATCGGCCGATATATGCGTTAAAATGTAATATCGGAAATTATCGGTATCGGGTTTTTTTTTTATCGGTATCGTTGTTGTTTTTTTTTGTTTTTTTTTATTAAATCAACATAGAAAACACAAGATACACTTACAATTAGTGCACCAACCCAAAAAACCTCCCTCCCCCATTCACACTCATTCACACAAAAGGGTTGTTTCTTTCTGTTGTTAATATTCTGGTTCCTACATTATATATCAATATATATCAATACAGTCTGCAAGGGATACAGTCCGTAAGCACACATGATTGTGCGTGCTGCTGGTCCACTAATAGTACTAACCTTTAACAGTTAATTTTACTAATTTTCATTCATTACTAGTTTCTATGTAACTGTTTTTATATTGTTGTACTTTCTTTTTTATTCAAGAAAATGTTTTTAATTTATTTATCTTATTTTAGTAATTTTTTAAAAAAGTACCTTATCTTCACCATACCTGGTTGTCCAAATTAGGCATAATAATGTGTTAATTCCACGACTGCATATATCGGTTGATATCGGTATCGGTAATTAAAGAGTTGGACAATATCGGGATATCGGATATCGGCAAAAAGCCATTATCGGACATCCCTAGTACTAACCAAGTCATTGTATTTCATTTAGGATTATTTCATATCTTCATTTAAATAAAAATATCTTTTTATCTTTTTTAGATACAGTCAATAAATAATGTGAACATGTATCATAACATGGAAAACTAAGAGAACGTATTGTGAATGAGGAGGTTTGTGGACTGGGAATTTTTTTTAATTTTTTTTACACATTTTTGTTAAACAAAACCCAGTTTTTCCAACGTATTCAATTTTAGACGATTATGAGAGGAGTCATTTTCATGAGATTATTTTGTAATATTAGTGATTTGGCCCACTTGTAATGAAAATAAAAGAAGTCTTGTTTTTCATAAGCTATAGATTAGTATTGTACAATATGTCTGGGTGGGGGTCCTGCTTAGGAAATCATTTGTACCCCTTTCAGAGATCACATTTAGTTCCCCTTAAACATCCTCATGTTGCACAATGAAATGTAAGCATAGGATGAAGTGTGCATTCCTGTAACTTTCTCTAGTAACAGCATTCCATGATTAATATCAATAAATCAACATTAATAATAAATGACAGTAGAATAAGCACACGTATGACTGAGGAGTCATAGTGTAACTTTGTGTGGTGTTTGAGTTGTCCGACTTTTTGTGTGGCCATAAACGCACCATGCGTGTTGGTGACAGATGACAAGTTGGTTTTGGCCTGGTTTGTACGGCAGAAAATGACTAGTTTTTCGAGATGGAAGTTTTTTACTCATGTTTTTGGTGTGGTTATGGCCGAATATAAACAGTTTTATTCAATAAAGTGATCAATATAATTCCTGTCCTCCAAGCATCTCGATAGACGTTACAATAATTGAACGGTGTTCAATTGAACGGTGTTGACGAACACCGTTAGGGCCGCTTGTTGTCACTGTCACTCAGAGTTGCATTGCAAAATTACACAGAATAAATGTGTTTATTTTGTTTAGAACTCAGATGGGTTTGATTTGGTGCGCGGCATATATTTGCTGTGCGCAGAGGACGCTTGAGCAGTGCGCAATTGCGCCGACGCGCACCTTAGAGGGAACGTTGCTCACAGGGCACAGAGGAGGCGGGAGTGCGACACAGTTCGCGTATCGGTCACGTGACCAAAACAGCTCATGATCGGTCACGTGACTTTCTAAAACCGACACAGGGTTTCACTCTATGCATCGGTGTTGCCGGACCCATCACTACTAAGTATTTACTTGAACTCCAAGTGCGATCAGCGCGTTGTGCTTTCGCCTTGTTTTCCGTTTTTCTACCTTTTTGAGTTTTGAGAATTAAATCATGTTTTTCCCTGCACGCTTTGTCCGGAATGGTCTGTTTGCATCCCGGGAGAACAAACCTCGCAGTAAGCTGCGTAAACCCACACGTGACAATAACTGGATGAAGCACAAAATGTGAGGACAGAACACCAGCCGCTGTCTTACTCCGCTACCTTCGTATGTTTACAATCATTAGGCCTCTGAGTGGGGTGGCCTATCAGATTCTAGGCCACCTTCTAGACACGCCAGTGAGAGGTTGCGTCCACACACTTTGCCTTCTATCAGCACAGCTGATAAAACTGTCTTGTTTCTGTGTGAGGTTTAACTGTTTAATTTATTTGATGTTTTTTCATGACCCGCTGTATTGGTTCAGTTATTCCCCTAATGTATGCTAAGGTTATGTTCTTCATTTCAGATTGTTCTTCACTTCACTTCGACAGTCGAAACATGTCAGGTAAAGATTCTATCTAATATACCGAAAACATGGTCTGGATTACAAGAACATTTGAAAAAGTATATGAATAAAAAGACATAATGAACCTTTTTGAGTAATCTGCTTTTTCCCACTTCTGGAAAATGAAAATATGTGACGTACAATATTGTATCATCTGATACCAAAACCATACCCATAACATTGTCGGAGAGTAAAGCTGACCCCTTCTTGTTGACAAAAAACTATCTTTGTGATTAGTACCTGTAATCAACACTTTTACTTTAAAGGCCTACTGAAAGCCACTACTACCGACCACACAGTCTGATAGTTTATATATCAATGATGAAATCTTAACATTGCAACACATGCCAATACGGCCGGGTTAACTTATAAAGTGCAATTTTAAATTTCCCGGGAAATATCCGGCTGAAAACGTCTCGGTATGATGACGTTTGCGCGTGATGTCACGGATTGTGCGGAAGTATTGGGACACCATTGTGTCCCAATACGAACAGCGTCTGTTTTCATCGCAAAATTCCACAGTATTCTGGACATCTGTGTTGGTGAATCTTTTGCAATGTGTTTAATGAACAATGGATACTGCAAAGAAGAAAGCTGTAGGTGGGATCGGTGTATTAGCGTCTGGTTGCAGTAACACAACCAGGAGGACTTTGAGGTGGATAGCAGACGCGCTATCCGACGCTAGCCGCTGACCGCACCGATGATCGGGTGAAGTCCTTCGTCGCGCCGTCGATCGCTGGAACGCAGGTGAGCACGGGTGGTGATGAGCAGATGAGGGCTGGCGTAGGTGGAGAGCTAATGTTTTTAGCATAGCTCTGTCGAGGTCCCGTAGCCAAGTTAGCTTCAATGGCGTCGTTAGCAACAGCATTGCTAGGCTTCGCCAGGCGGGACAACATTAACCGTGTGGTTACAGATCCAGGGTTTGGTTCGGTGTCTCCTGATAGTAGAAGTAATAATAGTATTGTTGATCTTCTGTCTATCCTTCCAGTCAGGGGGTTATTTATTTTGTTTCTATCCGCAGTTAAGCACGATGCTATCACGTTAGCTCCGAAGCTAAAGTGCTTCGCCGATGTATTGTCGTGGAGATTAAAGTCACTGTGAATGTCCATTTCGCGTTTTTGACTCATTTTCAAGAGGATATAGTATCCGAGGTGGTTTAAAATACAAATCCGTGATCCACAATAGAAAAAGGAGAAAGTGTGGAATCCAGAGAGCCCTTGTACCTAAGTTACGGTCAGAGCGAAAAAAGATACATCCTGGCGTCCTGCACTGCACTCTAATCCTTCACTCTCACTTTCCTCATCCACAAATCTTTCATTTTGCTTAAATTAATGGGGTAATCGTCGCTTTCTCGGTCCTAATCGCTCTCGCTGCTGGTGTAAACAATGTGCAGATATGAGGAGCCTTTCAACCTGTGACGTCACGCTACTTCCGGTACAGGCAAGGCTTTTTTTATCAGCGACCAAAAGTTGCGAACTTTATCGTCGATGTTCTCTACTAAATCCTTTCAGCAAAAATATGGCAATATCGCGAAATGATCAAGTATGACTCATAGAATGGACCTGCTATCCCCGTTTAAATAAGAACATTTCATTTCAGTAGGCCTTTAATAAAAACAATAAGCAAACCCGTCGTTTCCCATTTCTTCCAGTAAGCTCCTCCAGCAATCCTAGTCAGTCTGCTGTTGTGTCATTACGCAAGGCACTTCTACCACTCTGCCTCCATTGTTGTGCATACATTTGGTGGTAAGCTCCAGTTGCCCTATGAAAGACATACTGTATGTCCTTTCTGAGAGTGAATGAACAAAAGGTATAGAGTGTTTACAAAAGCATTGTTATTAAATCAACATACAGATGCACCTCGGTCTATGTCAGGGGTCACCAACGCGGTGCTCGCGGGCACCAGGTAGCCCGTAAGGACCAGATGAGTAGCCCGCTGGCCTGTTCTAAAAATAGCTCAAATAGCAGCACTTACCAGTGAGCTGCCTCTATTTCTTAAATTGTATTTATTTACTAGCAAGCTGGTCTCGCTTTGCTCGACATTTTTAATTCTAAGAGAGACAAAACTCAAATAGAATTTGAAAATCCAAGAAAATATTTTAAAGACTTGGTCTTCACTTGTTTAAATAAATTCATTATTTTTTTTACTTTGCCTTTTATTACTTTCAGAAAGACAATTTTAGAGAAAAAATACAACCTTAAAAAGTATTTTAGGATTTTTAAACACATATACCTTTTTACCTTTTAAATTCCTTCCTCTTCTTTCCTGACAATTTAAATCGATGTTCAAGTAAATTTATTTTTTTTATTGTAAAGAATAATAAATACATTTTAATTTAATTCTTCATTAAAGCTTCTGTTTTTTCGACGAAGAATATTTGTGAAATATTTCTTCAAATGTATTATGATTAAAATTATTCTGGCAAATCTAGAAAATCTGTAGAATCAAATTTAAATCTTATTTCAAAGTATTTTGAATTTATTAACATTTTTGTTCTGGAAAATCTAGAAGAAATAATGATTTGTCTTTTTTAGAAATATAGCTTGGTCCAATTTGTTATATATTCTAACAAAGTGCAGATTGTATTTTAACCTATTTAAAACATGTCATCAAAATTCTAAAATTAATCTTAGTCATGAAAAATGACTAACGATGTTCCATAAATTTTATTTTTTATTTTTTCAAGAAGTTTCAAATTAGCTAGTTTTTCTCTTCTTTTTTTCGGTTGAATTTTGAATTTTAAAGACTCGAAATTGAAGATAAACTATGTTTCAAAATTTTATTGTCATTTTTTTCGTGTTTTCTCCTCTTTTAAACCGTTCAATTAAGTGTAAATATCATTAATTATTAATAATAACATAGAGCTAAAGGTAAATTGAGCAAATTGGCTATTTTCGGCAATTTATTTAAGTGTGTATCAAACTGGTAGCCTTTCGCATTAATCAGTACCCAAGAAGTAGCTCTTGCTTTCAAAAAGGTTGGTGACCCCTGGTCTATGTAATAAGAATATAGCCTTGTTGATTCTAGCTTTGAACCTAACTTAGAGCTTGATCAATGTCAAGATTTGGCCGAGCCAAATGACTTAAATATTGAGTGGGACAAAGATCACGGCCCAAGAGTCAGTTGCGTAACAGAGACATGGCTACATTACCCAGCTAGTCTTACTCACTTTGGCCATGTGATAATATCAGATCCATATCTGTGGATACTGAGCCAGCTCCTATTGGCTAATGGAAGATAAGATCGAGATGATGGCTCAGTGGGGGGTCAGATCTGGGCCCCATTGGAGCAGGTTACCTGAGCACACTTGTTTCTGGTTTCATCTCCAGCAGCGCTTCTTTTTCCAGTCACTGACCCCTTCAAAGCATCAGACGAAAGCTATGAAATATTCACACGACCACACCTTTAAACGTCTACAATGCACTTTATTTGTCCAGATTGTATCGTTACAGACACACAGTATGACATTAACAAAGTATTTAAATAAATAATTCATGTAAAAAAAACAATACCACTGCATTTTATGCAAAAATTAGGGACACTTTTACATTTTTTTTTATATTGTTTGCCATCGGATTCTCCCCTGAAAACAAATAGGATTCTAAAGCTGCATGAACACTAATATTTTTCTTGTCTATTTTTGTCAACAGGTTGATGTTCATGTGTTGACGTGTCACTAAAAATGAAAAGTCAGATTAATCTAAAAGCAAAATTAACTTATTCACACTTCTGGGTTTAGAATTAACTATTATTTGTTTGTGGTTTTAGCTTTGCTTTCCACTGGGGTTTGGTAACATTGCCTGGTTTTAATCGCATTTGGTGACAGCATATTTGGTGTTTTGGGCCGACAGTGGACAACAAACAACTTTGGTGCAGTATACCCGTGGCAACCGCTTTAATCTAAATTCAAAAGTGTTATTCATTTGATTTAAGAAATGAATCGGTTTGTCAAGCACGAAATGTAATCCTTATTCAACAAAAAAAATTGGGGCCTTCAAAGTTAACATGACACATGCGATTAGTCAGAAAAAGTATTGCAATAGTCATGTGTAAACACCAGTGTTGGGACTAACGCGTTACAAAGTACTGTAACGCCGTTACTTTTGGCGGTAAATAGTAGTCTAACGCGTTATTTTTTATATCCAGTAACTCAGTTACCGTTACTACATGATGCGTTACTGCGTTATTTTACGTTATTTTTTATGTAGTATCAGCTAGAAACTGAGAAGATCTGAGTGTGTTTTATTGGAGCGCTGCAGAAGAGGTGACCGGAAAAGAGAGTCGCGCTGTGTATGTGTGTGTGTGGGAGGGGGCGTGTCTGTGTTTACATCATGGCAGAGCCAGAAGTCGAGTTTCTTAACATGGAGATATTCTCACTACTTTTCTTTTGTCGACCACAAAGAAAATAACATTTCAGTTAAATGTAAGTTGTGTCTTGGATCAAAGATCCTATCCTAGCAATTCAAATCTGCTGAAACAGCTACAAAAGCAACATGCTTCGACGAAGCTAGTAAAGAGAGACACACGTCACCTCCTAAGCAACAGCGGCTGGATTTTAACGAGGCATCTGCCTCTGCTCATCATTCAGCACTGAAGGTACACACACTCTGTCAATTCTCTTATATACTCTTTCATTCTAGACTTCTAGAGTGTTTGATTATCACACTAAATGTATAGACTATAAAGTCCGTTTGTGAACTTTATAGAGGGATCCTAGTGGGCCAGGCCAATCTTTCCTTATCTCTAAACTAAAACTGGGGAAATGTGTAGAGTGTTCTGGGCTTCAGACATGATTTTATTTCAGAATTCTTTGAGAGAAAAAAAACGCCTGGTTAGGCTTTGTGTATGTAGTGTGTGCCTTCCTTGCTTTACAGCTATGTTGTTATTATGCTGTTTGTTACTTATGTATGTTATGTTGCAGCTATTTAAAATAGTTATGTCAATTTGTTCTGGCCTGAAACAAATTGGCCCTTTGAAACATATCTTTGTCTTTGTGTGTTGTATGTAGACCACATGGCTTAGCAGAGTTCAGTGGTGCAAATGCATGTCAAGTTGATCAACACATTGTATTATTCTCCAGTGCAATAACAGTACTGAAATGAAGCCTAAAGGGGCATTAAAGGGGGCCTTAAAAAAAATTACAGAAAAGAATATAAGTAACTAAATAGTTACTTTTCACAGAAACGCATTACTTTTTGGTGTAAGTAACTGAGTTAGTAACTGAGTTACTTTTGAAATAAATTAACTAGTAACCGTAACTAGTTACTGGTTTTCAGAAACTAACCCAAAACTGGTAAACACAGGTTAAATTCAAAGCAAAACTCTTTTTTTATGCAGCCGTTAGCAAGAATGCTACTAGTACGTTGACAAAAAGCAGCGAACGGCAAACATGTTGTCAACTGTGAGTGATAGTGATTTATCAAAATTCTAAAGTATGATTCACCTTATTAAAGATATAAGAAATTACTTGAAAGCACTAATTTAAACTTTTTTTTTTTTTTTTTCAATTTAGGCCTGTCAAAATTAGCATGTTAACGAATGTGATTAACCACAAAAAAAATATTGCAATAATCTTGTCCAAACGCAGATTACTCTGAAAGCAAAATTCATGTATTCACACTTCTGGGCTTACAATGAACTATTATTTCTTTGTGATTTTATCTCAGCTTTCCACTGGGTTATGGTAACCGTCGCCTGGTTTTATTCGCACTTGGTGAGTTATTATTTGGTGTTTTGAGCCGCAATAGAGCCCACTTGCACGCATATATGAACGCGTGTTTGGTTTTCATCTGGTCCTGTTTGGACCGCATTATTTCATTTTTAACAGTGTGAAAAAACTACGTGTGTTTGAAAATATCAGCGTTCAAGGCCAAAGAAAAGTTGATGTTGTTTCTGAAGTGTGTTCATGTGCAGCACTTAACTGCCGTCAAGGTGAGCAACACCCTCCTCTTCACCTGTGCAGGCCATGCATTTGTTTACCCTCCTCTTCACCTGTGCAGGCCATGCATTTGTTTACATCGGATTCTAAATCACGGCCACGAAGGCCAGGACACTCGGTGGAATATTCAATTTCTTCAGCACATGGAGGCTCGTCGTCTTCAAAAATGCTGGATGAGAGAAGACAAGAAAGAAGTGTATTACAATCTGCAATCAACTTTTAAGTAATATTGCAATTTCCCATGCCAACACGGCAAGTATGCCTGATAGAAAGTGCTACACTTTTCCAAATGCACTAGCTCGATGCTAACTTGACATTGGATATGCCATAACACAAAATGTACTCAAATGTGTCTCAATAACCCAAGAATGACTTAAAAATAGTCAGGATTAGAGATAGGCGATGTGGCCTAAAATCACAATATATATTGCAGACTCTTGTGATAATGAAGTATATCACAATTTATTATCAGGCATATAAAGGATAATACAACCATTTTAAAATGTGTTGCAAAGGCTCTTAGAGGCCTACTGAAAGCCACTACTACCGACCACGCAGTCTGATAGTTTATATATCAATGATGAAATCTTAACATTGCAACACATGCCAATATGGCCGGGTTAACTTATAAAGTGCAATTTTAAATTTCCCGGAAAATATCCGGCTGAAAACGTGCGGAAGTATTGGGACACCACTGTGTCCCAAAACAAACAGCGTCTGTTTTCATTGCAAAATTCCATAGTATTCTGGACATCTGTGTTGGTGAATCTTTTGCAATTTGTTTAATGAACAATGGACACAGCAAAGAAGAAAGTTGTAGGTGGGATCGGTGTATTAGCGGCTGGCTGCAGCAACACAACCAGGAGGACTTTGAGTTGGATAGCAGACGCGCTATCCGACGCTAGCCGCCGACCGCATCGATGATCGTGGTGAAGGCCTTCGTCGCGCCGTCGATCGCTGGAACGCAGGTGAGCACGGGTGTTGATGAGCAGATGAGGGCTGGCGTAGGTGGAGAGCTAATGTTTTTAGCATAGCTCTGTCGAGGTCCCGTAGCTAAGTTAGCTTCAATGGCGTCGTTAGCAACAGCATAGCTAGGCTTTGCCAGGCGGGACAGCATTAACCGTGTGGTTACAAGTCCAGGGTTTGGTTCGGTGTCTCCTGATAGTAGAAGTAATAGTAGTATTGTTGATCTTCTGTCTATCCTTCCAGTCAGGGGCATGTTTCTTCTGTTTTCTATCCGCAGTTAAGCACAATGCTATCACGTTAGCTTCGAAGCTAAAGTGCTTCGCCGATGTATTGTCGTGGAGATAAAAGTCACTGTGAATGTCCATTTCGCGTTCTCGACTCTCATTTTCAAGAGGATATAGTATCCGAGGTGGTTTAAAATACAAATCCGTGATCCACAATAGAAAAAGGAGAAAGTGTGGAATCCAATGAGCCAGCTTGTACCTAAGTTACGGTCAGAGCGAAAAAAGATACACCCTGGCGTCCTACACTGCACTCTAATCCTTCACTCTCACTTTCCTCATCCACGAATCTTTCATCCTCGCTCATATTAATGGGGTAATCGTCGCTTTCTCGGTCCGAATCGCTCTCGCTGCTGGTGTAAACAATGTGCAGATGTGAGGAGCTCCACAACCTGTGACGTCACGCTACTTCCGATACAGGCAAGGCTTTTTTTATCAGTGACCAAACGTTGCGAACTTTATCGTCGATGTTCTCTACTAAATCCTTTCAGCAAACAATGGCAATATCGCGAAATGATCAAGTATGACACATAGAATGGATCTGCTATCCCCGTTTAAATAAGAAAATGTCATTTCAGTAGGCCTTTAATTTGGCTGTAATATAATGCGTCATTTCCAGTTGGATTATTTTCTCCAAACTATTATGATTACTTATTCCACTTGTTAAATTCCTGTTAATATCTGGTTACTTTAACCTGAAATACCAAGTAGTTACAGGGGCAGTATTGGTCATATCAACACTGAAAGCATTTTCAAGATCATTGAATGATTACATTTTTGATCCCAATTAAATTCCCTTAAATTCCTCCCATGTCAATGGATTCATTTCCTGTGTTTGTAAACAAAAACAACAAAAACATTTTTGAATAGTAAAAAATATCACCACTATAGTACCGATCATATAATGATATTCTACTTGGTAAAGTCCCTTCTGATTTTTGTATCAATCCGCCCACCTTTGTTTACATTCATGGGCTCAAATCCACCTACGATGTGTAGCGTAGCATGTTTAACTTGTCGTCGTCCTCCAGTAATAATTATATTTTTAAGAAACATAGTTTATTTGCTTATTCTATTTACTTAATGTGTGTTTTTCAGCTTATTGTGTTGTTGTTGCATCCAGAGGAAGTCACAAAGTATGACACTCTTTTCAACATATATTGCCAATCTTGTTCTAACAGGTTGAATTCCGACACATACTCTCTCGTGCACTCATGTCTTTTTCTCTCACACACAACACTTCTCATTCTCCGTCAATAACATTTCAGGCGCAGTATACTTACGAACATTTGGGAACTCTGAACATGACTATAGAGCAGGGGTGTCCAAAGTGCGGCCCTGGGGCCATTTGTGGCCCGCAGGTCATTTTTTAATGGCCTCACGGCACATTTTAAAAATAAGAATGAAAACAATTTAAAACATGATAAGTGGTATAAAAGAGCAAACAGGTGAAATGTAACAAGAACATGTCGCAATGTTTACTCTAATAACACAAAGCTGCCATGCAGGCTGTTTCTTTCTTTAAAAAATAATAATGAATCAAAATCAATGTCATTATGAATAATTGACCTATTCAAGGCTCCAATTACGTCACATCTGAGATATTTTGGGGGAAAATGTTGCATATTTTGTGTTTGCCATATAAAAAACTGAGTTGTTTTTTATAAAGAAGGGCCTAAAACGAACAAACGAAAAACATAAACAACAATAAAACGTATAATTGACGGATAGATCTGAAGTTGATCTCGAGATTATTGTGTTAAAAGTAAACAGTAAAAAAAATATATATATATATATATTTTTTAACACTATAATTATTTGGATCCCCAATAATTTTAGTATGACTTGTTTTTAAGTGTCATTGCTCAAAAAACAATAATGAATTAAAATCAATGTTGTTATGAGTCATTGACCTTTTTAAGGCTCCAATTATTATATAATCTCAAATATTCCACTTAAAAATTTTATTGTGTGAAAATATTGCATATTTTGTATTTTTTCCATAAAAAAACAGGGTTTTCTTTGACAACAAGAGGATACAACTTAAATCATTAAAACCGTTATATTGACAGGTAGACCTAATGTTGATCTAGAGATTTGAAACTAAATAATAATAAAAATAATAATACTGAATAATGACACATTTTTAATATTTTTTTGACCAAAATCCTTTGGGGTCCCCGGGATCAAGCCTGAGTGGAGGCCTAAATGTATATTTTTTATACATATATTGTATTGGTTTTAAAATGATAAATGATAAATGATAAATGGGTTATACTTGTATAGCGCTTTTCTACCTTCAAGGTACTCAAAGCGCTTTGACAGTATTTCCACATTCACCCATTCACACACACATTCACACACTGATGGCGGGAGCTGCCATGCAAGGCGCTAACCAGCAGCCATCAGGAGCAAGGGTGAAGTGTCTTGCACAAGGACACAACGGATGTGACTAGGATGGTAGAAGGTGGGGATTGAACCCCAGTAACCAGCAATCCTCCGATTGCTGGCACGGCCACTCTACCAACTTCGCCACGCCGTCCCCGTATAAAATAAAAAATATCAAAATGGCCCCCGCTTGCTTTGATTTTTCAGAATGCGGCCCTCAGTGGAAAAAGTTTGGACACCCCTGCCATAAAGATAAACACCAACATGTCGTTAATTTACAATAGTTATTAAACAATTTTATTTACATAATAGCTCTTTTTTGTCTCATGTCTCAAAACGGCTGAATAGTGCTGCAAATAATAATAGCGTCCTCTTTCAGAAGTTGCACAGTCCATCGTTGCGATGGTTTATAAGTACAAACCCCGTTTCCATATGAGTTGGGAAATTGTGTTAGATGTAAATATAAACGGAATACAATGATTTGCAAATCCTTTTCAACCCATATTCAAATGAATGCACTACAAAGACAACATATTTGACGTTCAAACTCATAAACTTTATTTTTTTTTTGCAAATAATAATTAACTTAGAATTTCATGGCTGCAACACGTGCCAAAGTAGTTGGGAAAGGGCATGTTCACCACTGTGTTACATGGCCTTTCCTTTTAACAACACTCAATATACGATTGGGAACTGAGGAAACTAATTGTTGAAGCTTTGAAAGTGGAATTATTTCCCATTCTTGTTTTATGTAGAGCTTCAGTCGTTCAACAGTCCGGGGTCTCCGCTGTCGTATTTTACGCTTCATAATGCGCCACACATTTTCGATGGGAGACAGGTCTGGACTGCAGGTGGGCCAGGAAAGTACCCGCACTCTTTTTTTACGAAGCCACGCTGTTGAAACACGTGCTGAATGTGGCTTGGCATTGTCTTGCTGAAATAAGCAGGGGCGTCCATGAAAAAGACGGCTCTTAGATGGCAGCATATGTTGTTCCAAAACCTGTATGTACCTTTCAGCATTAATGGTGCCTTCACAGATGTGTAAGTTACCCATGCCTTGGGCACTAATGCACCCCCATACCATCACACATGCTGGCTTTTACACTTTGCGTCGATAACAGTCTGGATGGTTCGCTTCCCCTTTGGTCTGGATGACACGATGTCGAATATTTCCAAAAACAATTTGAAATGTGGACTCGTCAGACCACAGAACACTTTTCCACTTTGCATGAGTCCATCTTAGATGATCTCGGGCCCAGAGAAGCCGGCGGCGTTTCTGGGTGTTGTTGATGAATGGCTTTCGCTTTGCATAGTAGAGCTTTAACTTGCACTTACAGATGTAGCGACCAACTGTATTTAGTGACAGTGGTTTTCTGAAGTGTTCCTGAGCCCATGTGGTGATATCCTTTAGAGATTGATGTCGGTTTTTGATACAGTGCCGTCTGAGGGATCGAAGGTCACGGTCATTAAATGTTGGTTTCCGGCCATGCCGCTTACGTGGAGTGATTTCTCCAGATTCTCAGAACCTTTTGAGGATATTATGGACCGTAGATGTTGAAATCCTTAAATTTCTTGCAATTGCACTTTGAGAAATGTTGTTATTAAACTGTTTGACTATTTGCTCACGCAGTTGTGGACAAAGTGGTGTACCTCGCCCCATCCTTTCTTGTGAAAGACTGAGTATTTTTTGGGAAGCTGTTTTTATACCCAATCATTGCACCCACCTGTTCCCAATTTGCCAGTTCACCTGTGGGATGTTCCAAATAAGTGTTTGATGAGCCTTCCTCAACTTTATCAGTATTTATTGCCACCTTTCCCAACTTCTTTGTCACGTGTTGCTGGCATCAAATTCTAAAGTCAATGATTATTTGCAAAAAAAAAAAAAGTTTATTAGTTTGAACATCAAATATGTTGTCTTTGTAGCATATTCAACTAAATATGGGTTGAAATGTATTTGCAAATCATTGTATTCCGTTTATATTACATCTAACACAATTTCCCAACTCATATGGAAACGGGGTTTGTAAAATGTCCATTAAAAGTAAACTGATGATTCTGAATGATTAGTTCCAGTGTAGACAAAGATGACGATGTTGTGGTTGTCGTCTATCGTCCCTCTTCACGGAAAAGAAATACAGTATCTACAGCTGCAGTTACTCCTTCTGGAGACACTGCCCCTTAGTGTTTTGGAAGAGAATTACAAGTCTGGCGCCACCCCAGCCACGGAAGAACTATAAATCAAACGTCAGAGGGGACGCAAGCTACGTGACGCGAGGCTATACACCTGGCTGTGCACTGTGGAGGGACATTAGCCACTTCAAAGAATGCTACATTAGTTGAGGGCACGTTCGTTTCCTGTCGCTGTCAAGAACGTGTTATCAACATGCATCATCACAATATAACAATCGTACTACAAGCTCCATCGTATAATTTATATTTTTATTGTCTATAACACGCAACCCTAGACAAGATGAAATCTTACTTGTGTGACTTATGGTCCTGGATGTTGTGGTCCAGGTTCATGTAACTGACCAGACTCGTGTCATAAAGTTCCTTTGTATCTTTAGTCACGGACAGCAGACTGTGGCAAAACTTCATTCCCATTTCTTCCAGCTCTCGGATTCCCATATGCAGACCCTTTAAACGTAGAAAAAAATGGTGAGAAAAACAAAGAGAGAGTCTGAATTTCAAAATAGGAGTGCATTGCCGCAGTAACTTTGTTTAATTTTTTTTTACCAGGGTGTAAAAAAAAGGCCATATGGGTCGTTTACATCTGAACCTCTGCTGGTACCAAACTGGTACTTCCAAAATGGTGCAGGTACTTAAAGGCCTACTGAAAGCCACTACTACCGACCACGCAGTCTGATAGTTTATATATCAATGATGAAATCTTAACATTGCAACACATGCCAATACGGCCGGGTTAACTTATAAAGTGACATTTTAAATTTCCCGCGAAACTTCCGGTTGAAAACGTCTATGTATGATGACGTATGCGCGTGACGTCAATGGTTGAAACGGAAGTATTGGGACACATTGTATCCAATACAAAAAGCTCGGTTTTCATCGCAAAATTCCACAGTGATCTGGACATCTGTGTTGGTGAATCTTTTGCAATTTGTTTAATGAACAATGAAGACTGCAAAGAAGAAAGCTGTAGGTGGGATCGGTGTATTAGCGGCTGGTTGCAGCAACACAACCAGGAGGACTTTGACGTGGATAGCAGACGCGCTATCCGACGCTAGCCGCCGACCGCATCGATGATCGGGTGAAGTCCTTCGTCGCTCCGTCGATCGCTGGAACGCAGGTGAGCACGGGTGTTGATGAGCAAATGAGGCCTGGCTGGCCTAGGTGGATAGCTAATGTTTTTAGCATAGCTCTGTGAGGTCCCGTAGCTAAGTTAGCTTCAATGCCGTTTTTAGCAACAGCATTGTTAAGCTTCACCAGGCTGGAAAGCATTAACCGTGTATTTACATGTCCAGGGTTTAATAGTATTGTTGATCTTCTGTCTATCCTTCCAGTCAGGGGTTTATTTCTTTTAGTTTCTATCTGCAGTTAAGCCCGATGCTGTCACGTTAGCTCCGTAGCTAAAGAGCTTCGCCGATGTATTGTCATGGAGATAAAAGTCACTGTGAATGTCCATTTCGCGTTCTCGACTCTCATTTTCAAGAGGATATAGTATCCGAGGTGGTTTAAAATACAAATCCTGGATCCACAATAGAAAAAGGAGAAAGTGTGGAATCGAATGAACCCTTGTACCTAAGTTACGGTCAGAGCGAAAAAAGATACACCCTGCACTGCCTCTCTAGTCCTTCACTCTAACGTTCCTCATCCACAAATCTTTCATCCTCGCTCAAATGAATGGGGTAATCGTCGCTTTCTCGGTCCGAATCTCTCTCACTTCATGCGGCCATCATTGTAAACAATAGGGAACTTTGCGTATATGTTCAATTGACTACGTCACGCTACTTCCGGTAGGGGCAAGCCTTTTTTTATCAGATACCAAAAGTTGCGATCTTTATCGTCGTTGTTCTATACTAAATCCTTTCAGCAAAAATATGGCAATATCGCGAAATGATCAAGTATGACAGAATAGATCTGCTATCCCCGTTTAAATAAAAAAAAATCATTTCAGTAGGCCTTTAAGACACTGAGAAGGGCAGTTTATTTTGCGTAATGGAGGTGATTATTATTAGCTGAGGGGAGTGACTCCACACTGTGTATGGAACACATAATTAGCTGCTTTTTAACAGATGACCTGAAAATAAATAAAGTTTTGGCCAGAGGGGATCAGCATTTCTAATTGGCATTAAAGGCTTTAATCAGGATTGGCGATCACATACTTTTCCACTGATTGGTGGCCCATCCCTAATTTGCATTTGTATATTCTATTGTCAAAGTATGGGATTGGTACTCAAATTCGGATCAGACCTGAGGCCAAAAATGTTGATCGTGGGTCATTTTCTGGAGATCTTCAGGAGATCAACACTGTACTGAAGCCCAGAACACTCTACGCATTTCCCCAGTTTTAGTTTAGAGATAAGGAAAGATTGGCCTGGCCCACTAGGATCCCTCTTTATGTTTGTGAACTTTATAGTCTATACATTTAGAGTGATGTGATAATCAAACACTCTAGAAGTCTAGAATGAAAGAGTATATAAGAGAATTGACAGAGTGTATACCTTCAGTACTGAATGATGAGCAGAGGCAGAGTTTGGAGTGTTTTCTTTAGCTCGCTTTCCATGTTTATTTGTTTAAGTTTATATCCATTATTTATTCCACTGTCCAGGTACGTGGAACATGTTTTCCGTGCCATTTGCTGTTTGACGCCAGTATCATGCTAATTAGCTGCCTGAAAGCGGGTGAATCAACTGTAGAAATAGCCTGCATGTATTCTAGCACATAAGCTGCAATGGCTCTATATCAACTTTGTCCTGGCTAGCAGTCCCTCCGTTAAAATCCTTAAGTGGAGCTGAAGTGGCATCGGAGTCTGTGTGTCTCTTTACTAGCTTCGTCGAAGCATGTTGCTTTTGTAGCTGTTTCAGCAGATTTGAATTGCTGTTTTGGGCAGTAGATACGATCTTTGATCCACGACACAACTTACATTTAACTAAAATGTTATTTTCTATGTGCTCGACAAAAGAAAAGTAGTGAGAAGATCTCCATGTTAAGAAACTCGACTTCTGGCTTGTTAGTAAACACAGACACGCACCACCCCCTCTCCATCCACCCCATCCACCCACACAAAGCGCGCCTCTTCTCTTCCTTGTGACACAGAAGGACGACACTGCAGCGCTCCAATAAAACACACTCAGATCTTCAGTTTCTAGCCGATACTACATACAAAATAACGTAAAATAACGCAATAACGCATCATGTAGTAACGGTAACTGAGTTACCGAATAAAAAAATAACGCGTTAGACTACTATTCACCGCCGAAAATAACGGCGTTACAGTAACGCGTTACAAAGTAACCCTACATAAAGGCAAGGACTGGTGTAACTTGTTGTCCATTGTTTAAAAAAAAAAAACAGAGCCCTAATTTCTTATGCACAAAATAGAGTCTGAAATGTGCCACTTTTAAACGCCAACATGGGGAGTTATAAAAAAAAAAGCCACTTGGCGGTAGAATAATGAACTCTAAACCTTGCTTGCACACTTTTTGCTCGCACAGCGCAAAAACGTCAGGTTTGGGCGAGGTTACAACCTGGAGAAATACAAGGAGCCAGACGAAAGAAATACTCCCAGGGGAATGGAACCTTTGCTCTTTTAACTTATTTTGTCTGTGTGTTAGTTATAATAACATAACTCAAACTATTTTGCAAACCTTGTATATTCCCTGGTCAAAACCATTGTAGGTGCTTTCCATGGTGTAACTTCTCAGCACGCCAATTTCTCTCCAGACAACAACTCTGGCAGTGGATGAACGCGACTTCTCCACCTAAGAAAATCAGATTAAATGTGTATTAGAAAAAAATGCAATGTGTTTTGTGTTCACTTGGTCTGTGGTACAGTCGTCCCTCGCTTCAAATATTGCGGCTTCAATCATAATGACGTTTGGAGGATCCTCCGGGTGCTGTGTTCTACAGAAGAAAACACTCAAAGCTACAATATTGTGTGAAAAGAGTGTAAAAGTGACTATACGGGTTCTAGTTCATGTTCATGTTGAAGAAAGGTTTATGTTTATGTTAAAAAAAACAAATGATTTTATGCTTCAACTATAAAAATATCTAATTTATTGATAATAATCCTACTTCGCGGAAAAGTATTTAACAAGGTCAGGCCTGGAACCAATTGGCCGCGATAAATGAGGGATGACTGCATCATCACCCTCTACATGAGGGGTGGGAAAATATATCAATGAGGCAATATATAGCAATAATGTGTCTAATGATATAACATTGATTCTTAATATCCGAATTATAAAAAATAAATGTTTACATTTTTTTAGTCATGTTTTTTCGACAATGAACTATGTAGAATATTGCAACATATTACAATAATGTATCGTATCGTGATATGTATCGTACTGTAAAGTCCTTGCCAACACAGCCTAAGTCTGATCAGTTCTTATAGATCAGACCTGGGCATTCTGCGGCCCGCGGGCCACATCCGGCCCTTTGTGCGTCCCTGTCCGGCCCGCGTGAGGCCAATCACAAATTACAAAATCAAGATTAAAAAACATCTATGTCGTGCGCGCAATACAACTGTGCTGCTTTTATTTTGAAAAGTGTTATTTGTGGGCGTATGTCCGTGTGTAAACTGTGAGTGAAGGTGCACAGCGACAAGTGATGCACGGTTTACACCCGAGACGCTAAAAAGAGAAAGGTTGATGACGAATGGCGTGTTTTCAACAAGACATGTTCCCTCTAAGGTGCGCGCCTGCGCAATTTGGCACTGCTCAAGCGTCCTCTGCGCACAGCAAATATATGCCGCACACCAAATCAACCCCATCTGAAGTCTAAACAAAATAAACACATTTATTCTGTGTAATTTTGCAATGCAACTTTGAGTGACAGTGACAACAAGCGGCCCTAACGGTGTTCGTCAACACCGTTCAATTGAACACCGTTCAATTATTGTAACGTCTATCGAGATGCTTCGAGGACAGGAATTATATCGATCACTTTATTGAGCAAAACTGTTTATATTTGGCCATAACCACACCAAAAACATGAGTAAAACAATTCTATCTCGAAAAACTACTCATTTTCTGCCGTGCAAACCAGGCCAAAACCAACTTGTCATCTGTCACCAACACGCATACCACTAAACCACTGGTGCGTTTATGGCCACACAAAAAGTTGGACAACTCAAAAACCACACAAAGTTACACTATGACTCCTCAGTCATACGTGTGCTTATTTTACTGTCATTTATTATTAATGTTAATTTATTGATATTAATCATGGAATGCTGTTACTAGAGAAAGTTACAGGAATGCACACTTCATCCTATGCTTACATTTCATTGTGCAACATGAGGATGTTTAAGGGGAACTAAATGTGATCTCTGAAAGGGGTACAGATGATTTCCAAAGCAGTGCTTTTGGTATAAAGTTAAGTTAGGTTAAATGAAAGTATTATTATTATTATTATTATTATTATTATTTATCTTACGGTATATATAAAAAATAATATTGAGCAAAATTTAATGGAAATATTGTCGATGTGGCCCTCCAGCAGTGCTCGGGTTGCTCATGCGGCCCCCGGTAAAAATTAATTGCCCACCCCTGTTATAGATTAACTATGACTGAACAATATTTTTACAATATAAGGTTAACACTATTGTTTTATGTTGACATCACGGACTAGCTAATGTGCTGTGTGATGATGACGTGTGTATGTATGTCTTTCGGGCAGGGATATTTCACTCAGTTTGGGGAGCCACATTTTCAGAAAGCTAAGGAGCGGGCGGGCCGGACATCTCCCTTCACTTTTTGTCTGATTTTGTTTATTTTTTAAGGAGCTTTGGCAAAAATATGAGTCTCTCACAAGTTTGTTTAACTATACTTGTGAGCCACCTGTTGAATAGCCCTGGAGGGGGTGTAATTGTAATTGTTCATATGTGCACATCAATAAGTCTGAAGAGTAAACATTGGCACTTATGTGAACTGTTACCCAGCATCACTTATGAGTGTAGCTAAAGTTGACGTGAGACTGCGCACATTTCCACGTCAGTTTTGATACATCTCATCGTACGGCAGGTTTTTGTGCCTACACAAGTTTGTACGTGAGGCCCCTGGTCTATGATAACATTTCGGATGGATTTGCTGTATGTATCGACCCAACAGCAATCATATTTGTATTGTAGTACACGTGACTTGGAATGATGAAATAGAGAGTTGACTGAATTTACCATGTAGTTGCAGCTGTTGAAAGAAAATGCTGGTGCAACACGATCTAAGGCCTTTGCAATAGCCTATAGAAACAGAGAAAGCGATTGTGAAAAAAAACCCAACAGTGACATTTTCAACATTTCAACTCCAGAACAGGAGAGCAATTTATTTGACAGTATCAGGCTCTGCAAGACACCAAACTTTGCTTACCCGATATCCAGGGTCCTCTTTCAGTCCCGCCGTGTCCACAGCAGAACTTGACTGCCAGAGAGTTTCCTTCACGCTGCAGCCATACAAAAATACATTCTTTTTTCGAGAGTGGCCATGATAGTCACAGAAGACCTGACAAAGAGGACATAAAGAGGATTTTAAATGACCAGAAACAATTGAAGGTGTCTTAGGACAAATGGAAAAAAAGTAATTAAAGGGGCTGTTAGCAACGATTATAAAAATGCCTAGAGGACGCTAACTTTTAAATGTTTATTATATCACATTGGTTCTCAAACGTTTTTCAACAAGTACCGCCATAAAAAAAAACTTGGCTCTCTAATTACCAGTGACGTGCGGTGAGGTTCATGGCTGGTGAGGCACTGACTTCATCACAGTCAGATTTACAAACATATGAACCCTAAAGAGTATCTTATTCACCATTTGATTGGCAGCAGTTAACGGGTTATGTTTAAAAGCTCATACCAGCATTCTTCCCTGCTTGGCACTCAGCATCAAGGGTTGGAATTGGGGGTTAAATCACCAAAAATTATTCCCGGGCGCGGCGCCGCTGCTGCCCACTGCTCCCCTCACCTCCCAGGGGGTGATCAAGGGGATGGGTCAAATGCAGAGGACAAATTTCACCACACCTAGTGTGTGTGTGACAAGCATTGGTACTTTAACTTAACTTTAACTTTACACATACAAACTGTAACACACAAAAAAGCACATTTAATAAACATTTTTTTAATATGATCTTACCTTTACTTATAAATGAGGTCCATGCGCAGCTGTTGTGCTGGATTAATGCACCCCCGCCGTAGAATGCACCCCCTGACGGGAGTGTTATAACTAAAGCCCACACTTAAACTTTCCACGTGCAAGATTGAATCTATTTAAAAAAGTTATTTAATAAGAAGCCAAAAAGTGCAAAAACAATAATGTTCGTGTTGGAGGAGTTGTGAATGACTTAAATATGAAATCCGTGCTGCAGTCTGCAGGTGTACCTATTGTTGTGGCCCTGCGGTCATTCACAACTCCTCCAACACGAACATTATTGTTTTTGCACTTTTTGGCTTCTTATTAAATAACTTTTTAAAATATATTCAATCTTGCACGTGGAAAGTTTAAGTGTGGGCTTTAGTTGATACAACACTCCCGTCAGGGGGTGCATTCTACGGCGGGGGTGCATTAACCGGCACAAGGAGGCGGGATTACTGCGAGCCTCAGCAAGTGCGTCTTCGCAGCAGATTTATGAATGCTCAGCACAAGAAATACTTACACACATACAGTTGTTGACAAAATACACTGTACATTATATACCTCAGCTAACTAAACTATGGAAATGTATAATATAATTCATATAGCAATACGGTCTCACTGCACAGCAGGCCAGCAGTTAGCCGAGTCCGCAATCCATGGTGAGGCTCAACTCAGTCACGTGCCTCAACTACAGCAAGTCTCTTCTCAGTATTTGAACGGCAAATGTGAAAATTCAGCGATTTTGAATAAAAATAATCTAAAACTGGTAAAGTTAAATGGAAAATAACTTTATAGTATAATCACTGGATACATATAACAATTTAATTATTTTTTTTTCTTTTTACATCTTTTTCTTTCCATGATGGCAGGTGAGGCCCCGCCTCACCTGCCTCCAGTGACTGCACGTCACTGTTAATTACCACTAGAATGACCAACATTAAAATACAGTAGTATAGTAGGTAAGTATTCATTAAAAAGAAGGCAGAGTTTTCATTTTACAAGAATATTTTATATTTTTGGCATCTGTAACTATACACAGTTTTAACAGGAACACTATGTTTGAATATAGGAACATAAAACAGTAATCACTTAAGTCCTATGTATCAAAGTCAAGGCCCGTTATCTATGGCCCCCGGGATGATATTTGATTAGTATTAGAACCGGCCCGCAGGCCACAGCCGCCTGCTGCTGTTTTTGCACGCACCAATACTCCATCAGCGTTGGGGTCCCACAGTAACTTTTTGGGGTACCACTTTTTTGCAAGCATTTTGAAAACCAATGATAAATGTATGCATTATCCTGTTATATCTCACATTCTATATTGTGTTTTGGAAAAAGGTTGTCATAAACGTTATTTAATTCATTAAAAAAAAATAATAATACAAAAGAAAACACCTTTTTATGCATATCTGACATCACATGGACAAAAATAATAAAATACCCAATATTATGTTTAGATGAGAAAAGGTGAGTCATTTAATCCCAGGAACACCATACCTACCGTCAAGCATGGTGGTGGTAGTATTATGCTCTGGGCCATGAATTGATTAACGTGGACCCCGACTTAAACAAGTTGAAAAATTGAGTGGTCAATTGTACGGAATATGTACTGTACTGTGCAATCTACTAATAAAAGTTTCAATCCATCAATCAATGGGCCTGTTTTGCTGCCAATGGAACTGGTGCTTTACAGAGAGTAAATGGGACAATGAAAAAGGAGGAGCTAAAATCTTCAGCCTGGTTGGGTCTTGGGCGCAGTTGGGTGTTCCAACAGGACAATGACCCCAAACACACCTCAAAAGTGGTAAAGGAATGGCTAAATCAGGCTAGAATGAAGGTTTTAGAATGGCCTTCCCAAAGTCCTGACTTAAAGGTGTGGACAATGCTGAAGAAACAAGTCCATGTAAGAAAACCAACACATTTAGCTGAAGTGCGCCAATTTTGTGGTCAAAAATTCAAGCAGAAGCTTGTGGATGGCTACCAAAAGCGCCTTATTGCAGTGAAACTTGCCAAGGGACATGTAAGCAAATATTAACATTGCTGTATGTATACTTTTGACCCAGCACATTTGCTCACATTTTCAGTAGACTCATAATAAATTCATAAAAGAAGCAAACTTCATGAATGTTCTTTGTGACAAACAATTATGTGCTCCAATCACAAAAACACAAGAGTTGTAGAAACATTATGACATTATGTTCTTTACAAGTGTATGTAAACTTTTGACCACGACTGTACATGCATGCTTAAGACGAACAAACACTTTGAGTGTAAAACATATCCGGATAATGTCTGCAATATGTGGATGGCAGAACAGACAGCGAACAACATTGAAGTAATTAATTATGATTATTTATTGCTTTTATTACTTATAATGAATAAAATAGCACAGGGCCCTGCGATGAGGTGGCGACTTGTCCAGGGTGTACCCTGCCTTCTGCTCACGTGCAGCTGGAATAGGCTCCAACTCTAACCCCCACCACCACCCTGCGACACCAAGAGGGACAAGCGGTAGAAAATGGACCGATGGATGGAAAACAGCACAGTGATTTGACAATGAGCTCTGAGTATGTGCTTTTACTGCCATCTAGTGCCTACTGAAGTTAATTAATTAACTCATATTATGCTCTACATATGGTCAATGTTTATATTCACCTTGGAGAAAGCAAACCACCAGGTTTAAGTAAATAATGGTTGAGTCCATCATAAATTAAGGAGCCATAGTTGGACATTCGCATATGGACTTGGTTAAAGGCCTACTGAAAGCCACTACTACCGACCACACAGTCCGACAGTTTATACAACAATGATGAAATCTTAACATTGCAACACATGCCAATACGGCCAGGTTAACTTATAAAGTGCAATTTTAAATTTCCCGCCACACTTCCGGTTGAAACGTCTATGTATGATGACGTTTGCGCGTGACGTCGATGGTTGAAACGGAAGTATTCGGACACATTGTATCTCAATACAAACAGCTCTGTTTTCATCTCAAAATTCCACAGTATTCTGGACAGCTGTGTTGGTGAATCTTTTGCAATTTGTTTAATGAACAATGGAGACGGCAAAGAAGAAAGCTGTAGGTGGGATCGGTGTATTAGCGGCTGGCTGCAGCAACACTACCAGGAGGACTTTGAGTTGGATAGCAGACGCGCTATCCGACGCTAGCCGCCGACCGCATCGATGATCGGGTGAAGTCCTTCGTCGCGCCGTCGATCGCTGGAACGCAGGTGAGCACGGGTGTTGATGAGCAGATGAGGGCTGGCGTAGGTGGAGCGCTAATGTTTTTATCATAGCTCTGACGAGGTCCCGTAGCTAAGTTAGCTTTAATGGCGTCGTTAGCAACAGCATTGCTAGGCTTCGACAGGCGGCACAGCATTAACCGTGTAGTTACAGGTCCAGTGTATGGTTCGGTGTCTCCTGATAGTAGTATTGTTGATCTTCTGTCTATCCTTCCAGTCAGGGGCTTATTTCTTTTGTTTCTATCTGCATTTAAGCACGATGCTATCACGTTAGCTCCGTAGCTAAAGTGCTTCGCCGATGTATTGTCGTGGAGATAAAAGTCACTGTGAATGTCCATTTCGCGTTCTCGACTCTCATTTTCAAGACGATATAGTATCCGAGGTGGTTTAAAATACAAATCCGTGATCCACAATAGAAAAAGGAGAGAGTGTGGAATCCAATGAGCCCTTGTACCTAAGTTACGGTCAGAGCGAAAAAAAAAATGTCCTGCACTGGACTCTAGTCCTTCACTCTCACGTTCCTCATCCACAAATTTTTCATCCTGGCTCAAATGAATGGGGTAATCGTCGCTTTCTCGGTCCGAATCGCTCTCGCTGCTGGTGTAAACAATGGGGAAATGTGAGGAGCCCTTCAACCTGTGACGTCACGCTACTTCCGGTACAGGCAAGGCTTTTTTTTATCAGCGACCAAAAGTTGCGAACTTTATCATCGATGTTCTCTACTAAATCCTTTCAGCAAAAATATGGCAATATCGCGAAATGATCAAGTATGACACATAGAATGGACCTGCTATCCCCGTTTAAATTTTAAAAAATCATTTCAGTAGGGCTTGAACTCTCTCAGAGAAGAGGCAATAAATTCAGACTTCGGAATGCAAAAGTGATAGCTCTATCCTGGAGGAGAGACTCCTTGTCTATCTTTACGTCAACATTTAAGTTACAACTTATAGAGGTTGTTTTCGGTCACTTACACATGAACGTCTCCCTACATGGTCAGGTTGTACACTCCTGAATTAACACACACCCAGACAGAGAAAGAAGGAATATAAGAAGGTGGTTCGGCTCCTCCAAGTTAGGAGTGCCTCATAATTATTGACCTGACCTCCTCCAGGAACTGCAGTCCTGTATAATGACGCTCGCTTGTAATAAAGCAACTTTTGGTTCAGTAAAGCGTCTCCGACGTCTCTTTTGATCCAGCCGCACTGTTGTGTCACCCTTCTGGGTGACAAAACCAGAAATACATACCACTACTTTTAAGCCTGTGTGGTATAAAATGAGTACCGGTAATGAGTTTTTTAATCCAGTTCCTGTTGAAACCCTGTGCTTTTTTAAAATAAGTTTACAAGGAACAATTAAAATATTAATAGCAACTTCATAAAAGCACGAGTTGAAAATAGAGATTTTTGTTGCAACTTTCTGAAAAAGCTGTTGCAAATTTAGGCCCCAACAATCATAAAAAAGCCAGTGAAATTCTGGAGGTACCAATCAACATACCCACCCTGTCGTGATCTGAAATAAAGTGAACCGCTTGAAGGAAAAGTGTCTAGAACTGTAATATATTGTTTAGACAAATCGACAATCACAAGACTCTACCTGGTAAAGAACTCTAGAAACATGTTCAATCTTACTAGGGGGGTTCGTCCAATAGTGTTGAGGTAGTAAAGGAAGCCTTTGGTATGGTAGATTGTTGGACAGAGAAGACGGTCTGGTTTGCTCCATTGGCGATTCAAGTCTTCTTTGTTCAGATCACAACGATGCCTGCAATGGAACAAAGAAAGATATTTGTTCAACAATCAGGCGACTTCTCAGGCTGCCCACCGAGCTGTAGAACACAAAATTTCGCTTCAATCGACAATTTCAATTTATTTTACAATTTATTGTACAATTTTTGGCCGCTAAAAGTGCATCAATGTGATAAAAGGAACATTTATTATTTAGATGACAAATCACAAAATTAAAGGCCTACTGAAAGCCACTACTACCGACCACGCAGTCTGATAGTTTATACATCAATGATGAAATTTTAACATTGCAACACATGCCAATACGGCCGGGTTAACTTATAAAGTGCAAATTAAAATGTTCCGCGAAAATTCCGGTTGAAAACGTCTATGTATGATGACGTATGCGTGTGACGTCAATGGTTGAAACAAAAGTATTGGTACACATTGTGTCCAATACAAAAAGCTCTGTTTTCATCGCAAAATTCCACAGTATTCTGGACATCTGTGTTGGTGAATCTTTTGCAATTTGTTTAATGAACAATGGAGACTGCAAAGAAGAAAGTTGTAGGTGGGATCGGTGTATTAGCGGCTGGCTACAGCAACACAACCAGGAGGACTTTGAGTTGGATAGCAGACGCGCTAGCCGACGCTAGCCGCCGACCGCATCGATGATCGGGTGAAGTCCTTCGTCGCGCCGTCGATCGCTGGAACGCAGTTGAGCACGGGTGTTGATGAGCAGATGAGGGCTGGCTGGCGTAGGTGGATAGCTAATGTTTTTAGCATAGCTCTGTGAGGTCCCGTAGCTAAGTTAGCTTCAATGGCGTCATTAGCAACAGCATTGCTACGCTTCGACAGGCGGCACAGCATTAACCGTGTGGTTACAGGTCCAGTGTTTGGTTCGGTGTCTCCTGATAGTAGTATTGTTGATCTTCTGTCTATCCTTCCAGTCAGGGGCTTATTTCTTGTGTTTCTATCTGCATTTAAGCACGATGCTATCACGTTAGCTCCGTAGCTAAAGTGCTTCACCGATGTATTGTCGTGGAGATAAAACTCAATGTTAATGTCCATTTCGCGTTCTCGACTCTCATTATCAAGAGGATATAGTATCCGAGGTGGTTTAAAATACAAATCTGTGATCCACAATAGAAAAAGGAGAAAGTGTGGAATCCAATAAGCCCTTTTACCTAAGTTACGGTCAGAGCGAAAAAAGATACACCCTGGCGTCCTGCACTGCACTCTAGTCCTTCACTCTCACGTTCCTCATCCACGAATATTTCATCCTGGCTCAAATTAATGGGGTAATCGTCGCTTTCTCGGTCTGAATCGCTCTCGCTGCTGGCGTAAACAAAGGGGAAATGTGAGGATCCCTTCAACCTGCGCGTCACGCTACTTCCGGTACAGGCAAGGCTTTTTTTTATCAGCGACCAAAAGTTGCGAACTTTATCGTCGATGTTCTCTACTAAATCCTTTCAGCAAAAATATGGCAATATCGCGAAATGATCAAGTATGACACATAGAATGGATCTGCTATCCCCGTTTAAATAAAAAAAATCATTTCAGTAGGCCTTTAAGTTCTGTGTTGGACACGTACATGTGCGTGGAAAGGTAGTGAAGCGCCCGCTAAGAGATAGATGCTACAATCATAGGGACGGTGGGGTGGGAGAGATAGCGCGCAGTCCTTACTCAAAAACATTTCAAGGTTGTAATAGACTGATGGAACGGCGGAAAGGTCTATGGCCTCGAGAGATGGAGCGTGTTTCATGTGTTGGTGACAAGAAGCAGATGGTAGGCAGTGTGTATGGCAGGTGAAACACCAGTAAAGAATGGCGGCATGATTCCAATCAGTGTGTGGGTTGCGTTTAGCAAGCCATGCTAAACAGAGAACCATGGGAGCCTAACGTGACAGAAGCTGCATTCTGTTAGTCTCTGGTGATGAGGAAGAGCGCCCTCTGGTGGGCTAACCGCCTGGTGAGCGACGGCGCAAGCGTGGATGTGGTGCTTGAGTCGGCCGTGACAAATAGCGGGAGTGGTCTGTAGCCGCAGAGCCACAGCTGTCTGCGGCTGTCAACGGTGGAGAGGCAGCTTCCTCCCAGTTGCATGGGCTCCTCGGTCATCTTCACCAGTGACGTGCGGTGAGGTTCATGGCTGGTGAGGCACTGACTTCATCACAGTCAGATTTACAAACATATGAACCCTAAAGAGTATCTTATTCCCCATTTGATTGGCAGCAGTTAACGGGTTATGTTTAAAAGCTCATACCAGCATTCTTCCCTGCTTGGCACTCAGCATCAAGGCTTGGAATTGGGGGTTAAAACACCAAAAATTATTCCCGGGCACGGCACCGCTGCTGCCCGCTGCTCCCCTCACCTCCCAGGGGGTGATCAAGGGGATGTGTCAAATGCAAAGGACACATTTCATTACACTTAGTGTGTGTGTGACAATCATTGGTACTTTAACTTAACTTTAACTGCTAGCAAATAACATTTTGTAAATGTTAGCACAGGGAGCCAAGAAACTAATGGTACCGGGACCATGTTGACCCCTTGTTGTACACCTGGCACATACCTTACCTTGGGCAGGACATTTAGGCCACCACAAAACTTACTTACGAGTAGCCTCCAGGTTTTAATGGCCGTTTACGTACAGATTTTTTGCAAGACCTGTCCCACATGCCAAAAGACTTGTAACATCCAAGAAACAGACCAAGCTTGTTTTCAACAACCCCATTTTGGCGTACAGTCATGGGCATTGTGGGTCCGTTAGTAAAGCGCACCAGTATATTTTAGTAATTAGTGACTATGCAACAATATTTTCGGAGGTATTTCCCCTCACTACTGTTACCGCTCCTGCTATGCTGCGATGCCTGGTGCAGTTGTTCTCCAGGACAGCTTTGCCCAAAGTATCTTTTAGGTCTGGCTCCCCTGCTTGCAGACCTTTTTCAAAGCGTTGCTTTCGGTATGACTTCCACTGGTCTTTTATAGCCTCTTCAAATAAACTAATCTCCAGGGTGGAAAAGGGATTACAGTAAGAGGTTTCCTTTATGTCTCCCTTCTCCAGACTAGTCCCAGCACTTGCTCTGACCTTGGCTTGCATGACCACAGGACCTGTTAAAGGCCTACTGAAATGACATTTTCTTATTTAAACGGGGATAGCAGATCCATTCTATGTGTCATACTTGATAATTTTGCGATATTGCCATATTTTTGCTGAAAGGATTTAGTAGAGAACATCAACGATAAAGTTTTGGTCGCTGATAAAAGAGCCTTGCCTTTACCGGAAGTAGCGTGACGTCGCAGGTTGAAGGGCTCCTCGCATTTCCCCATTGTTTACACAAGCAGCGAGAGCGATTCGGACCGAGAAATTGACGATTACCCCATTAATTTGAGCCAGGATGAAAGATTTGTGGATGAGGAATGTGAGAGTGAAGGATTAGAGTGCAGTGCAGGACGTATCTTTTTTCGCTCTGACCGTAACTTAGGTACAAGGGCTCATTGGATTCCACACTTTCTCCTTTTTCTATTGTGGATCACGGATTTGTATTTTAAACCATTTATCTCCACGACAATACATCGGCAAAGCACTTTAGCTACAGAGCTAACGTGATAGCATCGTGCTTAAATGCAGATAGAAATAAAAGAAATAAGCCCCTGACTGGAAGGATAGACAGAAGATCAACAATACTACCAAACTCTGGACCTGTAACCACACGGTTAATGCTGTACCGCCTGGCGAAGCCTAGCAATGCTGTTGCTAACGACGTCATTGAAGCTAACTTAGCTACGGGACCTCGACAGAGCTATGCTAAAAACATTAGCGCTCCACCTACGCCAGCCAGCCCTCATCTGCTCATCAACACCCGTGCTCACCTGCGTTCCAGCGATCGACGGCGCGACAAAGGACTTCACCCCATCATCGATGCGGTCGGCGGCCCGGAGACGGAGGAAGTCATGGTGAGGACAGCGGCACGGCGGCGGGCGTTGTAGCTTTCGACGACACCGCGGCCGCCATCAGAATCGGCAAGAAACATATATTTCCCCAAAGTTACGTACGTGACATGCACATAGCGGCAGCACGTACGGGCAAGCGATCAAATGTTTGGAAGCCAAAGCTGTACTCACGGTAGAGCGTCTGCTATCCAACTCAAAGTCCTCCTGGTTGTGTTGCTGCAGCCAGCCGCTAATACACCGATCCCACCTACAGCTTTCTTCTTTGCAGTCTCCATTGTTAATTGTTACAAATTGCAAAAGATTCACCAACACAGATGTCCAGAATACTGTGGAATTATGTGATGAAAACAGAGCTGTTTGTATTGTGATACAATGTGTCCCAATACTTCCGCTTCAACCCTTGATGTCACGCGCATACGTCATCATACCTAGACGTTTTCAGCCAGAAGTTTCCCGGGAAATTTAAAATTGCACTTTATAAGTTAACCCGGCCGTATTGGCATGTGTTGCAATGTTAAGATTTCATCATTGATATATAAACTATCAGACTGCGTGGTCGCTAGTAGTGGCTTTCAGTAGGCCTTTAAGTGTGTCCCTGTGTTGTTTTCTATCAGCACATCCAATCAAACTGGTAACTCCCATCCAAGATGGCTGCCATCTGTCAATAGGCCCTTTTCCACCGCAGGAACTTTGTCAGGAACGTTCCTAATTACCCAGGTAAATAAAGTTCACCCTGTGTTTCCACCAAAAACTACTAATACAAAATAATTAAACTATGTGCTATGATTCGTGCTGATATTGTATCGGCTCAATATCGCTATCGGCCAAAACTCAAACCTTCAGTTTCATCGGGTCACCCCCTAAATTAATGAGACCAAAATTTTGCAATTGAGCATCAAATCGACTTTGGAGAAAAGCATGCTATGAGCCCAACAAACATCATCCATACTGTCGAAATCAGGGTTTCTCAACAGTGCTTCCGACGCAAACTATAAACATCTATAGCAAAGATTTATTTAAAAAAACAAACACTGATTTACTATTTACTGTTTTTGATACACAATAAATCAAGTAAACAACCAGTCTCTCTTTGTACTCACATTCCATTAATGACTCCATCTGGATTTAATATGGGGACGATCTTGAAGACGAAGGTTTCTCTCAGTGCCGTGGCTACTGGATCTCTACTGCATAGAAACTCCAGGGTGCCCTTCATTACCCAGCTAGCGTTGGGCTCACCAGGATGTACGCGACTTGTCAGCACAATACAGGGCCGATTACCTGAAGGGAAAAAAATAAATCATAGTTTTTGTTGTAATAATAACAAAGTCATTGCTACAGTTTATTGACTGGTGATGGGCTATGCTTCAGCTCAACTAGAACCCTGATAAAGACATGCAGTACAGAAAATGGAAGTGTTACTGCTTGTTACACCATGCCGTGCCTTACTTTAAAGGCCTACTGAAAGCCATTACTACCGACCATGCAGTCTGATAGTTTATATATCAATGATGAAATCTTAACATTGCAACATATGCCAATACGGCCGGGTTAACTTATAAAGTGCAATTTTAAATTTCCCGCTCAACTTCCGGTTGAAAACGTCTATGTATGATGACGTATGCGCGTGACGTCAATGGTTGAAACGGAAGTATTCTGACACCATTGTATCCAATACAAAAAGCTGTTTTCATCGCAAAATTCCACAGTATTCTGGACATCTGTGTTGGTGAATCTTTTGCAATTTGTTTAATAAACAATGAAGACTGCAAAGAAGAAAGCTGTAGGTGGGATCGTTGTATTAGCGGCTGGCTGCAGCAACACAACCAGGAGGACTTTGACTTGGATAGCAGACGCGCTAGCCGACGCTAGCCGCCGACCGCACGGATGATCGGGTGAAGTCCTTCGTCCTTCCGTCGATCGCTGGAACGCAGGTGAGCACGGGTGTTGATGAGCAGATGAGGGCTGGCTGGCGTAGGTGGAGCGCTAATGTTTTTATCATAGCTCTGTGAGGTCTCGTTGCTAAGTTAGCTTCAATGGCGTTGTTAGCAACAGCATTGTTAATCTTTGCCAAGCTGGAAAGCATTAACCGTGTATTTACATGTCCAGGGTTTAATAGTATTGTTGATTTTCTGTCTATCCTTCCAGTCAGGGGTTTATTTCTTTTGTTTCTATCTGCATTTGAGCCCGATGCTATCACGTTAGCTCCGTAGCTAAAGTGTTTTGCCGATTTATTGTCGTGGAGATAAAAGTCACTGTGAATGTCCATTTCGTGTTCTCGACTCTCATTTTCAAGAAGATATAGTATCAGAGGTGGTTTAAAATACAAATCCGTGATCCACAATAGAAAAAGGAGAAAGTGTGAAATCCAATGAGCCCTTTTACATAAGTTACGGTCAGAGCGAAAAAAGATGCGTCCTGCACTGCACTCTAGTCCTTCACTCTGACGTTCCTCATCCACAAATCTTTCATCCTGGCTCAAATTAATGGGGTAATCGGCGCTTTCTCGGTCCGAATCGCTCTCGCTGCTGGTGTAAACAATGGGGAAATGTGAGGAGACTTTCAACCTGCGACGTCACGCTACTTCCGGTACAGGCAAGGCTTTTTTTATCAGCGACCAAAAGTTGCGAACTTTATCGTCAATGTTCTCTACTAAATCCTTTCAGCAAAAATATGGGCAAAAATATGGCAATATCGCAAAATGATCAAGTATGACACATAGAATGAATCTGCTATCCTCGTTTAAATAAAAAAAATTCATTTCAGTAGGCCTCTAAACTTGAATAATAACACAAATAACAATACTGAATAATGACACATTTTTTATATTCTTTGGACCAAAACCCTTTGGGGTCCCCGGGATCAAGCCTGAGTGGAAGCCTAAATGTATATTTTTACACATATATTGTATTGGTTTTTAAAAAATATATATATCAAAATGGCCCCTGCTAGCTTTGATTTTTCAATGTGCGGCCCTCAGTGGAAAAAGTTTGGACACCCCTGCTTTAAGGACATCATTCACCACACCTTTTTACTTGACTTTGTCCTCATTATTCCCTGCCATTGTTCTATTGTGCACATAACAATGTTGTTCTTGTTTACCATTCATATATGCAGTTAGGAGTGAGTCATTAGGTGCGGCCCCTTTAAGTGACCGTCCAGAGTTTTAGCCCAAGGTGGGGGTTTGTTGTGACCGCCATTTTGAGTCACTTCATGAAAAAAGATACTTCTGCTCTTGGTTTAAATAAACGGCGCACACATTTGTGTGTCAAAGATATTTCAAGTTGTCTTGCTTTTGCTTTACAAGCTCAACAATATTTGCTTATAAAGGTTGGTCTGCGTGATTGAATAAAATGTAATTTTATTTTGAAAAAGGGACGATACAGTTGAACATTTTTACAAAACAATTAATTCACTGATGTAATGTTTTGGCAAACTCTACACGAGGCCAAAGCCTTCACCCAAACAGAAGGGCCTCATGTCCAAATGTGAGTTTGGCTCCCATTCCCCCCCAGAGGACAGAACTGGAGTTACAGGCAACATTTCCCAACAGCTGAAGACCATCAGTAATCAGGAAGGCTCACACCTGAAGCAATCAAATCCACTCCTTTGAAGTCTGCAGCTCTAGCTCAAACTTTAGGCCAACAAACACTGCTCTAGGAGAATTTGTAGTAGTGCACAACTGTTTACAGAGACCAGGGTGGTTGACGGTGAGATGACTTTATATTATTTTGATGTTTTGATTTGATATGTTGAATTTATTTTAATTGCCAAGTGGTTGGTTGTTAAATGTTTAAATACTAGTGATGGGTTGATGAGGCGTCATGAAGCGTTTCGACACATTGCAAAAGTGTATTGATACTGTGTCGATACTGTGTCACTAAATACTGACATCTGCTGGACAATAAAAATCCCTACAGGCAACCTATGGACCGACTCAACTGACACTGATTTTATGACCTACTGTATACAATAATATAAACCAAGTAATTGTATTTCATTTAGGATTATTTCATATCTTCATTTAAATACAAATATATTTGAATCTTTTTTAGATACAGTCAATAAATAATGTGAACATGTATCATAACATGGACATCTAAGAGAACGTGTCATGAATGAGGATGCTTGTGGACTGGGAATTTTATTTTATTTTTTTTTTTTTTTAACACAATTTTATTAAAAAAAAAACAGTTTTTCCAACGTATTCAATTTTAGACGATTTCTCTTAGTTATTATTTCTCCAGCTGTAGAAAAGACCTGCTCACAGGCAATGTTCCCTGTAATTGTTCATGTGTGTGAGCAAACACAAAAACTCCCTGAGCATTCAGTGGAGCACATGTGAGCAACATCACATGTGGCAACACCAGCAGCACACCTGTCTCAAACCAATCTTTTATAATAACACTCAAATGAGAGGAGTCATTTTCATGAGATTATTTAATAATATTAGTGATTTGGCCCACTTGTAATGAAAATAAAAGAAATCTTGTTGTTCATAAGCTATGGATTAGTATTGTACAATATGTCTGGGTGGGGGTCCTGCTTTGAAATCATTTGTACCCCTTTCAGAGATCACATTTAGTTCCCCTTAAACATCCTCATGTTGCACAATGAAATGTAAGCATAGGATGAAGTGTGCATTCCTGTAACTTTCTCTAGTAACAGCATTCCATGATTAATATCAATAAATGAACATTGATAATAAATGACAGTAGAATAAGCACACGTATGACTGAGGAGTCATAGTGTAACTTTGTGTGGTGTTTGAGTTGTCCGACTTTTTGTGTGGCCATAAACGCACCAGTGGTTTAGTGGTATGCGTGTTGGTGACAGATGACAAGTTGGTTTTGGCCTGGTTTGTACGGCAGAAAATGACTAGTTTTTCAAGATAGAAGTGTTTTACTCATGTTTTTGGTGTGGTTATGGCCGAATATAAACAGTTTTGCTCAATAAAGTGATCGATATAATTCCTGTCCTCGAAGCATCTCGATAGACGTTATAATAATTGAACGGTGTTCAATTGAACGGTGTTGACGAACACCGTTAGGCCGCTTGTTGTCACTGTCACTCAGAGTTGCATTGCAAAATCACACAGAATAAATGTGTTTATTTTGTTTAGAATTCAGATGGGTTTGATTTGGTGCGCGGCATATATTTGCCGTGCGCAGAGGACGCTTGAGCAGTGCGCAATTGCGCAGGCGCGCACCTTAGAGGGAACGTTGATCACAGGGCACAGAGGAGGCGGGAGTGCGACACAGTTCGCGTATCGGTCACGTGACCAAAACAGCTCATGATCGGTCACGTGACTTTCTAAAACCGACACAGGGTTTCACTCTATGAGCTCGACGCATGCGCCGATGCATCGGTGTAGCCGGACCCATCACTATTGAATTTATTTTAATTGCCAAGTGGTTGGTTGTTAAATGTTTAAATGCTAGTGATGGGTTGATGAGGCGTCATGAAGTGTTTCGACACATTGCAAAACTGTATTGATACTGTGTCGATACTGTGTCACTAAATACTGACATCTGCTGGACATTAAAAATCCCTACAGGCAACCTATGGACCGACTCAACTGACACTGATTTTATGACCTAGTATATACAATAATATAAACCAAGTCATTGTATTTCATTTAGGATTATTTCATATCTTCATTTAAATACAAATATATTTGTATCTTTTTTAGATACAGTCAATAAATAATGTGAACAGGTATCATAACATGGAAATCTGAGAGAACGTGTTGTGAATGAGGATGCTTGCGGACTGGGAATTTTTTTATTTTTTTTTACACATTTTTATTAAAAAAAAAACAGTTTTTCCAACGTATTAAATTTTAGACAATTTCTCTTCTTAGTTATTATTTCTCCGGCTGTTGAAAAGACCCGCTCACCGGGCACAGAGGAGGCGTCAGTGCGACACAGTTTGCTTATCGGTCACGTAACCGAAACAGCTCATGATCTGTCACGTGACTTTCTAAAAGCGGTACGCACACCGACACAGGGTTTTGTCTATGACAGACCTGGGCATTCTGCGGCCCGCGGGCCACATCCGGCCATTTGTGCGTCCCTGTCCGGCCCGCGTGAGGCCAATCATAAATTACAAAATACATTTTAAAAAAGTATCTATCTCGAGTGTGCAATACAACAGTGCTGCTTTTGTTTTGAAAAGCGTTATTTGTATTACTTCTGTGTGGACGTATGCACGTGTGTGATTGTGAGTGAATGTGAACAGCGGCAATCACAAATGACAAAATAAAGTTTAAAAAACATCTATGTCGTGCGCGCAATACAACTGTGCTGCTTTTATTTTGAAAAGTGTTATTTATGGGCGTATGTCCGGGTGTAACCTGTGAGTGAAGGTGCACAGCGACAAGTGATGAGATGCTAAAAGGAGAAAAGTTGATGACGAATGGCGTGTTTTCAACAAGACATGGACTGCCAAGTATTTCTTTACAGAAATTAAAGGTAAATTGTGGTACACATGTTGCTGTGTTTAAAGAATATAGTGTAACGACCTGCTGAAGTTGATGTTGTGTTCCTGAGTTGCGGAAATGAGGAGTGAGGATGGACGTGCGTGTGGAAGGAACGAGATAAGTTGAGCTGTGTTAGTATAGGTTGCTCAATCAAAGTTTAAAAAGAGCGTCAGACTTGGTGTGCACTTCTTCTGGACGCTACAATTGGTGGCAGAAGTAAAACTTTGCACATACTGCACTGCTTGTGTGAATCCCGGGAGAGAGAGAGAGAGAGAGAGAGAGAGAGAGAGAGAGAGAGAGAGAGAGAGAGAGAGAGAGAGAGAGAGAGAGAGAGAGAGAGAGAGAGAGAGAGAGAGAGAGAGAGAGAGAGAGAGAGAGAGAGAGAGAGAGAGAGAGAGAGAGAGAGAGAGAGAGAGAGAGAGAGAGAGAGAGAGAGAGAGAGAGAGAGAGAGAGAGAGAGAGAGAGAGAGAGAGAGAGAGAGAGAGAGCGTCTACAGGTGCAGCACACGCTGCTAGGCATGGGGGAATTCCGCCCTCAATGAAGACTTCCAGGTTTGATGGCAAGGCGAACTGGGAGGCATTTCATCCCACTTCTGACACCAACTGTAGCGTCCAGAAGAAGTGCACACCAAGTCTGACGCTCTTTTTAAACTTTTATTGAGCAACCTATACTAACACAGCTCAACTTATCTTGTTCCTTCCACACGCACGTCTATCCTCACTCCTCATATCAGTAACCGCAACGCTTCCTCCTTCTTCGCCAATCACCTTACAGGCGTGCTACGTTCACAACAAAGAGGATGCAGGATAAAGTGACAGAAATTGATATTTTTGCATTGTATTATACAAACCCCGTTTCCATGAGTTGGGAAATTGTGTTAGATGTAAAAATAAACGGAATACAATGATTTGCAATTCATTTTCAACCCATATTGAGTTGAATATGCTACAAAGACAACATATTTGATGTTCAAACTGATAAATATTTTTTTTTTGCAAATAATCATTAACTTTAGAATTTGATGCCAGCAACACGTGACAAAGAAGTTGGGAAAGGTGGCAATAAATACTGATAAAGTTGACGAATGCTCATCAAACACTTATTTGGAACATCCCACAGGTGAACAGGCAAATTGGGAACAGGTGGGTGCCATGATTGGGTATAAAAGTAGATTCCATGAAATGCTCAGTCATTCACAAACAAGGATGGGGCGAGGGTCATTGGGCAGGCAAGCTGCTGGGAAAGCGGACGTGAGAACGGCTGTCCCCACTCAGGTCCGCATTGAGCTGGAGAGGGCGTGGCCTCCAGCTCCGGCTGAATACCGGTAGTTTGTCGGGAGAAAATCTCTGCCGGGAGGTTGTCGGGAGAGGCGCTGAATACCGGGATTCTCCCGCTAAAAACGGGAGGGTTGGCAAGTATGCCATTTGTTTACATTGTGACGCCGGTGAGCTGCGGTGTGTTGTGAAGCATGTTTAGCTATTCCTCGTCCTGCAGGGATGATACTTGTAAGAAACTCACTTTATTTGTCGCCATGGAGGCGAGGATTAGTGATTTAGAAGTAGCTAAAACACTGCGGATGGATGTTAGCCGCTAACTCGCCAGCCGTGTCTTAAAGCACCTCATCCTGAGGGTGTTTCAGTGTTATAACTTCACCTTTATCTTTACTTTTTAAGCCAAAATGCGTCCATTCTCCCTTTTCTGTCTACACACTGTGTCTGCTTGTAAGTACTCTGTGATTGTGTGCTGCCGAACATGCTCGTCTGCTCGTAAAACCAGCAATGTGACGACAACGCGCCGTCATGCCAGTAAAAAGAGTATAGTACCGTTTTTGATTCATTAGTACCGCAAAACTATATTAGTAACCGTATGCCGTACAATCCTAGTGGTACCTTAACAAGTACTTATCTGTTATATCTTAAAAAACATAACACAAAAAACGGTGTCATAAATTCGACTGATCGTCGACTGTGTGCAAAATCTAACAAATCAGATTTGACTATGAAAATCCTTGGTCAAAGACTTAAAACTACATGAGCAATTAATATACTGACTCAAGCATTAAGCAATTACAGTGCGAAGGTCTTCTTAAAACTACAATGTGTGCTATGTTTAGGGCCTCAGTAATAGTAGTGTGAAAGCAATGTCATTTTTGACCAAGGTCATTTGAAAATATTAATGCATTCAGGAGCTAACTTTAGGTTTAGTACTCACGTAGCTGATGAATATCTTTATAGTCCTTGCTTGGAGGACAGCCAGTAATGGTGACTATTGGACAGGGATTTCCAGCGAGAGTGGCACAGAGAATCTGCTGCTGGAAATATATCTTAGTGGGATCAACTGACCGATGCAGCAACTTCAGATGAGCCTGACAAACATGAAATGAATGTGTGTCATATCTTCTTGTCAACAAACACGGCATATTTTGGATGCACATTTTGTCACTTCAATCATTGATTTGCTGCACTTAAAGGCCTACTGAAAGCCACTACTAGCGACCACGCAGTCTGATAGTTTATATATCAATGATGAAATCTTAACATTGCAACACATGCCAATACGGCCGGGTTAACTTATAAAGTGCAATTTTAAATTTCCCGGGAAACTTCCGGCTGAAAACGTCTCGCGTGACGTCAATGGTTGAAGGAGACATTTTGGAATAGCACGGTGGCCAGCTTAAATCGTCTGTTTTCATCGCAAAATTCCACAGTATTCTGGACATCTGTGTTGGTGAATCTTTTGCAAGTTGTTCAATTAACAATGGAGACTGCAAAGAAGAAAGTTGTAGGTGGGATCGGTGTATTAGCGGCTGGCTGCAGCAACAGAACCAGGAGGACTTTGAGTTGGATAGCAGACGCGCTACCGTGAGTACAGCTTTGACTTCCAAACATTTGATCGCTTGCCCGCACGTGCGTGGCGCTATGTGCATGTCACGTACGTAACTTTGGGGAAATATATGTTTCTTGCCGACTCTGATGGCGGCCGGGGTGTCGTCGAAAGCTATCCTCACCTTGACTTCCTTCGTCTCCGGGCCGCTGACCGCATCGATGATCGGGTGAAGTCCTTCGTCGCGCCGTCGATCGCTGGAACGCAGGTGAGCACGGGTGTTGATGAGCAGATGAGAGCTGGCGTAGGTGGAGAGCTAATGTTTTTAGCATAGCTCTGTCGAGGTCCCGTAGCTAAGTTAGCTTCAATGGCATCGTTAGCAACAGCATTGCTAGGCTTCGCCAGGTGGTACAGCATTAACCGTGTAGTTACAGGTCCAGTGTTTGGTTCGGTGTCTCCTGATAGTAGTATTGTTGATCTTCTGTCTATCCTTCCAGTCAGGGGCTTATTTCTTTTGTTTCTATCTGCATTTAAGCACGATGCTATCACGTTAGCTCCGTAGCTAAAGAGCTTCACCGATGTATTGTCGTGGAGATAAAAGTCAATGTGAATGTCGATTTCGCGTTCTCGACTCTCATTTTCAAGAGGATATAGTATCCGAGGTGGTTTAAAATACAAATCCGTGATCCACAATAGAAAAAGGAGAAAGTTTTTTTTATTAAAACGGGGATAGCAGATCCATTCTATGTGTCATACTTGATCATTTCGCGATATTGCCATATTTTTGCTGAAAGGACTTAGTAGAGAACATCGACGATAAAGTTCGCAACTTTTGGTCGCTGATAAAAAAGCCTTGCCTGTACCGGAAGTAGCGTGACGTCACAGGTTAAAAGGCTCCTCGCATTTGCACATTGTTTACACCAGCAGCGAGAGCGATTCGGACCGAGAAAGCGACGATTACCCCATTAATTTGAGCCAGGATGAAAGATTCGTGGATGAGGAACATGAGAGTGAAGGACTAGAGTGCAGTGCAAGACGTATCTTTTTTCGCTCCGACCGTAACTTAGGTACAAGAGCTAATTGGATTCCACACTTTCTCCTTTTTCTATTGTGGTTCACGGATTTGTATTTTAAACCACCTCGGATACTATATCCTCTTGAAAATGAGAGTCGAGAACGCAAAATGGACATTCACAGTGACTTTTATCTCCACGACAATACATCGGTGAAGCACTTTAGCTACGGAGCTAACATGATAGCATCGTGCTTAAATGCAGATAGAAACAAACGAAATAAGCCCCTGACTGGAAGGATAGACAGAAGATCAACAATACTACTATCAGGAGACACCGAACCAAACTCTGGACCTGTAACTACATGGTTAATGCTGTGCCGCCTGTCGAAGCCTAGCAATGCTGTTGCTACCGACGCCATTGAAGCTAACTTAGCTACGGGACCTCGTCAGAGCTATGATAAAAACATTAGCGCTCCACCTACACCAGCCCTCATCTGCTCAACACCCGTGCTCACCTGCGTTCCAGCGATTGACGGCGCGACGAAGTACTTCACCCGATCATTGATGCGGTCGGCGGCTAGCGTCGGATAGCGCGTCTGCTATCCGACTCAAAGTCCTCCTGGTTGTGTTGCTGCAGCCAGCCGCTAATACACCGATCCCACCTACAGCTTTCTTCTTTGCAGTCTCCATTGTTCATTAAACTAATTGCAAAAGATTCACCAACACAGATGTCCAGAATACTGTGGAATTTTGCGATGAAAACTGAGCGGTTTGTATTGGATACAATAGTGTACCAATACTTCCACTTCAACCATTGACGTCACGCGCATACGTCATCATACATAGACGTTTTCAGCCGGAAGTTTCCGGGGAAATTTAAAATTGCACTTTATAAGTTAACCCGGCCGTATTGGCATGTGTTGCAATGTTAAGATTTCATCATTGATATATAAACTATCAGACTGCGTGGTCGGTAGTAGTGGCTTTCAGTAGGCCTTTAAGAGTGTTACTAAAACAACTCTCTCGTTTGAGTCACACATTAAGAGTGTTACTAAAACGGCCTTCTCTCATCTCCGTAGTATCACTAAGATTTGTCCCAAATGATCCGCTGACATCAATTTTCATGCGTTCGTTACGTCTCGTCTCGATTCTGTAACGTATTATTTTCGGGTCTCCCTGTCTAGCACTTGTTATGTCTAGCACAGTTGGGACAAAATGCGTCTCCTAGACTTTTGACAGGAAAAAGAAAGTTTGATCCTATTACACCAATACTGTATATATCTTTTTATATATATACACACACACACATATATATATATATATATATATATATATATATATATATATATATATATATATATATATATATATATATATATATATATATATATATATATATATATATGTATATATGTAACGGTGTAGAAACAGACATTCAGTCTCATTATGCTTGATTAAATTATGAATGAAGTGTTGCAACAGCGCCTGTTGCTGGCGAGAAGTGGTATGTACGGTTACCTGCGGGAAGTGCTCAGAACTGTGAAGCCTTCCAACACATAAAAAGGTTCGCTAATTGGTATTGACCAAAACTGTATCTTAGAGTTATATTTTGAAGACAATAACACACTTTTACTGTGTAAACTAATTGGTGATTGTTGATGTGTTATTTAGATAATCCCGTGACCCAAGTGGACTCACAGTCTCACAATTTGCACTGTTTTGCAGGTAACATTATATTTCATGCCACTGTGATTGTTTGGTTGTTCAAATAGCTGTCCTCACCTATTATTATGATGCTAATGGTAGCTTGGCTAGGCCGCAGCCTGGTTTATCAACCGCATGGTTTGAAGCAGCCATTTTGGATGCGAGGTGCGTTCAGGGACATCCGTAAAATGTAGTGACTGTCAATTTACTGTGTATTTTACATATAAAAAAATATATTTTTAATTTAAGTATACCAATATCAGTACAGGTGAAACCAATTGAGAGAAATGAATATGATAATTAGTATGAAGATTTGGTTTAAACACTATACGATCACATCCAAATGTAACATGTTGTTTGTAAAATTATACTGTGGATTCTAAACGTCTCATTTGGCCAAAGTATGAAGGAAGACAAGATTGTTTTATAAATATGTTGGCAATGCCTCCACACAACACATAAACAGGTTAGAAAAGTTGGTTTTGCATAATGGGGCCCATTTAAGTGTTTGTGGTTGGAATGTCTTCTGGTTTCCTTCAATTTGTTGTGTTGGCACCGTATGTACAGTATAGCATCAGCAAAGGAAACACATTCAACATAGCAACATAGCAACGATGCCTGGATGACATATTGTAAAATATTGTTAGGATAGTGAAAAACATGAAGTGACTCACCATTAGAGCAGTGTATGTGTAGGGGTAATGGTAGGCCAGGTAACACACATCTTCATTGTGTTTGAAGGTTATGGTGAACGTCAGTGTATAAAATGTTGTTCTCCGACTGCCACGAGCTGGACAAAAGTGGTTTCTGTAAGATGAAATGAAGAACATGTATGTTAAAGTGTGGAAAGTTGACAGGGTTTATTCTCACCATATAGAGAGCAACCCTCCCAGTCAAGTCTTTCCTCCCAGAAGATGCATCAAAAGAGAGGCCGGGCAAGCAAACAGGTCAGCTCCAGTATGTGCTGCTTCTACTTGTCTCTGCATTTACTACTACAGCTCCTGGAAAATGTATGGAATCACCAGACTTTGGATATGATAGACGCAACATGAAACTATAATCATTTTAAATGGCAACTTTCTAGCTTTAAAGGCCTACTGAAAGCCACTACTACCGACCACGCAGTCTGATAGTTTATATATCAATGATGAAATCTTAACATTGCAACACATGCCAATACGGCCGGGTTAAGTTATAAAGTGCAATTTTAAATTTCCCGCCACACTTCCGGTTGAAAACGTCTATGAATGATGATGTTTGCGCGTGACGTCAATGGTTGAAGCGGAAGTATTCGGACACATTGTATCCAATACAAACAGCGCATCAATGATCGGGTGAAGTCCTTCGTCGCGCCATTGATCGCTGGAATGCAGGTGAGCACAGGTGTTGATGAGCAGATGAGGGCTGGCGTAGGTGAAATGCGCATGTTTTTATCATAGCTCTGACGAGGTCCCGTAGCTAAGTTAGCTTCAATGGCGTCGTTAGCAACAGCATTGCTAGGCTTCGACAGGCGGCACAGCATTAACCGTGTAGTTACAGGTCCAGTGTTTGGTTCGGTGTCTCCTGATAGTAGTATTGTTGATCTTCTGTCTATTCTTCCAGTCAGGGGCTTATTTCTTTTGTTTCTATCTGCATTTAAGCACGATGCTATCACGTTAGCTCCGTAGCTAAAGTGCTTCGCCGATGTATTGTCGTGGAGATAAAAGTCACTGCGAATGTCCATTTCGCGTTCTCGACTCTCATTTTCAAGAGGATATAGTATCCGAGGTGGTTTAAAATACAAATCCGTGATCCACAATAGAAAAAGGAGAAAGTGTGGAATCCAATGACCCCTTGTACCTAAGTTACGGTCAGAGCGAAAAAAGATACGTCCTGCACTGCACTCTAGACCTTCACTCTCACGTTCCTCATCCACGAATCTTTCATCCTGGCTCAAATTAATGGGGTAATCGTCGCTTTCTCGGTCCGAATCGCTGTCGCTGCTGGTGTAAACAATGGGGAAATGTGAGGAGCCCTTCAACCTGTGACGTCACGCTACTTCCTGTACAGGCAAGGCTTTTTTTTTATCAGCGACCAAAAGTTGCGCACTTTATCGTCGATGTTCTCTACTAAATCCTTTCAGCAAAAATATGGCAATATCGCGAAATGATCAAGTATGACACATAGAATGGATCTGCTATCCCCGTTTAAATAAGAACATTTCATTTTAGTAGGCCTTTAAAGAAAGAAAGTTGTCATTTAAAATAACTATAATTTTATTTTAGGTCTGTTATTTAATTTTTTTAACAAAATAAACAACTTAATGAACATGCTCAAAGCCTGGTGATCCCATAATTTTAGCCAGAATTTGCATCTCCTGAAAGCCCTGTAAACTTTGGATGTGTTACATACAGTATGTCTGGGTAGTTTCTCAGACACCCAGGTCAGGGTAACACCGCAGGTTGAGTCAAATGTTTCAACAAACAAGAAAGGTCCAGGTGACTTCATTAAGCCTTAGTGGATTTTGTGGAAAGTTCATTCTTACCTGAAATAACATATGTCAGTCCCAGACCTGAGCCAGCAGGGTTGACCATTTAGTGCATCCCTTACAGAGTAAAGAACTGGCTGCATTCCTGTAGTGCATAAAAGAAAAACATGTTTAAGAAAAAAAAAGTTAGTAAAAAATCTGTCGATTTTGCGATAAGAAACTTGCAGCTCATTTGCCAGAATTATAGCGTAAAAGGTAGGGTGGCTTTTACACCAAATTACTGTAAATCGAAAAACCAACACCATCATTTTTCTCATTCTCTACCAATTACTTTTATTATTGAGCATTTTGAGGTGAGAACCAAGGATTGTTTTTTGTGCTTTACTCTTTAAGGGGTTATTAGCAACAGTATTAAAGGTTTTAAAGGCCTACTGAAATGAATTTTTTTTATTTAAACGGGGATAGCAGATCCTTTCTATGTGTCATACTTAATCATTTCTCGATATTGCCATATTTTTGCTGAAAGGATTTAGTAGAGAACATCGACGATAAAGTTTGCAACTTTTGGTCGCTGATAAAAAAAGCTTTGCCTGTACTGGAAGTAGCGTGACGTCACAGGTTGAAAGGCTCCTCACATTTACCCATTGTTTACACCAGCAGCGAGAGCGATTCGGACCGAGAAAGCGACGATTACCCCATTAATTTGAGCCAGGATGAAAGATTCGTGGATGAGGAACGTGAGAGTGAAGGACTAGAGGGCAGTGCAGGACGTATCTTTTTTTCGCTCTGACCGTAACTTCGGTACAAGGGCTCATTGGATTCCACACTTTCTCCTTTTTCTATTGTGGATCACGGATTTGTATTTTAAACCACCTCGGATACTATATCCTCTTGAAAATGAGAGTCAAAAACGCGAAATGGACATTCACAGTGACTTTTATCCCCACGACAATACATCGGCGAAGCACTTTAGCTTCGGAGCTAACGTGATAGCATCGTGCTTAACTGCGGATAGAAACAAAAGAAATAAACCCCTGACTGGAAGGATAGACAGAAGATCAACAATACTATTAAACCATGGACATGTAAATACACGGTTAATGCTTTCCAGCCTGGCGAAGCTTAACAATGCTGTTGCTAACGACGCCATTGAAGCTAACTTAGCAACAGGACCTCACAGAGCTATGCTAAAAACATTAGCTATCCACCTACGCCAGCCAGCCCTCATCTGCTCATCAACACCCGTGCTCACCTGCGTTCCAGCGATCGACGGAAGGACGAAGGATTTCACCCGATCACAATGCGGTCGGCGGCTAGCGTAGGATAGCGCGTCTGCTATCCAAGTCAAAGCCAAAATCTAAGCGACCACGGAAGCCACCACACGATATAAAATAATCGTAAGGCGGGTCTCGCCTGAGTTTTGGCCAGCGGGCTGTGGTGGCCAGCAGCGGCGCTTGACATTGCTACATCTGTGAGTGTATCAACTTGAATCATTTGGCGGTAGGCATAATCTTATTTGTGGCTGGATTGAGATGGAAGGAGATGGTGGCGGGACACCTTCAAGTATTACTAATCTGCTCAGAAAATGAAAATAAAACATTTATAACTTTTGGATTGGACACGAAATATGTGCAAAAAAGATCAAATTGGTGATAATATACTATAAACCTCAGAACTAGTGAAGTTGTCACGTTGTGTGAATTGTAAATAAAAACAGAATGCAATGATATGCAAATCCTTTTCAATCTATATTCAATTGAATTGACTGCAAAGACAAGATACTTAACGTTCGAAATGGGAAAACTTGTTATTTTTTGCAAATATTAGCTCATTTGGAATTTGATGCCTGCAACATGTTTCAAAAAAGCTGGCACAAGTGGCGAAAAAGACTGAGAAAGTTGAGAAATGCTCATCAAACACTTATTTGGAACATCCCACAGGTGAACAGACTAATTGGGAACAGGTGGGTGCCATGATTGGGTATACAAGCAGCTTCCATGAAATGATCAGTCATTCACAAACAAGGATGGGGCGAGGGTCACCACTTTGTCAATAAATGCGTGAGCAAACTGTCCAACAGTTTAAGAACAACATTTCTCAAAGAGCTATTGCAAAGAATTTAGGGATTTTACCATCTAAGGTCCGTAATATCATCAAAAGGTTCGGAGAATCTGGAGAAATCACTGCACGTAAGCAGCTAAGCCCGTGACCTTGGATCCCTCAGGCGGTACAGCATCAAAAACTGACATCAGTGTGTAAAGGATATCACCACATGGGCTCAGGAATACTTCAGAAAACTGCTGTCAGTAGCTACAGTTGGTCGCTACATCTGTAAGTGCAAGTTAAAACACTCCTTTGCAAAGCCAAAGCCATTTATCAACAACACCCAGACACACAGCCGGCTTCGCTGGGCCCGAGCTCATCCAAGATGGACAGATACAAAGTGGAAAAGTGGTCTGACGAGTCCACATTTCAAATTGTTTTTGAAAACTGTGGACATTGTGTCCTGCGGACCAAAGAGGAAAAGTTCCGGATTGTTATAGGGTCAAAGTGTAAAAGCCAGCATCTGTGATGGTATGGGGGTGTATTAGTGCCCAAGACATGGGTAACTTACACATCCGTGAAGGCGCCATTAATGCTGAAAGGTACATCCAGCTGTTGGAGCAACATATGTTGCCATTCAAGCAACGTTACCATGGACGCCCCTGCTTATTTCAGCAAGACAATGCCAAGCCACGTGTTACAACAGCGTGGCTTTATAGTAAAAGAGTGCGGGTACTAAACTGACCTGCCTGTAGTCCAGACCTGTCTCCCATTGAAAATGTGTGGCGCATTATGAAGCCTAAAATATTAAAAATTGGTCTCAGTTCCCAAACGTTAACTGAGTGTTGTTAAAAGGAAAGGCCATGTAACACAGTGGTGAAAATGCCACTGTGCCAAAACCTTTGCAATGTGTTGCAGCCATGAAATTCCAAGTTAATGATTACTTACAAAAAAACATTCAGTTTCTCAGTTGGAACATGAAATATCTTGTCTTTGCAGTCTATTCAATTGAATATAAGTTGAAAAGGATTTGCAAATCATTACATTCTGTTTTTATTTACGAATTACACAACTTGCCGACTTCACTGGTTTTGGGTTTTGTAATTCCTGGCATACCGCAGCGGATGTATGGCATCCTAGATGTGGATATGCAATCATTGAAGAATCTAAGTTTAAATCATTAACAGATAGAAACTATTATTGAGGAAAATTATTCAGAATATGTCAAAATATATACAGATGCATCTAAATCTATAAATAATAAAGTAGACATTTTAGCAGTTATCCCAATAGGAATAGTTTTGAATAAAAAAAAATAGCAAAAATTATTATTTTTTACGGGGGAATTAATAGCAATTTACATGCAAGTTTATTAGAAAGAGGAAAATGAAGCAAGTGAAGTTGTGTGCTCGGACTCCATAAATGCATTAATTAACATAGGAAACATAGTTTTTGAAACAAGACAGAATATAATATATGAAATAGTTCCGACAATCTAAATAAATAAATAAAAATAAAGCTAGAAGTGTGCTTACATTTCTCTGGGTTCCCGGCTAACGCAGGAGTTGTGAATAACGAACGAGCAGATAAGTATGCACAGCAAGCAACTAAACCAGAAATAAACATGGATATGAATCACAGTAAAGTGGAAGTGAAAAGTTTAGTTGTATAAAACGTCCCGTGATTGGCTGTCAATCAACTGACTCACACGTGACGCCACCGACAAGACCAGGAAGATACACACCATTAGTGACGTCACCGTTAGTGTGTAGCTCAACGTTATTTATGCCGTTTAGCATTCCTTTAATTTCATAATTGCACACATGTTGAAGGCCTACTGAAAGCCACTACTACCGACCACACAGTCTGATAGTTTATATGTCAATGATGAAATCTTAACATTGCAACACATGCCAATACGGCCGGGTTAACTTATAAAGTGCAATTTTAAATTTCCCGGGAAACTTCCGGTTGAAAACGTCTATGGATGATGACGTATGCGCGTGACGTCAATCGTTGAAGCGGAAGTATTCGGACACATTGTATCACAATACAAAAAGCTCTGTTTTCATCGCAAAATTCCACAGTATTCTGGACATCTGTGTTGGTGAATCTTTTGCAATTTGTTTAATGAACAATGGAGACTGCAAAGAAGAAAGTTGTAGGTGGGATCGGTGTATTAGCGGCTGGCTGCAGCAACACAACCAGGAGGACTTTGACTTGGATAGCAGACGCGCTAGCCGACGCTAGCCGCCGACCGCACGGAAGATCGGGTGAAGTCCTTCGTCCTTCTGTCGATCGCTGGAACGCAGGTGAGCACGGGTGTTGATGAGCAGATGAGGGCTGGCTGGCGTAGGTGGTGCACTAATGTTTTTATCATAGCTCTGTGAGGTCCCGTTGCTAAGTTAGCTTTAATGGCGTCGTTAGCAACAGCATTGTTAAGCTTCGCCAAGCTGGAAATTATTAACCGTGTATTTAAATGTCCATGGTTTAATAGTATTGTTGATCTTCTGTCTATCCTTCCAGTCAGGGATTTATTTATTTTGTTTCTATCTGCATTTGAGCCCGATGCTATCACGTTAGCTCAGTAGCTAAAGAGCTTCGCCGATGTATTGTCGTGGAGATAAAAGTCACTGTGAATGTCCATTTCGCGTTCTCGACTCTCATTTCCAAGAGGATATAGTATCCGAGGTGGTTTAAAATACAAATCCGTGATCCACACTAGAAAAAGGAGAGAGTGTGGAATCCAATGAGCCCTTGTACCTAAGTTACGGTCAGAGTGAAAAAAGATGCGTCCTGCACTGCACTGTAGTCCTTCACTCTCACTTTCCTCATCCACGAATCTTTCATCCTGGCTCAAATTAATGGGGTAATCGTCGCTTTCTCGGTCCGAATCGCTCTCGCTGCTGGTGTAAACAATGGGAAATGTGAGGAGCCTTTCAACCTGCGACGTCAAGCTACTTCCGGTACAGGCAAGGCTTTTTTTATCAGCGACCAAAGTTGCAAACTTTATCGTCGATGTTCTCTACTAAATGCTTTCAGCAAAAAATGTGGCAATATCGCAAAATGATCAAGTATGACACATAGAATGGATCTGCTATCCCCGTTTGAATAAAAACATTTCATTTCAGTAGGCCTTTAACAAAAAAAGGTGAAATAACTGAAAACATGTTTTGTATTCTGTTTTTTTTCTTCTTTTTTTCAAAAAGCCACCCTTTGCTCTCATCACTGCTTCGCACACTCTGGCATTCTCTCGATGAGCTTCAAGAGGTAGTACACCTGAAATGGTTTTTCACTTCACAGGTGTCATAGTTTTGATGCCTTCAGTGACAATCTACAATGTAAATAGTCATGAAAATAAAGAAAACACATTGAATAAGAAGGTGTCTAAACTTTTGGCCTGTAACTGTTTAAATTTATTTATGTATTAGCAAAAGGAGATCAGCATTCATCAGACCAAAAGGCATTAATTGGGAATGGCGATTACATAGTTTTTCAAGAAATTGGCCGATCATTCGGCAGATCCTTACTTAATGCTTGGGGAGACAAACACGTCTTGTCTTAAAGTGGACCCCGACTTAAGACAAGTTGAAAACTTATTCGGTGTTACCATTTAGTGGTCAATTGTACGGAATATGTACTTCATTGTGCAATCTACTAATAAAACTTCATCAATCAATCAACGAGAATATGAACCTTAACCTAGAATATTGAGTGTATGTAAACATAGTCACTGACATGAAAGGCACATTTTAGCACATATTTAAACTTTTAAAGGCAATGGTCATACAACTTTTAATGAGCTGATGAACAGACTTTGAATTAAAATGCGGTTTTTAATTATTTTCAGCCTCACAAAGTGTTCTCACCATAATTGAATTGGCTGTTGCTCTTCTCACAGTTGATGATGTTAAAACGATAGGGAACACCAGGCACCATGTTACTGACTTCAAAGTAGAACCACTGAGTGTGCTGGCTACAGTTGGCATCTGCATTCAAATGAGGTCATATTCATATCTGTAGAGAAAAGGAAATCACGTCAGCACAAATTACCATTAAAGGCAATTTCTGTACAAATGGTGTGTAATTGTTGAAGAGCTGAAGCTGAACTAAAATGCTTTATGGAAAATATAGGGTTACGGGGAAAGGGACATTTTTCGGAATAGAGAAAGTTGTTAGCTGACTGTTTTGATGATGTTTTAATGTGTTGAGGAGTCCAATCACCTGTAGCCTCCACATGAACAGAGGTGCCACATGAAACAGTCTTCACTCATTTTCAGAGATGTTAGCTGAGATGAATAAGAAGAATGAATAACATGGGAACGGAAAAAAACAACCTGTGTCACGATTTTAGACTGTAAAGGAATAATAGATCTTCACATTTGTTTTCTAGGTTTTGTTCATTTAGCATTGAGAATAACAGTAAAGATTTGTCATGACATGCATTGATCCCCGTTCTATATTGCTTATTCTCGTTAGGAGCACTCGCTATTTTGAGCCTACCCCATCTGAGGAGAATATTTGAACCCACATTTCCTGACTGAAATGGATAAAAGCCAGACCATCCAGCAATTTGCTAAGTTGCGATTGTGCTGATTCACACAAACTCAACCAAATCCCGCAAATTATACGCAACCTCGCAACTTTGTCCGATGCCCGCAACTTCCCCGCACATTTTGGCCAAACAGCAACATATTAGCTTTAAAATTAGAACTTATGTTTGTTTATTGTGTAGACAAAGTGGGAAGAACTACGTATAACAATATTTTAACTCTTTATTTCTCAAATAGCACAATTGTCGTCCTGTCGCACAGCTCAGACCTAGTCCCAGTCCCCTATGGCGCTAAGGTTATTGTTGTATTAAAGGCCTACTGAAAGCCACTACTACCGACCACGCAGTCTGACAGTTTATATATCAATGATGAAATCTTAACATTGCAACACATGCCAATACGGCCGGGTTAACTATAAAGTGACGTTTTAAATTTCCCGCGAAACTTCTGGTTGAAAACGTCTATGTATGATGACGTATGCGCGTGACGTCAATGGTTGAAACGGAAGTATTCGGACACCATTGTGTCCAATACAAAAAGCTCTGTTTTCATCGCAAAATTCCACAGTATTCTGGACATCTGTGTTGGTGAATCTTTTGCAATTTATTTAATGAACAATGAAGACTGCAAAGAAGAAAGCTGTAGGTGGGATTGGTGTATTAGCGGCAGACTACAGCAACACAACCAGGAGGACTCTGACATGGATAGCAGACGCGCTATCCGACGCTAGCCGCCGACCGCATCTATGATGGGGTGAAGTCCTTCGTCGCTCCGTCGATCGCTGGAACGCAGGTGAGCACGGGTGTTGATGAGCAGATGAGGGCTGGTGTAGGTGGAACGCTAATGTTTTTATCATAGCTCTGATGAGGTCCCGTAGCTAAGTTAGCTCCAATGGCGTAGTTAGCAACAGCATTGTTAAGCTTCGCCCGGCTGGAAAGCATTAACCGTGTAGTTACAGGTCCATGGTTTAATAGTATTGTTGATTTTCTGTCTATTCCTTCCAGTCAGGGGTTTATTTATTTTGTTTCTAGCTGCATTTAAGCCCGATGCTATTACGTTAGCTCCGTAGCTAAAGTGCTTCGCCGATGTATTGTCATGGAGATAAAAGTCACTGTGAATCTCCATTTCGCGTTCTCGACTCTCATTTTCAAGAGGATATAGTATCCGAGGTGGTTTAAAATACAAATCCGTGATCCACAATAGAAAAAGGAGAAAGTGTGGAATCCAATGAGCCCTTGTACCTAAGTTACGGTCAGAGCGAAAAAATATATGTCCTGCACTGCACTCTAGTCCTTCGCTCTCATGTTCCTCATCCACGAATCTTTCATCCTCGCTCAAATTAATGGGGTAATCGTCGCTTTCTCGGTCCGAATCGCTCTCGCTGCTGGTGTAAACAATGTGCAGATGTGAGGAGCCCTTCAACCTGTGACGTCACGCTACTTCCGGTACAGGCAAGAGTTTTTTTTATCAACGACCAAAACTTTATCGTCGATGTTCTCTACTAAATCCTTTCAGCAAAAATATGGCAATATCGCGAAATGATCAAGTATGACACATAGAATGGATCTGCTATCTCCGTTTTAAATAAGAACATTTCATTTCAGTAGGCCTTTAAATCAGATTAAGCACACTTTTTGAATAATTACAATGAATAGCAGTTGACTATCGTATACTTCCCTGATGGCTGTCGATGTACTAGGAGCGTTTTTGATAGAGGCCGCCTCACAAACGGGTTCAGCGTTCAGATGTTTTTTTAAACTTGTTGTGGTTCAATGATAAGGAAAATTATTGTGGCAATGTATGCAGATGACCTTAGTATGGGGGTCAGCAACCCGCGGCTCTTTAGCGCCGCCTCTCTCTTTCAGAGATGTGTGAAAATGGAAAAAGATAAAGAAAAAAAACATTTTTTGTCTTAATGTATTTTCTGTAGGAGAACAAACATGACACAAACCTTCCTAATTGTTAGAAATCCCACAGTTTATGTTATACATGCTTCACTGATGAGGATTTAGCAAGCAACCTTTTGTCCTACTAATATCAGCGATCCTTGAACTCATCGTAGTTTGTTTACAACTTTCTCCGATGTTGCCACATAAAGACGTGTTTTATGCCACTTCTTATCCGTCTCATTTTGTCCACCAAATGTTTTATGCTGTACGTGAATGCACAAAAGTGAGCTTTGTTGTTTTTATTGATTTGTTGGAGTGCTTATCAGGCATATTTGGTCAAACCATGACTGCAAGCTAATCGATGCTAACATGCTGTTTAGGCTAGCTGTGTGTACATATTGCATCATTATGCCTCGTTTGTAGGTATATTTGAGCTCATTTAATTTCCTCTGTGTATTTAATTTATATTTGCATGTCTCATGACACATAATCTGTATGTAATATTGGCTGCATTTCTCAAAGTTGTTTGTGTGCCATGTTGTTCCAGCTTGCAAAGATTGTAAAAACATCCATTAGAAGAAGACAGCCTGCCGTTTCCTAAAACTTGGACACACACATCTATACCTTTGGCCATTCTGAGCCAGTCATTTCTAGAAGTTATCTCATCCTGTGAGAAGCCTCCATTTTACTAATGATTTCCAATGTTTCAAAAATTTGAAGAATAAAAATTAAAATACAACATTTCTGTCAACAAAGATTTGCGTCAGCCTTTGATAGTAGGCTAATATAGCTAATATAGACACTTTCATCATGTGTTGCCTTTATTATAACACTTATATAAGGTTGATTAATGATTAATGCAATAATTTATTAATGATTAATGCAATAATTTATGTGATTGTGGAAATAATCCCATGACAGCTCTATTTAGAACAGGGATGTCCAAAGTGCGGCCCGGGGGCCATTTGCAGCCCGCAGGTCATTTTTTAATGGCCCCACGGCCCATTTTAAAATATGATTAAAAAAATTAAAAACATAAAAAGTGGTATGAAAGAGCAAACAGGTGAAATGTAACAAGAAAATGTTGGAATGTTTACTCTAATAACACAAAGCTGCCATGCAGGCTGTTTTTTTCTTTAAAAAATAATAATGAATCAAAATCAATGTTATTATGAATTATTGACCTATCCGAGGGTCCAATTATGTCACATTAAATATTGCACTTTGAGATATTTTTTTGGGAAAATGTTGCATATTTTGTGTTTGCCATATAAAAAATTGAGCTTTTTTTTTTTTTTTTTTTTTAAAGAAGGGCCTAAAACGAACAAAAAACATAAACAACAATACAACGTATAATTGACGGATAGATCTGAAGTTGATCTCGGGATTATTGTGTTAAAAGTAAACTGTAAAAAAAATGTATAATTTATTTTTTAACACTTTAATGAGTAGGACCCTTTTGGATCCCCAATAATTTTTGTGTGATTTGTTTTTAAGTGTCATTGCTCAAAAAATAATAATGGTGTTATGAGTTATTGACCTTTTTAAGGCTCCAATTATTATATAATCTCAAATATTCCTCTTAAAAATTTTATTGTGTAAAAATATTGCATATTTTGTGTTTTTTTCATAAAAAAACAGGGTTTTCTTTGACAAAAAGAGCATACGACTTAAACCTTTAAAAATGTTATATTGACAGATAGACCTAATGTTGATCTAGAGATAATAATACTGAATAATGACACATTTTAAATATTTTTTGGACCAAAACCCTTTGGAGTCCCCGGGATCAAGCCTGACTGGAGGCCTTAATGTATATTTTTATACATATATTGTATTGGTTTTTAAAATAAAAAAATATTAAAAATGGCCCCCGCTTGCTTTGATTTTTCAGTGTGCGGCCCTCAGTGGAAAAAGTTTGGACACCCCTGATTTAGAACATTACGTTACAAGTGAGTTGAATGGATTCTATACAAGTCATTTGTATTCCTTTTGTCATGTATTCCCAACTGACCAACAAAATCAGCATGTTGCAGTTTTTACTTGCTTGTTCTTTCTACATTCTGAACTGAAACAATCAATATTTTACTACTTCAAACTTGGGAGTACTGTACCTGCGAACCTGAATGGCCTTTCTGAGGTTTCCACATTCGAACCTTGAAAAAAATCTCAAAGAATCTGGCATGTCAGGTGATCTATAAAAAGAGAGAAAGTACTGATTCTGTCTGTGTAGATTCTCAGTCATGCAGCTCGTGTACTCAGCAAGGGTGGAATCGAGGTAACTTGGCTCTTCTTCTTTGTTGAAGATGTTATTCAGTTTTTTAGAAGTCCAGTTGTCTCGATTCAACCTTTGCTGAGTACTTTTATTCCTACTTATTATTTACCATAATAATTTTATTAGGGGTGTCCGGATCTGATATTGATATTGGCTGGATCACAGCAAAAAAAAACAAAAACATGTTTCATATTACTTACATACAAAGTCTATGTGTTAGAAAAGTATCCAGTAACATACGTATCCGCATCATTAAACTTACTGCGTAATGAGCTTAAAGGCCTACTGAAAGCCACTACTACAGACCACGCAGTCTGATAGTTTATATATCAATGATGAAATCTTAACATAACAACACATGCCAATACGGCCGGGTTAACTTATAAAGTGCAATTTTAAATTTCCCGCTAAACTTCCGGTTGAAAACATCTATGTATGATGACGTATGCGCGTGACGTCAATAGTTAAACGGAAGTATTGGGACACCATTGAATCCAATACAAAAAAGCTCTGTTTTTATCTAAAAAATCCACAGTATTCTGGACATCTGTGTTGGTGAATCTTTTGCAATTTGTTCAATGAACAATGGAGACTGCAAAGAAGAAAGTTGTAGGTGGGATCGGTGTATTAGCGGCTGGCTGTAGCAACACAACCAGGAGGACTTTGACTTGGATAGCAGACGCGCTATCCGACGCTAGCCGCCGACCGCACGGATGATCGGGTGAAGTCCTTCGTCGCTCCGTCGATCGCTGGAACGCAGGTGAGCACGGGTGTTGATGAGCAGATGAGGGCTGGCTGGCGTAGGTGGAGCGCTAATGTTTTTATCATAGCTCAGTGAGGTCCCGTTGCTAAGTTAGCTTCAATGGCGTCGTTAGCAAGAGCATTGTTAAGCTTCGCCAGGCTGGAAAGCATTAACCGTGTATTTACATGTCCATGGTTTAATAGTATTGTTGATTTTCTGTCCATCCTTCCAGTCAGGGGCTTATTTCTTTTGTTTCTATCTGCATTTAAGCACAATGCTATCACGTTAGCTCCGTAGCTAAAGAGTTTCGCCGATGTATTGTTGTGGAGATAAAAGTCACTGTGAATGTCCATTTCGCGTTCTCGACTCTCATTTTCAAGAGGATATAGTATCCGAGGTGGTTTAAAATACAAATCCGTGATCCACAATAGAAAAAGGACAAAGTGTGGAATCCAATGAGCCCTTGTACCTAAGTTACGGTCAGAGCGAAAAAAGATACGTCCTGCACTGCGCTCTAGTCCTTCACTCTCACGTTCCTCATCCACGAATCTTTCATCCTGGCTCAAATTAATGGGGTAATCATCGCTTTCTCGGTCCGAATTGCTCTCGCTGCTGGTGTAAACAATGGGGAAATGTGAGGAGCCCTTCAACCTGCGACGTCACGCTACTTCCGGTACAGGCAAGGCTTTTTTTATCAGCAACCAAAAGTTGCGAACTTTATCGTCGATGTTCTCTACTAAATCATCCATCCATCCATCCATCTTCTTCCGCTTATCCGAGGTCGGGTCGCGGGGGAAGCAGCCTAAGCAGGGAAACCCAGACTTCCCTCTCCCCAGCCACTTCGTCCAGCTCTTCCCGGGGGATCCCGAGGCGTTCCCAGGCCAGCCGGGAGACATAGTCTTCCCAACGTGTCCTGGGTCTTCCCCGTGGCCTCCTACCGGTCGGACGTGCCCTAAACACCTCCCTAGGGAGGCGTTCGGGTGGCATCCTGACCAGATGCCCGAACCACCTCAACTGGCTCCTCTCGATGTGGAGGAGCAGCGGCTTTACTTTGAGCTCTCCCCGGATGGCAGAGCTTCTCACCCTATCTCTAAGGGAGAGCCCCGCCACCCGGCGGAGGAAACTCATTTCGGCCGCTTGTACCCGTGATCTTGTCCTTTCGGTCATAACCCAAAGCTCATGACCATAGGTGAGGATGGGAACGTAGATCGACCGGTAAATTGAGAGCTTTGCCTTCCGGCTCAGCTCCTTCTTCACCACAACGGATCGATACAGCGTCCGCATTACTGAAGACGCCGCACCGATCCGCCTGTCGATCTCACGATCCACTCCCCCCCCACTCGTGAACAAGACTCCAAGGTACTTGAACTCCTCCACTTGGGGCAGGGTTTCCTCCCCAACCCGGAGATGGCACTCCACCCTTTTCCGGGCGAGAACCATGGACTCTGACTTGGAGGTGCTGATTCTCATCCCAGTCGCTTCACACTCAGCTGCGAACCGATCCAGCGAGAGCTGAAGATCCTGGCCAGATGAAGCCATCAGGACCACATCATCTGCAAAAAGCAGAGACCTAATCCTGCAGCCACCAAACCAGATCCCCTCAACGCCTTGACTGCGCCTAGAAATTCTGTCCATAAAAGTTATGAACAGAATCGGTGACAAAGGGCAGCCTTGGCGGAGTCCAACCCTTACTGGAAACGTGTCCGACTTACTGCCTGTTATGCGGACCAAACTCTGGCACTGATCATACAGGGAGCGGACCGCCACAATCAGAAAGTCCGATACCCCATACTCTCTGAGCACTCCCCACAGGACTTCCCGAGGGACATGGTCGAATGCCTTCTCCAAGTCCACAAAACACATGTAGACTGGTTGGGCAAACTCCCATGCACCCTCAAGGACCCTGCCAAGAGTATAGAGCTGGTCCAAAGTTCCACGACCAGGACGAAAACCACACCGTTCCTCCTGAATCCGAGGTTCGACTATCCGGCGTAGCCTCCTCTCCAGCACACCCGAATAGACCTTACCGGGAAGGCTGAGGAGTGTGATCCCACGATAGTTAGAACACACCCTCTGGGTCCCCTTCTTAAAGAGAGGAACCACCACCCCGGTCTGCCAATCCAGAGGTACCACCCCCGATGTCCACGCGATGCTGCAGAGTCTTGTCAACCAAGACAGCCCCACAGCATCCAGAGCCTTAAGGAACTTCGGGCGGATCTCATCCACCTTGCCACCGAGGAGCTTTTTAGCAACCTCAGCCCCAGAAATAGGAGAGCCCACCACAGATTCCCCAGGCACTGCTTCCTCATAGGAAGACATGTTGGTGGGATTGAGGAGGTCTTCGAAGTATTCCCTCCACCGATCCACAACATCCGCAGTCGAGGTCAGCAGAACACCATCCTCACCATACACGGTGTTGATAGTGCACTGCTTCCCCTTCCTGAGGCGGCGGATGGTGGTCCAGAATCACTTCGAAGCCGTCCGGAAGTCGTTTTCCATGGCTTCCCCGAACTCCTCCCATGTTCGAGTTTTTTCCTCCGCGACCGCTGAAGCCGCACAGCGCTTGGCCTGTCGGTACCTGTCCGCTGCCTCAGGAGTCCTATGAGCCAAAAGAACCCAATAGGACTCCTTCTTCAGCTTGACGGCATCCCTCACCACCGGTGTCCACCAACGGGTTCTAGGATTACCGCCACGACAGGCACCAACTACCTTGCGGCCACAGCTCCAATCAGCCGCCTCGACAATAGAGGCGCGGAACATGGTCCATTCGGACTCAATGTCGAGCACCTCCCTCGTGACATGTTCAAAGTTCTTCCGGAGGTGGGAATTGAAACTCTCTCTGACAGGAGACTCTGCCAGACGTTCCCAGCAAACCCTCACAATGCGTTTGGGCCTGCCAGGTCTGTCCGGCATCCTCCCCCACCATCGCAGCCAACTCACCACCAGGTGGTGATCGGTAGAAAGCTTCGCCCCTCTCTTCACCCGAGTGTCCAAAACATGAGGCCGCAAATCCGACGACACAACTACAAAGTCGATCATGGAACTGCGGCCTAGGGTGTCCTGGTGCCAAGTGCACATATGGACACCCTTATGTTTGAACATGGTGTTCGTTATGGACAATCTGTGACGGGCACAAAAGTCCAATAACAAAACACCGCTCGGGTTCAGATCCGGGCGGCCATTCTTCCCAATCACGCCTCTCCAGGTTTCACTGTCGCTGCCAACATGAGCGTTGAAGTCCCCCAGTAGAACGAGGGAATCACCCGGGGGAGCACTCTCACTCTACTAAATCCTCTCAGCAAAAATATGGCAATATCGCGAAATGATCAAGTATGACACATAGAATGGATCTGCTATCCCCGTTTAAATAAATAAAAAATCATTTCAGTAGGCCTTTAACTTAATGAATTATTTTGGCTTACTAAGTGTCTCAAAAAACAATTACTCTGAATCCATTCCGGATGGTTATTAATAAATGGGTTAATGTTAGCATTGTTCTCTATTTCAGTCATTTCACTTGATCTTACCTTTCATAACATTCCACACAACCAAGAATAAAAGCATGTATGATTTGTGCTAATATCGTATCAGATTAGAATCTGTATTGGTTAAAACTCAAAGTTCCATAATCGGTATCGTATTGGAAGTGAAAAAGTTCAAGACACCCCTAACGTTTTTCATGGTTTTGCATTGATTTATATTTTGAAATGTCTTATACTGTACTATGTAAGACATAAACACGTTTGTGGGTTAGTGTGTACTGTCTACCCACCTGTCATCCTCCATGTCAAAGACAACTTGGTTGATGATGTCATCTGTATTCATGAAACGCTGGATATCTTCAATCACTTTCTGCCTGACAAAACAAGTATTGTATGGCATTACAATGACTTTAGGATTAAGTAATGACTTACAAACCTTTTTGAAAAACATTTTGACAAACAGCGTCTGTTTTCATCGAAGAATTCCACAGTATTCTGGACATCTGTGTTGGTGAATCTTTTGCAATTTGTTTAATGAACAATGGAGACTGCAAAGAAGAAAGCTGTAGGTGGGATCGGTGTATTAGCGGCTGGCTGCAGCAACACAACCAGGAGGACTTTGAGTTGGATAGCAGACGCGCTATCCGACGCTAGCCGCCGACCGCACCTATGATCGGGTGAAGTCCTCCGTCGCGCCGTAGATCGCTGGAACGCAGGTGAGCACGGGTGTTGATGAGCAGATGAGGGCTGGCTGGCGTAGGTGGATAGCTAATGTTTTTAGCATAGCTCTGTCGAGGTCCCGTAGCTAAGTTAGCTTCAATGGCGTCGTAAGCAACAGCATTGCTAGGCTTTGCCAGGCTGGACAGCATTAACCGTGTGGTTACAGGTCCTGGGTTTGGTTCGGTGTCTCCTAATAGTAGAAGTAATAGTAGTATTGTTGATCTTTTGTCTATCCTTCCAGTCAGGGGCATGTTTCTTCTGTTTCTATCCGCAGTTAAGCACAATGCTATCACGTTAGCTCTGTAGCTAAAGTGCTTTGCCGATGTATTGTCGTGGAGATAAAAGTCACTGTGAATGTCCATTTCACGTTCTCGACTCTCATTTTCAAGAGGATAAAGTATCCGAGGTGGTTTGAAATACAAATCCGTGATCCACAATAGAAAAAGGAGAGAGTGTGGAATCCAATGAGCCAGCTTGTACCTAAGTTACGGTCCGAGCGAAAAAAGATATGTCTTTCACTGCATTCTAGTCCGTCACTCTAACGTCCCTCATCCACGACTCTTTCATCCTCGCTCAAATTAATGGGGTAATCGTCGCTTTCTCGGTCCGAATAGCTCTAGCTGTGTTGAAAACAATAGGAAAATATGAGGAAGTGAACAACTGACAACGTCACGCTACTTCCGGTAGGGGCAAGGCTTTTTTTTATCAGAGACCAAAAGTTGCGAACTTTATCGACGACGTTCTATACTAAATCCTTTCAGCAAAAATATGGCAATATCCCAAAATGATCAAGTATGACACATAGAATGGATCTGCTATCCCCGTTTAAATAAAAAAAATTCATTTCAGTAGGCCTTTAAGTTTTATAAAAGAAAATGAGACAGTTTGTGTTTGGTTTGCATTCAATCATTTCATCTGACTCAGCTTACGTGATGTGTAAAAGGGTACCTTTGAACGCCCGGCTTGCGTGAGGCCATGGGTTCATTTGCTGGTTTCGGGACATGACCCCAAAAATCAGGGAAAGCCAGGATGTCAAATCCCGGAATAGATTTGGTTTTGACGGCTGCAGCATGGTACATGGTGGGTTCATGGTATGGGATGAAAACGCCTTGTCTTTCAATTAACTTGTCTATCGTTGTGAAATCGTAAGAGTTGTTGTTTTCCTCTTTGTTGTCATTACAGCCATCATTTGCTGGACCAGACTTTGCTTCCTCACTAAAAGCAGAAAACAAGTTTGAACTGAAAAGTTTCTTCAATTAATCTGCATTGAAGGAGGAGAGGGGGCAATGATTAACAAATGTTCAGAATAAAAATACATAAAAAAAAAACATTACAAGAAAGTTTAAACATTGATTTGTATTTCATCAATATTGAAATAAGTAATTGATACCTTAGCTACCATGAAGAAAACAAATTAATAGGGCTATCTTCAAATATTCTATTTGATTCGACGATCAACTTCAAAGTCAAATCGTCTCATATTAAACTTCCCTCCCCCTCCAATGTGTTAACACCTGCTGAGGCCACCCCCATACCGGTGTGTTGGAAGGATAAATTGTATGTGTTCATCATGTCTTCTTTGAATACTAGTAAAATACTTTTGTGCAGACAAATAGTTTTATAGAGTAAGAAATAATTGATATCTGCTTACAATTGTGGCTTTCACCAGAGTGTGATAGCTCTTTCTGGTCTCTGCTTCCTGGTCTGACGTCACATAATCAATCAGCTGCATGTTTTGGCCTCCTACATCGCTTATTGTATTATGATGAAATCAATTGGTCTGCACACAATAATATTTTTGAACTAGTGTTGGGAGGATGTTTCTACATTAAGGACGTGATCAGCGCTCATCGGGACGCGTCACTGTCAGACAGGAAGCTCGCAATGCAATCAGTCGGCCCGCTGGAAATTAGACACAGCGCAGGCCGGGTGTTGCGCTTCTTTTGCAAAGGTATCATTCCGCTGGTTCGCAATACGAAAACTTTGTTACCAATTTTATTTCCTCCATTTAGTCAAGTTCGATGTCCTCTTGGTGCTGCACCAATGCGATAACCTCACAAACTGGGGTTTATCTGTCTTTGTGGCGGAAAAGTCGTAAAGCAGATCTTTGTTTTGTTCATTTTAATGAAAGGCTAGCTGTATTCATTTTATAAATATCTTCAATTGACTTATGCTGAGAAGAAGATACACTCCTCCACATGACTCATCTATTATTTTAACAATTAATTAATTTATCAATATTAATATGACAATTCAATTACTGTACCCGCTCAATAATCCCTTCAAGTTCCTTCTTTTTTCCCCATCTGGGATTGTTTGAGGTATTCCTTGCCCGGATGTGGGTCGAGATCAGGGGATGTCGATTTTAGTTTGTAAAGCCCTTTGAGACTCTTGTGAGTAAGGGCTATATATTAAATAATAATAGATTATTAGCCCATCTAGCTAGATAAACCTGATTTGTTCCACTGATTTATTCATTTGTTCTCAATCTCTGTCGCTTCAATATGACATTGTTGAGTGAAATTGAAGTCATATCATTAGATTTGTGATATTCAAGAGTCAAAAAACGCAAAAATGAAATCCTTACCTTGTCTGCATGACTTTGCTTCCGACTACAGAGCTCGTTTTAAGGAGGCCATTATGACTGTTGAAATCTTTGGCCTTTAAAATGGCAGCATCTGTAAGCCAACATATAGGACAGACCACCAAGTAGTAAATCACACATTTTTGGTACTGTATATATTTTTCAATACATCACTGGTATACTGTATTTCAAGCTGTTCTATGGACTGGTGCCTTGGTGTGGCGGAACAGCTTGTGTGTCTCAATGACCCTGAGAGCTATGCTGGCAGGGGGCTTGTACCCCTGGTAGCTCTAAGCAAGCCAGACAGGTCAAAGGCGAGCGACCAGACGAAACCCAGTCCACCTAGCTAGCCTGGCAGCAGGGGCTTGTAGGCTGAGTTCAGGGCGTGTCTGCTGTCACAGCACCTGAATTGGCCTGTCTCAGCCGCCTAGTGAGCAGAAGAGCACATCGCCAATGGTCACGGGGCAATAGATCTAGTTTGTTGGTCACTGCGGGATAACTCATAAGCTACACCAACTGTCACACACTTGTGTTCCGTCAGAACCTGTAGCACTGAGTCCAGACACGGAAGTTTGTCTTGGGCAAGCATGCTTTCACAAAATTCTGCCCCGCCGCTCTTCATTATGAGCATCTCTTCTCTTCATAAATTCAAATATTATGCCTCCACGACTGGCAACTTGGGAGCGCTCTGTTCTCAAGAGAGCTGTCGTTCTACGGCTGGTTGACATCCTGCAACTGCCACATATACATCCATTGCATGCTGGAATGTGCGCTACCTTGGCGTTGGATCTGAGATGGACAATGCCTCACCTCGCAAATCAGCCCTCATTGATGTGGAACTACCTTGCCTCAACATCTTTGTCGCTGCTCTTAGTGAAACCTGGTTCTGTCCAAGAAAAAAACTACACCTTATTCTGGAATGGTTTCCCAGATTGCGACAGACTAATGCATGGCCAACCCCACACCTCTCCTCCCTGCGCCTTCACACAAACTGTGGCCCAGTCACAATCATAGCCACTTATGCCACTACACTGACCTCTGACCTGGATTCAAAAGAGACTTTCTACAATCAACTGAGCTCCATTATTCAAAAGACCCCCTCAACCGAACGCCTTCTGATTCTTGGGGACTTCAATGCCAGAGCCGGTGTGAACTCCAGCGCATGGCTTGACATCCTGGGAGACCATGGTAATGGCAACATGAATGACAATGGACAACTTCTGCGGGAACTCTGCTGAAAACACCAACTCTGTATCCCCTCTTCCTTCTTTCAGGGCTCAAACTCCTCCAAAGTCACCAGGTGTCACCCTCATTCTAAACACTGGCACCAACTTGACCATGTGCTGGTGAAGCGTGAGCACTTAAAAGATGTAACACATTGCCAAACACTGCATTCAGCAGACTGTGATACTGATCACGCCCTTGTACGCTGCAAAGTAAGGTTGACCCCAATAAAGCTTCATCACACCAGGCCCAAGCCCGATCCTCGCTTGGATGTTTCTGCTACCTATGGTCCTGCACTGCAACATGCGTTCCAAGAAGTACTTGTGTCTAGCTATGCCACCTCATCACTGCATGCAGATAACACTGACCCATCCCTCTCACCTGCGGACATCACCTCTGCCTGACAGCACTTCCACTCTATCACCACAAAAGCGGGATTCCCCAGCTTTGGAAAGCTATCCAGGTCACAGCCAGACTGGTTCAAGGCTCATGCCAGCCTGCTACTTTTTTAACCGTATTGTGTCATGTGCATCTAGTGGCAACATCAGAGGTGTCTTCAAAGGCCTGAAAGAAGCTTAATGCCTAGTCCCCCAAAAGTCCTCTCCCCTACATTCCCTAGCTGGTGGATTCCTGACTGATCTGGAATCTCATCTGACACGTTGGGTTGAGTATTATAGCATTCTCTATGGCCAGCCTGTCACAACCAACACACTGGCAATAACTGCTGCTGTCCCTGAGCTCCCCCCTCTGACTGACCTGGATGCTGACATCACTATTGAGGACGTCAAATCTGCCATAAACGCCCATAAAAACAACAAGTCTCACGGAGCTGACCGCCTCCATTCTGAGGTTTTTAAGGCAGGTGGGGATGCACTCGTCTGTTTTACGCCATCTGTTTGTGTCTTGCTGGAACAATAGATATCTCCCAGATGTCTTTCGAGATGCTAACATCATCACCATCTATAAAAACAAAGGGGACCGTGCAGACAGTAACAATGATTCCCGGGCGTGGCCACCGCTATCACTGCTTCCCTCACCTCCCAGGGGGTGATCAAGGGTGATGGGTCAAATGCAGAAAATAATTTCGCCACACCTAGTGTGTATGTGACAATTATTAGTACTTTAACTTTAACTACAGAGGAATTTCTCTGCTCAATGTTGCGGGAAAGATATTTGCTCGAACTCTCCTACCACAACTACAAGTCCTTGCAGACCGTATCCTTCCTTAAAGCCAGTGTGGGTTTCGAACCGGTTGTTCCCCAGTAGACATGGTGTTCTGTGTTCGACAATTACAGGAAAAGTGCATTTAACATCAAAAACCTTTTCTGGTGTTTGTGGATTTGACTAAGGCCTTTGACTACGTCAGCCAATCTGGATTCTTCTTTGTTCTGCAAAGACTAAACTACCGAAGATGACTACTGAATTTCAGGGTGGCATGAGGGCAACGGTACAATTTGAAAGCACTTGCTCTGATGAATTCCAGATGAGATGTAGGTTGAAGCAGGGTTGTGTTCTTGCAACCTACCCTCTTTGAAATATTTTTCGCTGCCCTACTACGTTGCACTTTCCCCGAAGACTCTGGTATCCTCTTACATACCTGCAGCTCAGGAAAAATATTCAATCCATCCAGACTGCGGGCTAAGACCAAAGAAAGTCATGTCATGGTACGTGAACTGCTTTATGCTGATGATGCTGGCTTTGCCACCCACCCGCTCTGCACATCTTTTGACTCGGCATGCAAAGAGTTCGGCCTGCAGATTAACTTAAAAAAGACAGTTGTCCTTGCCCAAACTGCAACCCTGAACCCTGCTATCTCCATCTCCAACACACCACTATCTGTGGTGGACAAATTCACCTACCTGGGATCCACAGTCTCCAACACCAAGAACCTTGATGCAAAACTTGACATGCGCATTGGAAGGGCATCATCAATTTTTAGCAAATTGAGAAAGGGTGTCTGGATCAACAATAACCTTTCCTTGCTCCTCAAAGTACGTGTATACCACACATGTGTACTTAGCACCTTAATATACGCATCTGAGTCATGGACAACATACCGCAGGAACAAACATCGCCTCAATGCATTTCACTTCCTCTGCCTTCGTTCCATACTGGTCATTTGTTGGAAGGACCATGTAACCAACTCAATCAGACTAAAGAAAACAGGCTCCAGTGACCTGTACACAACTCTTCGCCAATGCCATCTCAAATGGGCCGGACACATTCATCGTATGGATGACGCTCGCCGCCCCAAATTCTTATTGTATGGCGAACTAGCCAATGCTCCGTGCAAACAAGGACGTCCCCGCCTGCATATTAAAGATGTAATCAAGAGGGACATGAAATATTTCTCCATCAACATTGTCAACTGAGATTGGAACTGGCAGCAATTAACAAATGCTGCAGAGTCTCTCAAGACGCATACAAGTCATTCTTGGAAGAGAGACGCTTAAAATGGGAAGCAGTTCGTCACATGCGACAGGAACGGCCATAGTAGTAGTAGTAGTAGTAGTATTTCAAGATGGCGCCTATGTAGTGACTGCTTCTTGCAGGAGCTCTGTGCGCTTGTGTTTGCGCTTGTGTTTGCGCTTGTGTTTTCGGGTCTGTGCAACAAGGGTTGGCACCTTTGTGGCCTTTTGGGGGCTTTTTTGAAAACTTTTGGATCTGCTTTGGGGGGTCATGGCCATGTCTCCATAGCAGACCAGCTGCTGGCTCTCTGCCACACCAGAGTCTGCGTGGAGAGACCGGAGAAGATGCGGAGAGAGAGACTGGCCTGTGGAGCTTGCGTTGACCCTTTGGATGGATGAGCTTTACAGAACCCTGGCTGAACAAGCATGTATCCCCGCGGACTGGACATTGGCAAAGAGTGAGTGGGCAGCCTACAAAAGAGTAGGCTCTCTTGGTTGCTTTGTTGGGTCTGTTCCCGTCTTTGGACGTGACACCCACCCAAGCAGACAATGGCGTGGAGCCATTTGGGTGTTAAAATTGTGTTTTTGTTTTGTTGTTTGTCCGTGCATGGTACAATCATCTGTGCACAACATGTATTGTTTATTGCTTCGTTTTGGGGTTCTTTCGTTGTGTTTTACTTTTGTAGCTGTATGTCGAGAGCCCAAAGATCACAGTCTACCTATTGAAATTCATTGTCCTTTGCCATGATTGAGAAAAAAACGTTTGTTACGATCTAGAATTTCATGCAATTATTTTTCTCTTCATGTTCTCCATTCCATGTCGGCTTTCCCTTTTCCGCTCCACTAGTGTAAACCCTGTTTAGTTGTTGGATAAGATGGTTGTTTATTGGTGAAATAAACATTAAAATATTAAAGCAAGGACCACGGTGGCCTAGTGGTTACATATTGGCCGCAGGAGATTGAGATTCAAACCGTCGTTTGGACATGCCGTTTGCATGTTCTCCCCGTGCATGCATGGGTTTTTATCTGGGTAGGCCTACTCCAAAAAAATCATTTAGCTGACTTTCTTCTGTTGATATGGAAATATTGATATTGATCTTACTTGATCTTCTTCTTCTGTCGTGTGTCTAGATTTTCAGCTCTGTTGAGGCGAGCCAGGTCAACGTGTCATCGTCCAGGTCAATCAGACCTTGTTCGCCATTTGGTGGCCGGTGTTTGGGGCAACTAGTTACTATATGCTCTACTGTCTGGACTGGGTCCCCACACTCGCAGGAGGCGTCTTCCGCAAGTCCCCACCTCTTCATCGCTGCTCCGTAGCGTCCGACGCCGGTCCTCAAGCGGTTGAGGGTTGTCCACTGCTTCCGGGGCAGTTCCTGACGTCTGTGGGGTCGTCGATGTAGTGGTGCAACCTAGATGATTCTGATAACTTCCACTGTTCTCTCCATCTCGTCTTGACCCAGGTGGCCTTGGAAGTATCAGCTGATGTTGTGCTGAGCAGCTCGTGGGCTTGCATGGCAAAGGGACACCTTGACTTTAGGCGCACGTGTCGTGGTGTTTCTGTGACGATCTTATGGAGGAGGTGGGATTCGCTGGTCTGTGCCTTTCGGGAGAGGGCCAGTGTGGCTGCTTCTCGTCTGATGTTTGCCGGGGCGATGCCAGCAAGGATGGGCAGTTGGTTTACTGGGGTCCCTCGCAGGCACCTGGAGACGGTCCGCAGGCCGCTGTTGTGTTTACCACGTCTGCAGACCGCAAAAAGCCTAGTGGGTTTAGCGTTACTGCAGCTCAACGTTGATCTTACTTGATATTGAGCAATTACGATAGCAACACAAACACGACCCAGAAGCCCCGTGTACCAGTTATGAGGTTAAAAAGGTTCAGAGTGAAAATAGTGACAGTATTAACATGTTTTATGCCATGCAACAACTGAAGTGTGTAATAAAATGAGGAAATTAGATCTTCCAGCATATGGATGATATTGTACTGGATGAGAAATTAGCCAGTCCTTTGCTTATCGGACAAGATAGGAATGACTTTATTTATTCCACATTGTGCATATGTCCATATAATTTAGACACAATAAACAAAAGTAAACATGATTTAGTACAGACGTGAATGACATTAATGAAAGATTAAAAAAGTAATACATATAATTTGGGATGGATTAAAATATAGCAATAATAACACTCACATTGCAAACAGAGCACACATATTTAGAAATGACCTGCAGCAATGCTCCTTCTTACAAGGCTGATATAACAGTCTTCTCTGAAGGAACTACTTAAGGCGTAGAAGGATGTCTACTATGGATGTCAGTTTGGCTAACATCCTTCATTCTTGATTGTGTCCAGTAGGACAGAGTCAGGTCTCCTGATCAGTCTATGAAGTCTTCTGTCCCTGACACAGCTGCCCCCAGCCTAGCATACAGAGACATGGAACACTGCTGAAGTCACTGCAATCTCATAAAAGGTGCGCAAGAAAGACCTGCACACAATAAAATCCTCAGTCTCCTTAATAGGTGGAGGACATTTTACAGGGTGTTTGTGTCATTCGTCCTGTCCAATTGGTAGATGAGGTGAACATCTAAATATTTAAAAGATTCCACTATCTCAATGTTTGATCCCTGGATCTTCACCGGGATGGATGGTGGAACTGATTACCGTAAGTCAATCACAATGGTCTGTAGTGTTTTGGCTCCTTTGGATGAGATGTTTGGAGGCTTGTAACCACACAGGAGGTCTTGCACAGGATGGGGACTTTTTCCAGGCCTAGGCTAAGGTTAAATATGTACTAGACCTCACCAGTGAGCTGTGATCACCTAATCAAAACAGCTTGGGGATGTGTGTCTGCTGAACTGGGCTGGTAAGTTGTAGGGGTCCGTCTGTGACAGAGAATGGTTGGTCAGGGAGGTGTGAAACTTGTACATGGAGCTGGTATAAGGTAGGTACTGGGATGAACTGTTGGGGCTGCTATGGAGTACGGGTTACATGTACGGGGTTTGCAGTGAGGACAAAGCCAAACCTGTTGAAAAAACGATTCAGTTTGTTGGCCCACTCTTGGTCACCAGAAGCTTGATGACCAAGTATGTTTCAGGCTAGTCCACCAGGTATTGTTCTGCTCCAACCTTTGTTCCACATTGTTCTTATGATCCTTTTTACACCTCCTGATCTTATATTTAAGCTCCCACTGAACTCTTCTCTGCTCCTCCTTGTTCCCTGAGATGAAATTCAGCAGGGCCTGTAGAGACCCAAATTCACTCTTAAGACACCGTAGACCACAAAACAATCTTATAAGACAATCATATGAGGCATAAGATAATGACTGTTTGCAGTTTTTGGTCGGAAGAGGAAAAATCGGGACAAAAACAGCCAGATTGCTTTTATGCGTGTATCCTGTTTAGTCAGACACTCTCTACTCTTTTTGAGTATTGTTGTTTGTTGTCTTCTGACGTGCTTTTAAATCAATTGTTTTGCATGAGATTTAGTTTTGTGTGCATGTTTCATATGCATGTTTCTGACCAAGCAAGATGGGCTGTGAGTCAGGCCTGTTTCCAACCTCAATATTAGACATGGTATAAGAAATCGTAAATGCAACTAACCTGATTTGGTTTGATTTGGTGGATCTTTTTTGGCCTGTAACAAAACTTCAGTACTCCAGCGTCTTTCCCCATTGTGACAAGCTAAATTGTCGCATAGCGCAGTGTCATCATTGGAAGAAGAAGAAGAAGATGAGGGAGAACTCCTCTGTGAACTCAAATCCAGCTCCTGAGTGAGACAGATTTATCATGATTTTTTTCAGGCATTTTGCACTGAAGTAACACATATTAGTCTGGTCACGATTACGTCTGGGAAAGTCCATCATTATTGTAATATGTCGTGATACTTTTTCCAATGATATAATATTGATTCTTTAAGTTTAAAAATCTATTCATAAGTATATATAGGGTTGTACCGGTACTAGTAAAGTACCGCGGTACTAATGAATCAAAAACGGTACTATACTCCCTTTGAAAAATACCAGTTCCCTTTTTTTTTTTTTTTTAATCACGTGACATTGCTGGTTTTATGAGCATAGGAGCATGTTTGGCAAAGTATGTATGTATAAATGTATATATGTATACATATATGTATATATATATATATGTGTGTGTACATGTATAAATATATGTATATATGTACGTGTGTGTGTGTGTGTGTGTGTGTGTGTGTGTGTGTGTGTGTGTGTGTGTGTGTGTGTGTATATATATATATATATATATATATATATATATATATATATGTATGTATATATATATGTATGTATATATATATATGTATGTATATATATATGTATGTATATATATATGTATGTATATATATATATATGTATGTATATATATATATATATATATATATGCATATGTATATGTATATATATATGTATGTATATATATGTATGTATATATATGTATATGTATATATATATGTATGTATATATATATATATGTATGTATATATGTATATATATATGTATGTATATATATGTATGTATATGTATATATATAAATATATATATATATATATACGTATATATATGTATATACACTGAACAGAAATATAAACGCAACAATTTTGGTTTTTCTCCCATTTTTCATGAGTTGAACTCAAAGATCTAAAACTTTACGATATACACAAAAGACCAATTCCTCAAATATTGTTCACAAACACTAAAAAAAAAATAATTGTTTGTGAGCATTTTTTCTTTGCCAAGATAATCCATCCCACCTCACAGGTGTGTCATATCAAGATGCTGATCAAACAGCACGATTATTGCACAGGTGTGCCTTAGGCTGCCCACAATAAAAGGCCAATCTGTAATGTGCAGTTTTATCACGCAGCACAAGGCCACAGATGTTTTGAGGGAGCTGGCATGTTGACTGCACGGATGTCCCCCAGAACTGTTGCCTGAAAATTGAATGTTAATTTCTCTACCATAAGCTGTCTCCAAAGCTGTTTCAGAGAATTTGGCAGTACATCCAACCGGCCTCACAACTGCCGACCACTTTTAACCACACCAGCTCAGGTGTACCTCCATAATCGTCTGAGACTTGCCACCCGGACAGTTACTGCAACAATTGGTTTGCATAACCAAATAATTTTTGCACAAACTGTAAGAAACGGTTCAGGAAAGCTTTTTTGCATGCTCACCGTCCGCATCAGAGTCTCGACCTGACTGCAGTTCGTCGTCGAAACCGACTTCATTGGGCAAATGCCCACATTCACGTTGACCACTTGGAGAGGTGTTCGCTTCACGGATGAATCCCAGTTTTCATTGTTCAGGGCAGATGGCAGACAGTGTGTGTGTTAGAGCGGTTTGCTGATGTCAGCGTTGTGAATCGAGTGGCCCACGGTGGGGGTAGTGTTACGATCATGGTTTGATCGTAAACAACGAAAGCAAGTGCATTTCATTGATGGCATTTTGAATGCACAGCGATATCGAGATGAGATCCTGAGGCCCATTGTTGTGCCATTTACCCGAGACCATCACCTCATGTTGCAGTATGACAATGCATGGCCCTATGTTGCAAAGATCTGTACACAATTCCTGGAAGCTGAAAACATCCCAGTTCATGCATGGCCAGTATACTCACCGGACATGTCATACATTGAGCCTGTTTAGGATGCTGTGGATGGACATATACGACAGCGTGTTCCAGTTCCTGCCAATATCCAGCAACTTTGTACAGCCATTGAAGAGGAGTGGACCAACATTCCACAGGCCACAATCAACAACCTAATCAACTCTATGCAAAGGAGATGTGTTGCACACCAGATACTGACTGCTTTTCTGACCCTCCAGAACCCCAATAAAGCAAAACTGCACATTTCAAAGTGGCCTTTTATCATGGGCAGTTTAAGACACACCTGTGCAATAATCATGCTGTTTAATCAGCATATGCCACACCTGTGAGGTAGGATGGATTATCTTGGTAAAGAAGAAGTGCTACACAGATTTAGACACATTTGTGAACAATATTTGAGAGGAATAGGTCTTTTTTTATGTGTATATCAGGGGTGTCCAAACTTTTTCCACTGAGGGCCGCACATTGAAAAATCAAAGCTAGCAGGGGCCATTTTGATATTTTTTATTTTAAAAACCAATACAATATATGTATAAAAAATATACATTTAGGCTTCCACTCAGGCTTGATCCCGGGGACCCCAAAGGGTTTTGGTCCCAAAAATATAAAAAATGTATCATTACTCAGTATTATTATTTGTGTTATTATTCAAGTTTTTAAATCTCTAGATCAGGGGTCGGCAACCCGCGGCTCCGGAGCCGCATGCGGCTCCTTGACCACTCTGATGCGGCTCAGCTACATGCATGACGACCCCCTCGATTTTCCCAGGAGATTTATGGATGTCAGTGTCTCTCATAGACTACTCCCAGGGAAGAATAATCCTATTAACACTCTTATTACTATATAAAGGGCGTGCCCTACTTGCACTGCAGTAATTGTCCTCTATAGCATTTACTTACAGCATGCCAGGCCAGCCACATGTTGTATGTTGTTATTACTTGCTCACACAGGAGACAGCAAAGCATAGTTACTCATCAGCCACACAGCTTACACTGACGGTAGCCGTATCAAACAACTTCAACATTGTTACGTTACAAATATGCGCCACACTGTGAACCCACACCAAAAAAGAATGAAAAACACATTTCTGGAGAACATCCCACTGTAACACAACATAAACACAACACAACCATTACCCAGAATCCCATGCAGTCCTAACTCTTCCGGTCTACATTATACACCCCGCTACCACCAAATCCCCCCACACATCAACCCCCCCCCCCCTTCGTGGTTGGTTGAGCGGAAGAGTTAGGGCTGCATGGGATTCTGGGTATTGGTACCGTCAGTGTAAGATGTGTTGCTGCTGAGTTACTACCATTGCTGTCACATACGTGAGCAAGCTAAAGCTGCATTCCACTTGTGGCCGAGCAGGTACACTGATTGGGCAGACTGTAGAGGGCGCCAAATGCAGTGTCATCACGCTCTGATATTCGGGAGTCTCCCGGGAAAAATGAGAGGGTTGGCAAGCGTGACGCAAGCGACATTCATTCAAAACTCGCGGGCTGCACTAACATCCAGTTCCCACATTAAAGTGCGTGCCGGTGCGTGTGTCTGAGACCCCTGGTTAACATAGCACAAAGCATGTAAGCTTTGTATCGGTGTTTTTCATTTTAAATTTTAAAAACATTTTTGTGGCTCCCATTACTTTCTTTAATGTGTGAAACTTGCCAAAATGGCTCTTTGAGTGGTAAAGGTTGCCGACCCCTGCTCTAGATCAACATTAGGTCTATCTGTCAATTTAACATTTTTTAAAGATTTAAATTGTATGCTCTTTTTGTCAAAGAAAACCCTTTTTTTTAATGAAAAAAAACACAAAATATGCAATATTTTCACCCAATAAAATTTTTCAGTGGGATATTTGAGATTATATAATAATTGGAGCCTTAAAAAGGTCAATAACTCATAAAACCATTGATTTTAATTCATTATTATTTTTTGAGCAATGACACTTAAAAACTAATCACACTAAAATTGTAGGGGATCCAAATGGGTCCTACTCATTAAAGTGTTAAAAAATAAATTATAATTTTTTTTTTTTTACTGTTTACTTTTAACACAATAATCTCTAGATCAACTTCAGATCTATCTGTCAATTATAAGTTTTATTGTTGTTTATGTTTTTTGTTTGTTCGTTTTAGGCCCTTCTTTAAAAAAAAACAGCTTGTTTTTTTACACTGCAAACACAAAATATGCAACATTTTCATCCAAAAATATCTCAAAATATTTAATGTGACGTAATTGGAGCCTTGAATAGGTCAATAATTCATAATGACATTGATTTTGATTCATTATTATTTTTTTAAAGAAAGAAACAGCCTGCATGGCAGCTTTGTGTGATTAGAGTAAACATTGCTACATTTTTTTGTTACATTTCACCTGTTTGCTCTTTAAATACCACTTTTATTGTTTTTTATTTTTTTCAATCGTATTTTTAAAATGTGCCGTGGGGCCGTTAAAAAATGACCTGCGGGCCGTAAATGGCCCCCGGGCCACACTTTGGACACCCCTGGTGTATATAGTAAAACATGTTAGATCTTTGAGTCTAACTCATGAAAAATGGGAGCAAACACAAAAGTGTTGCATTTATATTTTTGTTAGTTATATATATATATATATATATATATATATATATATATATATATATATATATATATATATATATATATATATATATATAATTCAACAAATCTGATTGTAAGTCAAGGATGACTCCCGCTCACTGTGAGCAAGGAAGTACAAAAAAAGAAACATTATACATCACATTGTGAAGTCCATGTGCATACCCAACACTCATCACAATTCCTATTACCAAAGTATTGCTGTGTTTGTTGGTTACCATGACACCACACTGAGTGACATCGGGACCAGTAAATGGTCTTCAACTCTTCATGGGTGCCATGGCAGCTGAAGAAAAATGAAGAAAATGTGCCATACACATCACGGTAAACATGTATAATTACTGCAATGTGTAATCAATTGTAATATCAGCCAATTCCATTTGAAAAAGGACTCTCAGACTCCAATTATATGGGAGATATTGCCATCAAGTGCAGAACATCCAAGGAGATTGAACAATGACAGCGACAAGACTTTGAGTACCTGGAAGTCATGAGAGAGCTCAGGACAGAGACGGCTGTACTGATGCAGTACTTCTTTGGGTCTGTCTGGGTCAGGGCAAAGACAAAGTTTGTTCAGATCAGTCTCCAAGTCATCATCCTGAAACAAAGAAATATTTTGTGACCCATAACAAGCAATGGAAATTTCTCTACTTCACTTCTGGGAATTGACTGAATTATGTTTGCAACATTTTTGGATTTATACTGAACATACTATCGTTTTATTTTAAAGGCCTACTGAAAGCCACTACTACCGACCACGCAGTCTGATAGTTTATATATATATAAGTTAGCTTCAATGGCATCGTTAGCAACAGCGTTGCTAGGCTTCGACAGGCGGCACAGCGTTAACCGTGTAGTTACAGGTCCAGTGTTCGGTTCGGTGTCTCATGATAGTAGTATTGTTGATCTTCTGTCTATCCTTCCAGTCAGGGGCTTATTTCTTTTGTTTCTATCTGCAGTTAAGCCCAATGCTATCACGTTAGCTCCGTAGCTAAAGTGCTTCACCGATGTATTGTCATGGAGATAAAAGTCACTGTGAATGTCCATTTCACGTTCTCGACTCTCATTTTCAAGAGGATATAGAATCCGAGGTGGTTTAAAATACAAATCCGTGATCCATAATAGAAAAAGGAGAAAGTGTGGAATCCAATGAGCCCTTGTACCTAAGTTACGGTCAGAGCGAAAAAAGATACGTCCTGCACTGCACTCTAGTCCTTCACTGTCACGTTCCTCATCCACAAATCTTTCTTCCTCGCTCAAATTAATGGGGTAATCGTCACTTTCTCAGTCCGGATCGCTCTCGCTGCTGGTGTAAACAATGGGGAAATGTGAGGAGCCCTTCAACCTGTGACGTCACGCTACAGGCAAGGCTTTTTTTATCAGCGACCAAAAGTTGCGAACTTTATTGTCGATTTTCTCTACTAAATCCTTTCAGCAAAAATATGGCAATATCGCGAAATGATCAAGTATGACACATAGAATGGATCTGCTATCCCCGTTTAAATACAAACAAAATATTTCAGTAGGCCTTTAAGTCCTGAGAATTTGCGAAATGTAGTCCTACTCTCAAACTTAAGAATAAAAGCTATTTATCAACTTTATTAAGTCTAAGACTCACTCCTACTCTCCACGATATTTAAGAGACCTTCAGAGGTGTCCTAAGTGGTTAGGAGTTGTCAGCGGGGGATGGCACTGAGGCGAGAGAGACGTGCGCCAACGTTCAGGGAGCGGAAGGATGTCCTGGCTTTGTTTGATGACGAGCAGCTGATCAAACGGTATCGTTTAGACCAGACCTGGGCAAATTAAGGCCCGGGGGCCGCATGCGGCCAGTTAAGCTTTTCTATCTGGCACGCCGGACATTACCAAATAATTTTTTTTAGATGTTTGAGATGTAAAGTGTAGCTGCCATTATGATGTGCAGTCATGTTTTCTAATGACCGTAAGTCTTGAACTATACTAAGTCAATGGTTGGAATCTGTGCTTTTGGATGATATACCAGTTACTATGGTAATCTAATTAGTTACTATGGTAATTTACGTCACAGCAGCTCAGACGAGGCACCAAGCAGTGTGGGTGGGAAGCGTTTCCACAGACGCGGAAGGAGATTTTCACGACAAAGTTCTAAAGCTTAGTGATATATCAGATTGTAGGTGGGTTTATTTTGTACCCTTTGCGTTCATATTTCACTGTTTGTTGCATTTTTGTTGCGTTTCACTTGATTGTAAAATATGTCGATCGAAAGGGGGTGTGACATTCATATTTTGTCAATATTCAGTGTTTTATCGTTCATAGAAAAATTAAAAATTCCATTACGTTTTTTAAGGCGGTCTGTCATGACGTTTTTAGCATTCAATCAGACATTATTGTGAGGTTTTGTATTAGTGTTCCTAAAAATAAATATACCGACCCCCAGACACATTTTTTTCTCTATATGTGGCCCCCGAGTCAAAATAATTGCCCAGGCCTGGTTTAGACAGAGCAGGTATTATTTTTGTCAGAGATTTAATAAGGGGCGTCATCTCATCAGCAACATCACGCTTTCCGTTCCAAATTAGTTGCCTAATTAATGAATTGGAAAAAAAAGGAAACATTTATTTTTGATTCATTGCCAAAAGTGTTTGTTTGTTTTGTATTATTTTGTAGTTTATAGTCAAAATATACACTCCCATTGTCCACTTAAATATTTCTAAGACATTTCTTTATTCTTAGACAAGGGATTCCCTTCCGTGATTGGTCATTTCTATGGACACAGAAATGACGTCACCTAAAATCCGTTTACAGCACATAGTAATGTCGTAATTCAGCTCTGAGTGTGACACTTAAGATTCAGTCCTACACTTGGCTGAAAGTGTGAGTAAGACGCTTGATAACTAACTTTTAAGTGCAGCTTTCAGCGAAGAATTTATTTACTCTTAAGTCAACTCTTAGCAGACTTCTTAGGAGTAATTCTAAGAAGCTTGATAAATACGGCCCCAGAAATGCACATCACTACGCCAACTAATGGCGGGGATACTGTAACTCAAATGTTGGCTTGCAACTTGAACCATAACAATTAGCGGAGAGGCAGTTCTGTCTCAAAATATTCTTTATAAAGTAAATTATTGCACCTTTCTCACCAAAAGCATTACTTTAAACACTCTTAAAGTGAGGTATCACTGTATAAAAGTATACATTCTGTAATTTTGTTTTGATAGAAACATTTAACCTTATCTATTCCCATTAACATACATAGTCTATGGCGGCAGCCTCTTGGCATTCTTCATCGTCTTCCTCCTCCTCCTCAAGAAAGTCCCAGTTGCCGCCATCTTAACAAATGAAAAAAATACAAATTAAAACAACTGAAACATCACACACATCTATCTATGTATTTATTGACCTGATGCTTTAACCACATTACAAGCAGCTTCCCCCTGTCTTGCAGGCAGGGGGAAGCTGTATGCTGAATGATCTGAGGTCAGTGGTAAAGGCGTCTTTGGCAGGCACTTCCTCATCAGCTGAACAGAGGGCTCCACCAATGACGTCAGACATTTATTCAACATACACGTCTGCAAAAATGACCAAAAATGGCAGACCAACATTAGATTTCAGTTCAAAATATGTGGCAGTTGACTAGTTTGCTTTTCTATTCCAGCCCATTCCCAAAATGCAGATTGCCCGCCGCGTGGAAGGCAGAGCGATCTGTTGGGGGCCCCATTTTGTATATAAAAAATGTCAATGAATGAATGTTTTTATTTTTTTTATTTTATTTTATTTATTTTTTTATTTTTTTAATGAATTTATTAATCAATCAACAAAACAATACACAACAATACCACAATGATGCAATCCAATTCCAAAACCAAACCCGTCCCAGCAACTTTAAGAACAACAACAAACAGAGCAATTGAGAATAAGGCTTTTAATAAAAAAATCATTGCAAACTTATTTCAAGCCCTGTTCTGCTCTGACACACGGATGAATATAATTGTAAATTTCCCCTTACAATTGTTAACTACGTTCGATCCCCTGTGGAGTTTGATCCAAAAGGCTTTCTAATACGGGTGTCCCGATCAGATGTTGGTTTAATATCAGCAAAAAAACTAATATTGAAGTTTTTGCACGTAAAATCTACGCTATAAACTCTGACAATAATAGTTGGCACCACAGAATGTTTACTTGTGCAAAGCTGAACTGCCAGTTAACGTCTAAATGTCCTCCAATAAGCAAACAATGTTGGTTTATTCTTGTATTTCAGTCTTATACAAACGGTAAACATGTTACGCAATAGACAACTTGGAGCCGCAATACAACAGCTTAGCATGCAATAGCACACAAGTTAGACATATACTACCATTCAAAAGTTTGGGGTCACCCAGACAATTTTGTGGAATAGCCTTAATTTCTAAAAACAAGAATAGACTGTCGAGTTTCAGATGAAAGTTCTCTTTTTCTGGCCATTTTGAGCGTTTAATTGACCCCACAAATGTGATGCTCCAGAAACTCAATCTGCTCAAAGGAAGGTCAGTTTTGTAGCTTCTGTAACGAGCTAAACTGTTTTCAGATGTGTGAACATGATTGCACAAGGGTTTTCTAATCATCAATTAGCCTTCTGAGCCAATGAGCAAACACATTGTACCATTAGAACACTGGAGTGATAGTTGCTGGAAATAGGCCTCTATACACCTACGTAGATATTGCACCAAAAACCAGACATTTGCAGCTAGAATAGTCATTTACCACATTAGCAATGTATAGAGTGTATTTCTTTAAAGTTAAGACTAGTTTAAAGTTATCTTCATTGAAAAGTACAGTGCTTTTCCTTCAAAAATAAGGACATTTCAATGTGACCCCAAACTTTTGAACGGTAGTGTACATAAGTGTCCTCAATTGAACAATAATGCATTTTAAAACAGTCTTCTTGTAAATAAAAACAAGTATCAACTAATTATAGTTAAAAATTACTTACACATACAAAGTCTCCGAGGCAGAAACGTAATAAAAAGTATCCAGTAACAAAAATGACTTACATACTCGTCTGTCGCATTGACAGGAGATTATATAATTTGATTATATTGTATTTATATTTGATTATGCTGTAATTATTATGTATCATAATTCATATGATGCAGCATTGTGCTGAATAAATCCGGCTAAGGACGTCTTTCACTCGCTTAGCCTGGCTCCGTGTTCATCTCTATTTTTGGTGCTTGAAGACAGATAACTGTTTTCAGTGGCTTCGTCCCGGTTTTCTGTTCTTCATTTTTTCTCCACTCCTGTTGAGTGCGTTTTTTGTTCCCCACTTCTTTTAAGTGTCAGTCAGTCAGTCAGTTTCCGTTTATTTCGAACATGCATACGATACAATGTAATGTATCACACATTTCCAGTTGTTTCATCACCGCACGTCCGAAAAGGACCTACGACAGGTGTTTCTCAAAGACCAGGCTTAGTCACCTCCCTCGTACCAACACTATGATTGTGCCATGAAATTCTACCTAGTTCCCCGATACCCCATGCTAGGCTTTACAACGTGTCAGGTTCTGAATGGTTGGTGCTAAGAAACTATGTTTTCACTCATTTGCCTCAATTTACCGGTCGATCTACATTCCCATCCTCACCTATGGTCATGAGCTTTGGCTTATGACCGAAAGGACAAGATCACGGGTACAAGCGGCCAAAATGAGTTTCCTCCGCCTCCGGCTCTCTCTTAGAGATAGGGTGAGAAGCTCTGTCGTTCGGGAAGAGCTCAATAATGGTGTCAGACACAGTCGCAGGAACCAATGTGCCCAAAAACGTTTGTGTTGAAAAACTGATTCCGCTGAGCTGAAGTCCAAGGTCTTTCAATGTGGACACTCCTCTGAAGATCTCCTGCCATCCTGGCATGACACGCACACTGTTCGTTGTCGCCCAGAGATTCCAATAGGCCTCGGTGGGTTAGGATGTCTAGGAGTTCATCACCGGCCAGCCGGCTTTCTGTGTCCTCTTTCCATTCCTCCACGACTTCATCACGAGCCTTACATTGGTCCGCGGTAACAGGGTGATTCCCAATGTGGTCGAATGTTTTACCAAGAGGGCACACTTAATCCCTTGGTTGCCATCAATCCTGGAGACTGGTTAAACATGTGTTCCGCATTTATTGCATCTCTTTGGACTTGGTACCCCACAGGGGGCCCCAGTTTGTGTTCCAAGTCTGGAAGGCTTTTTGCAAGGCGTTGGGTGCATCAAGGAGCCTCTCATCGGGTTATCATTCATAGACCAACGGCCAGACGGAGCAGGCTAATCAAGACATGGAGGCGGCCCTTTTCTGTGTATACCACAGACATCCTTGTTCCTGGTCCTCCCTGGATGGAATACACTCACAACTCCCTCATCTACTCGGGCACAGGTATGTCCCCTTTTAAGACTGTCTACGGTTACCAGCCTTCCGTGTTTCCTTCACAGAAATCAGATGTACCTGTTTCTTCAGTCCACCTTCACTTTTGCCGGGCTTATCGAGTGTTGCGGTACACCCGGGCATCCATATCAAGGATTGTTGCTTGTAACCGCATGTTGGCTGGGGCATGACATACAAAATTCAAATAAAATAGCATTTTGTAGCAATATAAATAGAAACATGCGTCTTTTCGTGTCCTTTTCACCATTTCCGGGTCCTAAATGGCTGTGAAAGTGTATGCACTACTGTTGGTGCATTTTGAATGATTATTAATTGGATTTTATGGGCAGAATAGAGGACCTCCCATTGTAGCCACTGTAAGCAATTTTTTATTTACATTTGTTTAATATTTAGAATGCATAAAAAAAAAATCCATCCATTGTCATGTCTTTCATAATGATAGTAAACGATAGGCAAAATGTACCCACGCTGCTAATTTTACCTTTTTTTTGGGTGGGAACAGTTCACTGCTTTGTCCTGCTGTCATTTTTAATCTAATAGCAAAGTACAATGGAACCTCGATTTACAAACCCCTGTATTTAAGATCTTTTCGATTTACGAGCATTTGGTTGGATCCAAATATGTCTTCAAAGTGTGCATTTTTTACTACAATAGGGACTTTTGTCGAGCCTCGAACCAATTATTCATGTTTACATTGTTTCTTATGGAGAACTCTCCTTTACAATACAAACTTTTCGGTCTACGAACCATGTTCAAGAATCAATGATGTTAGTAAATCGAGGTTCCACTGTAGTAGCCGGTAGCTAGCCAGTAGCATGCAAGAGAGTCTCTCGATAGATGCGTATAAGGGTGTGCACTGCTGGTGTTACTTAATTTTTGTCCCGTGCAGGTTGTGCCGAAAATAACATACTGGCATAATGTCCGTTTGTAGCGAGTGAGGAAGGCTGAAACACACAGTGTTGTGAATGTGACTTCTTAGTTAGACCAGTTAATGGTTGCATCCTTAGTCACTTGCATAATAACACTGTTCAACGTCTTATTGACTGCCTACACGACATCAAAGCCTGGCTTTCAGCTAACTTCCTGAGCCTAAATGAAGACAAAACAGAAGTTATGTTGTTCGGTCCAAGTCGCTTTCCCTCCCCCAACGTTGACCTCGGCACTCTGACCCCGTATCTCAGCGACTGTGTCACAAACCTGGGGGTAAAGTTCGACTCAGATTTTAAATTTGAAAAACAAATCAGCAGCGCCGTTCAAAAAAGCTTTTATCAATTACGCCAAATAGCAAAAGTGAAACCGCTTCTATCAGGACACGATCTCGAGAAATTAATCCACGCCTTTATCTCGACTCGTCTTGACTACTGCAATGCCCTGTATGTAGGCATTAGCCAGGCGTCCCTCGCCCGCCTGCAGCTCGTGCAGTACTCTGCTGCTCGTCTGCTAACACAGACCCGCAGACGTGAGCACAGCACCCCTATATTAGCGTCCCTTCACTGGCTCCCTGTGCGTTACAGAATCAACTTTAAACTCCTTTTATTTGTTTTTAAATGTCTAAACAACCTCGCGCCAACATATCTCTCCGACCTCCTTCAGCCTTACTGCCCCACCCGATCCCTAAGATCAGCCGATCGGCTGCTGCTGACGGTCCCTGACACAAGGCTGAAGCTTAGAGGTGACAGAGCTTTCGCCGCTGCTGCTCCCAAGCTCTGGAACGACCTACCTCTGAGTGTTAGACAGGCCTCCTCTCTTCCTGTTTTTAAATCTCTCTTAAAAACATACTTTTATTCCATGGCTTTTAACACTGAGTGATATCCATCCTACAATGGCGCCCCATAATACACCTGCTGTGAACCTGTTTTTGTGTTTTATTTATTTATTTTTTATCGTGTTCTGTTTGTGTTGTGTTGTGTTTGCTCGGTACTCGTATTATCTTTTAACCTGCCCATTGTACAGCACTTTGGCTACCCCTGTGGTAAATTTTGAATGTGCTTTATAAATAAAGTTGATTTGATTTGATTTTGTCGGGACCCCACTTTTTTTCAAGGGCTATACAACCCCTGGCACTTAGTCCTTTTCGTAACCCTAAAAGAGAATTGGGACACCACTTGCTCGACGTGAACACGCAAAATTTAGCACCAAGAGCTAAGACAAGGGGTAACTGGGAGAACTGGGATTTAGCCTGTTTTATGGCTCATGCTCCTTTGTGTAAAAATGTCAAATGATACAGAATTAATAACCCATTATGTATTTTACCTGAGTTGTATGATAAAGAAGTCTGAGACCCCCTTGCGACACAAAAGTGTGTCTGCCCAAAGCACGACGTGTGATTCTATGAAGACAACACAATAGTGCGTAGCGGATCTCAATGGCCGAATGTTTAGTATCCTTGCTGTGCCAATCCTCATACAGCTGCAAGAGGCCAGAGACGTAACCTTTGGATACTGCTGAGGAGATGTTTGTATCTGTTAAGGACAGAAACAGAGAAACAAGACAAAGCATACGTTTATCGTGAACAGGCTGGGCTTATGCGCACAAAGCACCTGCTCCGGTCATACAAGGCCAGAACGGCACGTAGCGGTGTGCTACGAATCCCGTATTCTCGGACTATTTCCCACAGGACACAGCGGAGGTACGCTTGTCAAATACTCTTTCCTGTTCCTGACTTCCACGCAATGTTGAAGAGTTGTGCTGACCGAGACAGTCCCACAACAGCCAGAGCCTTAAAGGCCTACTGAAATGACATTTTTTTATTTAAAAGTGGGAAAGCAGATCCATTCTATGTGTCATACTTGATCATTTCGCGATATTGCCATATTTTTGCTGAAAGGATTTAGTAAAGAACTTTTGGTCGCTGATAAAAAAAAGCCTTGCCTGTACCGGAAGTAGCATGACGTCACAGGTCGAAGGGCTCGTCACATTTCCCCATTGTTTACACCAGCAGCGAGAGCGATTCGGACCGAGAAAGCGACGATTACCCCATTAATTTGAGCGAGGATGAAAGATTCGTGGATGAGGAACGTTAGAGTGAAGGACTAGAATGCAGTGCAAGACATATCTTTTTCCGCTCTGACCGTAACTTAGGTACAAGCTGGCTCATTGGATTCCACACTCTATCCTTTTTCTATTGTGGATCACGGATTTGTATTTTAAACCACCTCGGATACTATATCCTCTTGAAAATGAGAGTCGAGAACGCGAAATGGACATTCACAGTGACTTTTATCTCCACGACAATACATCGACGAAACACTTTAGCTAAAGAGCTAACGTGATAGCATCGTGCTTAACTGCATATAGAAGCAAAATAAATAAACACCTGACTGGAAGGATAGACAGAAGATCAACAATACTATTAAACCATGGACATGTAACTACACGGTTAATGCTTTCCAGCCTGGCGAACATTAACAATGCTGTTGCTAACAACGCCATTGAAGCTAACTTAGCAACGGGACCTCACAGAGCTATGCTAAAAACATTAGCTATCCACCTACGCCAGCCAGCCCTCATCTGCGTTCCAGCGATCGACGGTGCAACGAAGGACTTCACCCGATCACAGATGCGGTCGGCGAGACGGAGGAAGTTAAGGTGAGTTTGGCGGCTAGCGCGTCTGCTATCCATCTCTGTCCTCCTGGCTGTGTTGCTGTAGTCCGCCGCTAATACACCGATCCCACCTACAACTTTCTTCTTTGCAGTCTCCATTGTTCATTAAAAAAATTGCAAAAGATTCACCAACACAGATGTCCAGAATACTGTGGAATTTTGAAATGAAAACAGAGCTTTTTTGTATAGTATTCAATGTGTCTGCATACTTCCCGTTCGAACCATTGACGTCACGCGCATACATCATCATACATAGACGTTTTCATCCGGAAGTTTAGCGGGAAATTTAAAATTGCACTTTATAAGTTAACCCGGCCGTATTGGCATGTGTTGCAATGCTAAGATTTCATCATTGATATATAAACTATCAGACTGCATGGTCGGTAGTAGTGGCTTTTAGTAGGCCTTTAAGGACCGGGTCTGATCACTCATGGGCATTATCTGCCATCGTCCTCTTGTGGTGGAAAATGATAACAGTCATAACTTCCTCGCACATGCGCCGATCTTTCTGAAATTTTGGATGGTGGGTTAGGGTGTTGGGTGGAACACAACTGCATCTGTACTGCGGCGCCATTACTGTCCCCTTGTGGTGAAAAATGATAACTTTCATAACTTCATTCACCGACGTCCCACTGGGGTGAGTTTTTCCTTGCCCGTATGTGGGCTCTGTACCGAGGATGTCGTTGTGGCTTGTGCAGCCCTTTGAGACACTTGTGATTTAGGGCTATATAAATAAACATTGATTGATTGATTGATTGAACTTCCTTAAACATGCTCCAATCTTCATGACATTTGTGATGGTGGATCGGGGTGCTGGGAGGGACGCAACTACTTGACTACTGCGGCACAATTATCACCCTTTTGTGGTGAAAAACTATAACAGCTATAATTTCTTAATACATTTTAGAATCTTTCAGAATTTTTTGATGGCGCCATTATGGTGAAAAATAATAAATGTCATTAATTCCGTCCACATGCTTATATTTTCCTGAAATCTTCGATGGCGAGTCAGGGTGTTGGGTGAGACACAACTGCCTGACTACTGTGGCGCCGTTATAGGCCCTTTGTGGCGAAACACTATAACAGTAAAAACGTACTTACACATGCTCTAATCTTCCTGAAATTTTTTTATGGTGGGTGGGAGTATTGGGTGCAATCCAAGTGCAGTACTGCATCGGTGCCAATATTGCCCCTTTGTGGTGGAAAAATGTAAACTATGTAACTTCCTTACACATGCTCTAATCTTCCTGCCATTTTGGTTATGGGTCAGTGTATGGAAAAGGATGTGACCGCAAGCATCATGCGTGCCAGCCAACTTGCCAAGGGCCCCTTCAATTTTGCTCGCAGCTTTAAAGGCCTACTGAAAGCCACTACTACCGACCACGCAGTCTGATAGTTTATGTATCAATGATGAAATCTTAACATTGCAACACATGCCAATACGGCCGGGTTAACTAATAAAGTGCAATTTTTAATTTCCCGGTGAACTTCCGGTTCAAAATGCCTTTGGAGGATGACGTATGCGTGTGACGTCGCGAGGTCCACGGAAGTGTTTGGACCCTATTGGACACAATACACAGAGCTCTGTTTTCTTCTACAAAATTCCACAGTATTCTGGACATCTGTGTTGGTGAATCTTTTGCAATTTGTTTAATGAACAATGGAGACTGCAAAGAAGAAAGTTGTAGGTGGGATCGGTGTATTAGCGGCTGGCTGCAGCAACACAACAAGGAGGACTTTGTTGGATAGCAGACGCTAGCGCCGGCGAAATCACCATGACTTCCTACGTCTCCGGGCAGCCGACCGCATCGTTGATCGCTGGAACGCAGGTGAGCACGGGTGTTGATGAGCAGATGAGGGCTGGCTGGCGTAGGTGGAGCGCTAATGTTTTTATCATAGCTCTGACGAGGTCCCGTTGCTAAGTTAGCGTCGTTAGCAACAGCATTGCCAGGCTTCGACAGGCAGCACAGCATTAACCGTGTATTTACATGTCCAGTGTTTGGTTCGGTGTCTCCTGATAGTAGTATTGTTGATCTTCTGTCTATCCTTCCAGTCAAGGATTTATTTATTTTGTTTCTATCTGCATTTGAGATAGATGCTATCACGTTAGCTCATGCTAAAGAGCTTCGTCGATGTATTGTCGTGGAGATAAAAGTCACTGTGAATGTCAATTTCGCCTTCTCGACTCTCATTTTCAAGAGGATATAGTATCCGAGGTGGTTTAAAATACAAATCTGTGATCCACAATAGAAAAAGGAGAGAGTGTGGATTCCAATGAGCCAGCTTGTACCTAAGTTACGGTCACAGCGAAAAAAGATATCTCCTGAAATGCATTCTAGTCCGTCACTCTCACGTTCCTTATCCACAAATCTTTCACCCTCGCTCAAATTAATGGGGTAATCGTCGCTTTCTCGCTCAGAATATCTCTCGCTCCATTGTAAACAACGGGGAATTGTGAGCGGCACTACCGCTTGTGACGTCACGCTACTTCCGGTAGGGGCAAGGTTTTTTTTTAAAAGCGAGCAAAAGTTGCGAACTTTATCGTCGATTTTCTCTACTAAATCCTTTCAGCAAAAATATGGCAATATCGCGAAATGATCAAGTATGACACATAGAATGGATCTGCTATTCCCGTTTAAATAAAAAAAAAATCATTTCAGTAGGCCTTTAATTAAAACAATTTTTTTATTAACACATAAACACGCACAAAAATACACTGTTGAATACTGGTATCGATTCCCGGATTGTACGGTATCAGTTCAAATGTGAAAGGTATCCACTCCTATTGACAACACCATAATATCTCACACATATACTGAATTATTTACATGTGGAAAAATAGGTGAATAATGCATGTTAAGGCACAGTAACTATGACTGATTGTTGTTTAATGATTTGCCATGTGTAAATCTAGCAAACCATAAGATAGTAAATGAACTTACTTGAGCAAAGCAGAGCAGCAAATGCATTAATGGATGCCCTGCAAAAACATAAAAATAACTTAGTCCCACTCCTAAACACACAATATACAGTATTATGTCATGTTTTCTGCTTTGTTTATGGTCTTGATTGTTTACACCGACTGTAATGAGAATATGTGAGTCATGACGAGACTTTGTGTAAAATGCTTTGTTCCATATTTTACTGTACATATCTATGCAACTGTGTAAGTACTGTAAACATGATGATGCTCAATCAGTGAGTTTTAGCAGCAGAATAAAAATACTTCTCCCAATGGTATTATTTAAAGGCCTACTGAAAGCCACTACTACCGACCACGCAGTCTGATAGTTTATATATCAATGATGAAATCTTAACATTGCAACACATGCCAATACAGCCGGGTTAACTTATAAAGTGCAATTTTAAATTTCCAGCGAAACTTCCGGTTGAAAACGTCTATGTATGATGACGTTTGCGCGTAACGTCGATGGTTGAAACGGAAGTATTCGGACACATTGTATCCAATACAAACAGCTCTGTTTTAATCGCAAAATTCCACAGTATTCTGGACATCTGTGTTGGTGAACCTTTTGCAATTTGACTGCAAAGAAGAAAGCTGTAGGTGGGATCGGTGTATTAGCGGCTGGCTGCAGCAACACAACCAGGAGGACTTTGAGGATAGCAGACGCGCTATCCGACGCTAGCCGCCGACCGCATCGATGATCGGGTGAAGTCCTTCGTCGCGCCGTCGATCGCTGGAACGCAGGTGAGCACGGGTGTTGATGAGCAGATGAGGGCTGGCGTAGGCGGAGAGCTAATGTTTTTATCATAGCTCTGACGAGGTACCGTAGCTAAGTTAGCTTCAATGGCGTCGTTAGCAACAGCATTGCTAGGCTTCGACAGGCGGCACAGCATTAACCGTGTAGTTACAGGTCCAGTGTTTGGTTCGGTGTCTCCTGATAGTAGTATTGTTGATCTTCTGTCTATCCTTCCAGTCAGGGGGTTATTTCTTTTTGTTTCTATCTGCATTTAAGCACGATGCTATCACGTTAGCTCCGTAGCTAAAGTGCTTCACCGATGTATTGTCGTGGAGATAAAAGTCACTGTGAATGTCCATTTCGCGTTCTCGACTCTCATTTTCGAGAGGATATAGTATCCGAGGTGGTTTAAAATACAAATCTGTGATCCACAATAGAAAAAGGAGAGAGTGTGGAATCCAATGAGCCCTTCTACCTAAGTTACGGTCAGAGCGAAAAAAGATACGTCCTGCACTGCACTCTAATCCTTCACTCTCAAGTTCCTCATCCACAAATCTTTCATCCTGGCTCAAATTAATGGGGTAATCGTCGCTTTCTCGGTCCGAATCGCTCTCGCTGCTGGTGTAAACAATGGGGAAATGTGAGGAGCCTTTCAACCTGTGACGTCACGCTACTTCCGGTACAGGCAAGGCTTTTTTATCAGCGACCAAAAGTTGCAAACTTTATCGTCGATGTTCTCTACTAAATCCTTTCAGCAAAAATATGGCAATATCGCGAAATGATCAAGTATGACACATAGAATGCATCTGCTACCCCCGTTTAAATAGAAAAATGTAATTTCAGTAGGCCTTTAATGTTGGCTTTCAAACTGTTCGTTCATTTGGCTAGAATCAGTTTTGTTGCGCTTTTAACCAACATTCTTGTGTTTTCATGCAAGTATAAAAGTTTATTTATACAAGCATTTGTAGCAATTACTATACAATAACAACACAGAAGCAATGAAGCTTCCCCCAGTGCCGGGGTTTTAAAGGCCTACTGAAGTAAAATGTTCTTATTTAAACGGGGATAGCAGGTCCATTCTATTTGTCATACTTGATCATTTCGCGATATTGCCATATTTTTGCTGAAAGGATTTAGTAGAGAACATCGACGATAAAGTTCGCAACTTTTGGTCGCTGATAAAAAAAGCCTTGCCTGTACCGGAAGTAGCGTGACGTCGCAGGTTGTGGAGCTCCTCACATCTGCACATTGTTTACAATCATGGCCACCAGCAGCGAGAGCGATTCGGACCGAGAAAGCGACGATTACCCCATTAATTTGAGCGAGGATGAAAGATTCGTGGATGAGGAAAGTGAGAGTGAAGGATTAGAGGGCAGTGGGAGCGATTCATATAGGGAAGATGCTGTGAGAGGCGGGTGGGACCTGATATTCAGCTGGGAATGACTAAAACAGTAAATAAACACAAGACGTACTTACACATGCTATATATATATACTCGGGCATCACGGTGGCAGAGGGGTTAGTGCGTCTGCCTCACAATACCAAGGTCTGAGTAGTCTTGGGTTCAATCCCGGGCTCTGGATCTTTCTGTGTGGAGTTTGCATGTTCTCCCCGTGACTGCGTGGGTTCCCTCCGGGAACTCCGGCTTCCTCCCACCTCCAAAGACATGCACCTGGGGATAGGTTGATTGGCAACACTAAATTGGCCCTAGTGTGTGAATGTTGTCTGTCTATCTGTGTTGGCCCTGCGATGAGGTGGCGACTTGTCCAGGGTGTACACCGCCTTCCGCCCGATTGTAGCTGAGATAGGCTCCAGCGCCCCCTGCGACCCCGAAGGGAATAAGCGGTAGAAAATGGATGGATGGATGGATATATATACTCTATTAGCCACAACACAACCAGGCTTATATTTAATATGCCACATAACAAACACCTCCCCCCTCCCGTCCATATAACCCGCCAATACAACTCAAACACCCGCACAACACACCCAATCCCACAGCCCAAAGTACTGTTCACCTCCGTAAAGTTCATACAGCACATATATTTCCCCAAAGTTACGTACGTGACATGCACATAGCGGCACGCACGTACGGGCAAGCGATCAAATGTTTGGAAGCCAAAGCTGCATACTCACGGTAGCGCATCTGCTATCCAACTCAAAGTCCTCCTGGTTGTGTTGCTGCAGCCGGCCGCTAATACACCGCTTCCCACCTACAGCTTTCTTCTTTGCTGTCTTCATTGTTCATTAAACAAATTACAAAAGATTCACCAACACAGATGTCCAGAATACTGTGGAATTTGGCGATGAAAACAGACGACTTAATAGCTGGCCACAATGCTGTCCCAAAATGTCCGCTACAATCCGTGACGTCACGCGCAAACGTCATCATACCGAGACGTTTTCAGCAGAATATTTCGCGGGAAATTTTAAATTGCAATTTATAAGTTAACCCGGCCGTATTGGCATGTGTTGCAATGTTAAGATTTCATCATTGATATATAAACTATCAGACTGCGTGGTCGGTAGTAGTGGCTTTCAGTAGGCCTGTAAAAGGTTCAGTTAGTGCATAACGCATGCATTCTCGGTACATACTTGATTGTTTGCAGATTCTTGGTGGTATAACGAGGCATAAGGCGGTAAATGACATCCTGCCCTTGGTTGGAGCCGATTAGAGTTGCTGTGGAAACTGTAACAAAATAAAACACAATAATTAAGAATGCTAACAAATACATTTGTCAGAATAGTTTTTAGGAAAGCTAAACAAAGCTAACGTACCCTAACACTTGAACATTTTCTTAGAGCACTGAAGTCCTACAAGAATCTTCCATTTTATAAATGTCCATTCCTATTTTATTTGCTCAGAATAAGAATGAAATAAGTTTATTTCGGTCTTATAATCAACCATCAAACCATCAACCATTTTGTGTGACCAGTTTAATAGTACAGATTATACATATTTAACAATGATACACATTTACACACAAAAAAAAAAGAATAAGCTCAGAATAAGCAACTACAAAACCAGTGTGTGTACTCTGCGACACAGAGTTGTCACACAGTAAAGTAAATAAAAAGAGAATACAATGATTTGCTCATCCTTTTCAACCTATATTCAATTGGATAGACTGCAAAGACAAGATATTTAACATTCAAACTGGAAAAGGTTATTTTTTGCAAATATTAGCTCATTTGGAATTCGATGCCTGCAACATGTTTCAAAAAAGCTGGCACAAGCAGCAAAAAAGACTGAGAAAGTTGAGGAATGCTCATCATTACCCTTATTTGGAACATCCCACAGGTCAACAGGCTAATTGGGAACAGGTGGGTGCCATGATTGGGTATAAAAGCAGCTTCCATGAAATGCTCAGTCATTCACAAACAAGGACGGGTGGAGGGTCACCACTTTGTCAACAAATGCCTGAGCAAATTGCTTAAGAACATTTCTCAACCAGCTATTGCAAGGAATTTAGGGATTTCACCATCTTCGGTCAGTAATATTTTCAAAAGGTTGAGAGGATCTGGAAAAATCACTGCACGTAAGCAGCTAACTTAGATCCCTCAGGCGGAACTCCGGATATCACCACATGGGCTCAGGAACACTTCAGAAACCCACTGTCAGTAACTACAGTCGGTCGCTACATCTGTAAGTGCAAGTTAAAACTCCACTATGCAAAGTCAAAGCCATTTATCAACAACACCCAGAAACGCCGCCAGCTTCGCTGAGCCCGAGCTCATCTAATATGGACTGATACAAAGTGGAAAAGTGTTCTGTGGTCTGACGAGTCCACATTTAAAATTGTTTTTGGAAACTGTGGACGTCGTGTGCTCCCGAACAAAGAGGAAAATAATCATCCGGACTGTTATAGGCGCAATGTTGAAAAGGCAGCATGTGTGATGGTATGGGGGTGTATTAGTGCCCAAGACATGGGTAACTTACACAATTCTACTAGATAAAATGGGAAGATATGGAATTAGGGGGCTGGCTGGTTAAAAAGTTATTTAACAGGGAGGGTACAATTTGTTAAAATGGGTCAATTTTTATCTGATACTCTTGGCATTGCTTGTGGTGTCCCCCAAGGGTCCGTGTTGGGGCCAAACTGTTTAATGTATATATTAATGATATGTTTAATACATCCAAAATACTGAAATTTATACTATTTGCAGATGACACAAATATATTCTACAGTAGTGATGACTATAACGAGCTCATAAATACAGTAAACACAGAACTAAACATAGTAAAAAAATGGATAGACACAAATAAATTATCTTTGAATATAAATAAAACTAAGATAGTGATGTTCGGGAATCGCAACATAATGTCTGAACAGAAAATAAGTATTGATGGTACCCAAATTGAAATCGTAAATGAGAATACATTTTTGGGAGTAATAATTGATAGTAAACTATCATGGAAAGCTCATGTCAGACACATTAAAACAAAAATCTCCAAAAGCCTCTCAATTATAAACAAAGCAAAACTATACCTCAATGAAAATGAACTGCATACTCTATACTGCACCTTGGTACTGCCATACGTTACATACTGTGTTGAAGTATGGGGGAATACTTACCACAACACAATTCATCCTCTGATCATATTACAGAAAAGAGCAGTGCGGATCATTCACAACGTTGGTTATTTAGAACATACTCATCATCTGTTTATGCAATCAAAGTTGCTCAAATTTGATGACTTTGTTAAATATAATACATTAATAATCTTATATAAAGCATTTAACAAATTATTGCCGCCTAATCTACAAAGTTTTTTTATAAGACGAGTGCAGGCTCATAACTTGAGAGGCTTTGGATATTTCTTATTGCCGAGAGCTCAATCCACTCGTAAACGTTTTTGTGTGTCTGTATGCGGAGTAAAACTATGTTTTTGTGTGTCTGTATGCGGAGTAAAACTATGTTTTTGTGTGTCTGTATGCGGAGTAAAACTATGTTTTTGTGTGTCTGTATGCGGAGTAAAACTATGTTTTTGTGTGTCTGTATGCGGAGTAAAACTATGTTTTTGTGTGTCTGTATGCGGAGTAAAACTATGTTTTTGTGTGTCTGTATGCGGAGTAAAACTATGGAACTAACTGGACTTACAACACAAGCAATGCCAAACTATTAATCCATTTAAACTATTATACAAACATGGGGCCTGGTTCAAATATAGAGATGAGGGTCTTTAATTTGATCTGCTGCTGTACTCTGTCTCAAAGTGTTAACATGTGCTCAATGTTTCCTTACCATTGTTGCTATTTTGTTTATTACCATTATTGCTATGTTGTCTATTACCATTGTTGCTATGTTGTCTATTAGCATTATTGCTATGTTGTCTATTACCATTATTGCTATGTTGTCTATTACCATTATTGCTATGTTGTCTATTACCATTATTGCTATGTTGTCTATTATCATTGTTGCTATGTTGTCTATTACCATTATTGCTATGTTGTCTATTACCAGTATTGCTATGTTGTCTATTACCATTATTGCTATGTTGTCTATTACCATTATTGCTATGTTGTCTATTACCATTATTACTAGGTTGTCTATTACCATTGTTGCTATGTTGTCTATTACCATTGTTGCTATGTTGTCTATTACCATTATTGCTATGTTGTCTATTACCATTGTTGCTATGTTGTCTATTACCATTGTGGCTATGTTGTCTATTACCATTGTTGCTATGTTGTCTATTACCATTGTTGCTATGTTGTCTATTACCATTGTTGCTATGTTGTCTATTACCATTTTTGCTATGTTGTCTATTACCATTGTTGCTATGTTGTCTATTACCATTATTGCTATGTTGTCTATTACCATTATTGCTATGTTGTCTATTACCATTGTTGCTATGTTGTCTATTACCATTGTTGCTATGTTGTCTATTAACATTATTGCTATGTTGTCTATTACCATTGTTGCTATGTTGTTTATTACCATTATTGCTATGTTGTCTATTACCATTGTTGCTATGTTGTCTATTAACATTATTGCTATGTTGTCTATTACCATTATTGCTATGTTGTCTATTACCATTATTGCTATGTTGTCTATTACCATTGTTGCTATGTTGTCTATTAACATTATTGCTATGTTGTCTATTACCATTATTGCTATGTTGTTTATTACCATTATTACTATGTTGTCTATTACCATTGTTGCTATGTTGTCTATTACCATTATTGCTATGTTGTCTATTACCATTATTGCTATGTTGTCTATTACCATTGTTGCTATGTTGTCTATTAACATTATTGCTATGTTGTCTATTACCATTATTGCTATGTTGTTTATTACCATTATTACCATGTTGTCTATTACCATGTTGTCTATTACCATTGTTGCTATGTTGTCTATTACCATTGTTGCTATGTTGTCTATTACCATTATTGCTATGTTGTCTATTACCATTGTTGCTATGTTGTCTATTACCATTGTGGCTATGTTGTCTATTACCATTATTGCTATGTTGTCTATTACCATTATTGCTATGTTGTCTATTACCATTGTTGCTATGTTGTCTATTACCATTGTTGCTATGTTGTCTATTACCATTATTGCTATGTTGTCTATTACCATTATTGCTATGTTGTCTATTACCATTGTTGCTATGTTGTCTATTACCATTGTTGCTATGTTGTCTATTACCATTATTGCTATGTTGTCTATTACCATTGTTGCTATGTTGTCTATTACCATTATTGCTATGTTGTCTACTACCATTGTTGCTATGTTGTCTATTACCATTATTGCTATGTTGTCTATTACCATTATTGCTATGTTGTCTATTACCATTGTTGCTATGTTGTCTATTAACATTATGGCTATGTTGTCTATTACCATTGTTGCTATGTTGTTTATTACCATTATTGCTATGTTGTCTATTACCATTGTTGCTATGTTGTCTATTAACATTATTGCCATGTTGTCTATTACCATTATTGCTATGTTGTCTATTACCATTATTGCTATGTTGTCTATTACCATTATTGCTATGTTGTCTATTACCATTGTTGCTATGTTGTCTATTAACATTATTGCTATGTTGTCTATTACCATTATTGCTATGTTGTTTATTACCATTATTAATATGTTGTCTATTACCATTGTTGCTATGTTGTCTATTACCATTATTGCTATGTTGTCTATTACCATTGTTGCTATGTTGTCTATTAACATTATTGCTATGTTGTCTATTACCATTATTGCTATGTTGTTTATTACCATTATTACTATGTTGTCTATTACCATTGTTGCTATGTTGTCTATTACCATTATTGCTATGTTGTCTATTACCATTATTGCTATGTTGTCTATTACCATTGTTGCTATGTTGTCTATTAACATTATTGCTATGTTGTCTATTACCATTATTGCTATGTTGTTTATTACCATTATTACCATGTTGTCTATTACCATGTTGTCTATTACCATTGTTGCTATGTTGTCTATTACCATTGTTGCTATGTTGTCTATTACCATTATTGCTATGTTGTCTATTACCATTGTTGCTATGTTGTCTATTACCATTGTGGCTATGTTGTCTATTACCATTATTGCTATGTTGTCTATTACCATTATTGCTATGTTGTCTATTACCATTGTTGCTATGTTGTCTATTACCATTGTTGCTATGTTGTCTATTACCATTATTGCTATGTTGTCTATTACCATTATTGCTATGTTGTCTATTACCATTGTTGCTATGTTGTCTATTACCATTGTTGCTATGTTGTCTATTACCATTATTGCTATGTTGTCTATTACCATTGTTGCTATGTTGTCTATTACCATTATTGCTATGTTGTCTACTACCATTGTTGCTATGTTGTCTATTACCATTATTGCTATGTTGTCTATTACCATTATTGCTATGTTGTCTATTACCATTGTTGCTATGTTGTCTATTACCATTGTTGCTATGTTGTCTATTACCATTTTTGCTATGTTGTCTATTACCATTGTTGCTATGTTGTCTATTACCATTATTGCTATGTTGTCTATTACCATTATTGCTATGTTGTCTATTACCATTATTGCTATGTTGTCTATTACCATTATTACTAGGTTGTCTATTACCATTGTTGCTATGTTGTCTATTACCATTGTTGCTATGTTGTCTATTACCATTATTGCTATGTTGTCTATTACCATTGTTGCTATGTTGTCTATTACCATTGTGGCTATGTTGTCTATTACCATTGTTGCTATGTTGTCTATTACCATTGTTGCTATGTTGTCTATTACCATTGTTGCTATGTTGTCTATTACCATTTTTGCTATGTTGTCTATTACCATTGTTGCTATGTTGTCTATTACCATTATTGCTATGTTGTCTATTACCATTATTGCTATGTTGTCTATTACCATTATTGCTATGTTGTCTATTACCATTGTTGCTATGTTGTCTATTACCATTGTTGCTATGTTGTCTATTAACATTATTGCTATGTTGTCTATTACCATTGTTGCTATGTTGTTTATTACCATTATTGCTATGTTGTCTATTACCATTGTTGCTATGTTGTCTATTAACATTATTGCTATGTTGTCTATTACCATTATTGCTATGTTGTCTATTACCATTATTGCTATGTTGTCTATTACCATTGTTGCTATGTTGTCTATTAACATTATTGCTATGTTGTCTATTACCATTATTGCTATGTTGTTTATTACCATTATTACTATGTTGTCTATTACCATTGTTGCTATGTTGTCTATTACCATTATTGCTATGTTGTCTATTACCATTATTGCTATGTTGTCTATTACCATTGTTGCTATGTTGTCTATTAACATTATTGCTATGTTGTCTATTACCATTATTGCTATGTTGTTTATTACCATTATTACCATGTTGTCTATTACCATGTTGTCTATTACCATTGTTGCTATGTTGTCTATTACCATTGTTGCTATGTTGTCTATTACCATTATTGCTATGTTGTCTATTACCATTGTTGCTATGTTGTCTATTACCATTGTGGCTATGTTGTCTATTACCATTATTGCTATGTTGTCTATTACCATTATTGCTATGTTGTCTATTACCATTGTTGCTATGTTGTCTATTACCATTGTTGCTATGTTGTCTATTACCATTATTGCTATGTTGTCTATTACCATTATTGCTATGTTGTCTATTACCATTGTTGCTATGTTGTCTATTACCATTGTTGCTATGTTGTCTATTACCATTATTGCTATGTTGTCTATTACCATTGTTGCTATGTTGTCTATTACCATTATTGCTATGTTGTCTACTACCATTGTTGCTATGTTGTCTATTACCATTATTGCTATGTTGTCTATTACCATTATTGCTATGTTGTCTATTACCATTGTTGCTATGTTGTCTATTAACATTATGGCTATGTTGTCTATTACCATTGTTGCTATGTTGTTTATTACCATTATTGCTATGTTGTCTATTACCATTGTTGCTATGTTGTCTATTAACATTATTGCCATGTTGTCTATTACCATTATTGCTATGTTGTCTATTACCATTATTGCTATGTTGTCTATTACCATTATTGCTATGTTGTCTATTACCATTGTTGCTATGTTGTCTATTAACATTATTGCTATGTTGTCTATTACCATTATTGCTATGTTGTTTATTACCATTATTAATATGTTGTCTATTACCATTGTTGCTATGTTGTCTATTACCATTATTGCTATGTTGTCTATTACCATTGTTGCTATGTTGTCTATTAACATTATTGCTATGTTGTCTATTACCATTATTGCTATGTTGTTTATTACCATTATTACTATGTTGTCTATTACCATTGTTGCTATGTTGTCTATTACCATTATTGCTATGTTGTCTATTACCATTATTGCTATGTTGTCTATTACCATTGTTGCTATGTTGTCTATTAACATTATTGCTATGTTGTCTATTACCATTATTGCTATGTTGTTTATTACCATTATTACCATGTTGTCTATTACCATGTTGTCTATTACCATTGTTGCTATGTTGTCTATTACCATTGTTGCTATGTTGTCTATTACCATTATTGCTATGTTGTCTATTACCATTGTTGCTATGTTGTCTATTACCATTGTGGCTATGTTGTCTATTACCATTATTGCTATGTTGTCTATTACCATTATTGCTATGTTGTCTATTACCATTGTTGCTATGTTGTCTATTACCATTGTTGCTATGTTGTCTATTACCATTATTGCTATGTTGTCTATTACCATTATTGCTATGTTGTCTATTACCATTGTTGCTATGTTGTCTATTACCATTGTTGCTATGTTGTCTATTACCATTATTGCTATGTTGTCTATTACCATTGTTGCTATGTTGTCTATTACCATTATTGCTATGTTGTCTACTACCATTGTTGCTATGTTGTCTATTACCATTATTGCTATGTTGTCTATTACCATTATTGCTATGTTGTCTATTACCATTGTTGCTATGTTGTCTATTACCATTGTTGCTATGTTGTCTATTAACATTATGGCTATGTTGTCTATTACCATTGTTGCTATGTTGTTTATTACCATTATTGCTATGTTGTCTATTACCATTGTTGCTATGTTGTCTATTAACATTATTGCCATGTTGTCTATTACCATTATTGCTATGTTGTCTATTACCATTATTGCTATGTTGTCTATTACCATTATTGCTATGTTGTCTATTACCATTGTTGCTATGTTGTCTATTAACATTATTGCTATGTTGTCTATTACCATTATTGCTATGTTGTTTATTACCATTATTAATATGTTGTCTATTACCATTGTTGCTATGTTGTCTATTACCATTATTGCTATGTTGTCTATTACCATTATTGCTATGTTGTCTATTACCATTGTTGCTATGTTGTCTATTAACATTATTGCTATGTTGTCTATTACCATTATTGCTATGTTGTTTATTACCATTATTACTATGTTGTCTATTACCATTGTTGCTATGTTGTCTATTACCATTATTGCTATGTTGTCTATTACCATTATTGCTATGTTGTCTATTACCATTGTTGCTATGTTGTCTATTAACATTATTGCTATGTTGTCTATTACCATTGTTGCTATGTTGTTTATTACCATTATTGCTATGTTGTCTATTACCATTGTTGCTATGTTGTCTATTAACATTATTGCTATGTTGTCTATTACCATTATTGCTATGTTGTCTATTACCATTATTGCTATGTTGTCTATTACCATTGTTGCTATGTTGTCTATTAACATTGTTGCTATGTTGTCTATTACCATTATTGCTATGTTGTTTATTACCATTATTACTATGTTGTCTATTACCATTGTTGCTATGTTGTCTATTAACATTATTGCTATGTTGTCTATTACCATTATTGCTATGTTGTTTATTACCATTATTACTATGTTGTCTATTACCATTGTTGCTATGTTGTCTATTACCATTATTGCTATGTTGTCTATTACCATTATTGCTATGTTGTCTATTACCATTGTTGCTATGTTGTCTATTAACATTATTGCTATGTTGTCTATTACCATTATTGCTATGTTGTTTATTACCATTATTGCTATGTTGTCTATTACCATTGTTGCTATGTTGTCTATTACCATTGTTGCTATGTTGTCTTTTAACATTATGGCTATGTTGTCTATTACCATTGTTGCTATGTTGTTTATTACCATTATTGCTATGTTGTCTATTACCATTGTTGCTATGTTGTCTATTAACATTATTGCTATGTTGTCTATTACCATTATTGCTATGTTGTCTATTACCATTATTGCTATGTTGTCTATTACCATTATTGCTATGTTGTCTATTACCATTGTTGCTATGTTGTCTATTAACATTATTGCTATGTTGTCTATTACCATTATTGCTATGTTGTTTATTACCATTATTAATATGTTGTCTATTACCATTGTTGCTATGTTGTCTATTACCATTATTGCTATGTTGTCTATTACCATTATTGCTATGTTGTCTATTACCATTGTTGCTATGTTGTCTATTAACATTATTGCTATGTTGTCTATTACCATTATTGCTATGTTGTTTATTACCATTATTACTATGTTGTCTATTACCATTGTTGCTATGTTGTCTATTACCATTATTGCTATGTTGTCTATTACCATTATTGCTATGTTGTCTATTACCATTGTTGCTATGTTGTCTATTAACATTATTGCTATGTTGTCTATTACCATTATTGCTATGTTGTTTATTACCATTATTGCTATGTTGTCTATTACCATTGTTGCTATGTTGTCTATTACCATTGTTGCTATGTTGTCTTTTACCATTGTTGCTATGTTGTCTACTACCATTATTGCTATGTTGTCTATTACCATTATTACTATGTTGTCTATTACCATTATTGCTATGTTGTCTATTACCATTATTGCTATGTTGTCTATTACCATTGTTGCTATGTTGTCTATTACCATTGTTGCTATGTTGTCTATTACCATTGTTGCTATGTTGTCTATTACCATTATTACTATGTTGTCTATTACCAGTATTACTATGTTGTCTATTACCATTGTTGCTATGTTGTCTATTACCATTATTGCTATGTTGTCTATTACCATTATTGCTATGTTGTCTATTACCATTGTTGCTATGTTGTCTATTACCATTATTGCTATGTTAATAATTATTGTTACCTGTGGTAATGCCACTATGATACAACATTTGTATTATAATCCTTGAACAAAGTAAGAGTGAAACTCATTTGAATAATCACTGAATGGAGAACTGGGGGTGGGATTAAATAAATTATCTTCTTCCCACTCCCTTTCAGGCAAAACTGGACAATCATGCATTACATACTATACATTACCTTTTGCACTATATTCATTTATATTATTATGTGTTGTCAACTTTGTACTTTTTTATGTCATTGCCTGAAATAAATGGAAAAAAATGAAATGAAAGGCACCATTAATGCTGAAAGGTACATACAGCTTTTGGAGCAACATATGTTGCCATCCAAGCAACGTTATCATGGACGCCCCTGCTTATTTCAGCAAGACAATGCCAAGCCACGTGTTACAACAGCATGGCTTCATAGTAAAAGAGTGCAGGTACTAGACTGGCCTGCCTGTAGTCCAGACCTGTCTCCCATTGAAAATGTGTGGCGCATTATGAAGCCTAAAATATTGTTGAACAACTTAAGCTGTACATCAAGCAAGAATGAGAAAGAATTTCACCTGGGAAGCTTCAAAAATGTGTCTCCTCAGTTCCCAAACGTTTACTGAGTGTTGTTAAAAGGAAAGGCCATGTAACACAGTGGTAAAAATGCCCCTGTGCTAACTTGTTTTGCAATGTGTTGCTGTCATTAAATTCTAAGTTAATGATTATTTGCACAAAAAAAAATCAGTTTCTCAGTTTGAACATGAAATATCTTGTCTTTGCGATCTATTCAACTGAATATAAGTTGAAAAGTATTTGCAAATCATTGAATTCTGTTTTTATTTACAAATTTCACAACATGCCAACTTCACTGGTTTTGGGTTTTGTATCTACTGCTTGAAAATAGTCCAGTGAGCGATTCCTAGTAAATTGTTGACCCTGCTTCTTAAAAGGGTTGACATCGAGAATTGTTGGAAATCGGAACCGGAATTCTCCAAATACAAACAACGCCTAATCCTAGTTAACTCAGTATAGCAGGGGTGTCCAAAGTGCGGCCCGGGGGCCATTTGTGGCCCGCAGGTAATTTTTTAACGGCCCCACGGCACATTTTAAAAATACGAATGAAAAAAATTAAAAACATGATAAGTGGTATAAAAGAGCAAACAGGTGAAATGTAACAAGAAAATGTTGCAATGTTTCCTCTAATAACACAAAGCTGCCATGCAGGCTGTTTCTTTCTTTTAAAAAAAAAAAAGAATCAAAATCAATGTCATTATGAATTATTGACCTATTCAAGGCTCCAATTACGTCACATCTGACATATTTTTGGGAAAAATGTTGCATATTTTGTGTTTGCCATATAAAAAACTGAGCAGTTTTTTAAAAAGAAGGGCCAAAAACTAACAAACGAAAAACATAAACAACAATAAAACGTATAATTGACGGATGGATCTGAAGTTGATCTTGAGATTATTGTGTTAAAAGTAAACAGTAAAAAAAAAAAAAATACACTACCGTTCAAAAGTTTGGGGTCACATTGAAATGTCCTTATTTTTGAAGGAAAAGCACTGTACTTTTCAATGAAGATAACTTTAAACTAGTCTTAACTTTAAAGAAATACACTCTATACATTGCTAATGTGGTAAATGACTATTCTAGCTGCAAATGTCTGGTTTTTGGTGCAATATCTACATAGGTGTATAGAGGCCCATTTCCAGCAACTATCACTCCAGTGTTCTAATGTTACAATGTGTTTGCTCATTGGCTCAGAAGGCTAATTGATGATTAGAAAACCCTTGTGCAATCATGTTCACACATCTGAAAACTGTTTGGCTCGTTACAGAAGCTACAAAACTGACCTTCCTTTGAGCAGATTGAGTTTCTGGAGCATCACGTTTGTGGGGTCAATTAAACGCTCAAAATGGCCAGAAAAAGAGAACTTTCATCTGAAACTCGACAGTCTATTCTTGTTCTTAGAAATGAAGGCTATTCTATAAAATTGTTTGGGTGACCCCAAACTTTTGAACGGTAGTGTATATAATTTATTTTTTATCACTATAATTATTTGGATCCCCAATAATTTTAGTGTGATTTGTTTTTAAGTGTCATTGCTCAAAAAATAATAATGAATTAAAATCAATGTTGTGAGTTATTGACCTTTTTAAGGCTCCAATTATTTTATAATCTCAAACGTTCCACTTAAAAATGTTATTGTGTGAAAATATACTGCATATTTTGTATTTTTTCCATAAAAAAACAGGGTTTTCTTTGACAACAAGAGCATACAACTTAAATCTTTAAAAGCGTTATACTGACAGATAGACCTAACGTTGATCTAGAGATTTAAAACTTGAATAATAATAATAAAAAATGATAATACTGAATAATGGCACATTTTTAATATTTTTTTGGACCAAAACCCTTTGGGGTCCCCGGGATCAAGCCTGAGTGGAGGCCTAAATGTATATTTTTTATACATATATTGTATTGTTTTTTAAAATAAAAAATATTAAAAGGCCCCCGCTTGCTTTGATTTTTCAGAATGCGGCCCTCAGTGGAAAAAGTTTGGACACCCCTGGAGTGTAGAGTTTGAGTACCTGGTGTTTTTACCTGATTGAGCAAACACTTGGATGACTAAGAGGCATGCTGCAGCCCTCTTGGCATGTTGGATGTTGTTCTTGAGCAGGTTTAACGTCAGCAGAACAGCTCCAGCCTCCTCAGCTTTCTTACCTATACTGCGGTCTGCAAAAAACACATTGCATCATGTAGTAGATTGATTGATTGATGACATCTTAAATAATTGAATCCATGTGATGCTTTAAAAAGGCAAATGGATGGCACAAAAAGCCAAAAGGCTCGTTTCCATTGTGGTCCATTAAATATTCATCACATTTGATACATTCAATAATAAAATATACTGTATATAACCTGTAACATGTGTATAAAAAATGACGTTAAAAAATGGATAAATTATGTACATATACACAGTATACATGTCAGGTGATTTGAAAAACAATATATACTAAAAAATATATAAAAATACTTGTAAACCACAACAATCTAGAACAGGGGTGTCCAAAGTGCGGCCCCGGGGGCCATTTGCGGCCCGCAGCTAATTGTTTACCGGCCCGCCACACATTCTGCAACAATTGCAAAATTGATAGTATTGCAAAAATTTAAAAAAACATTTAAAAAAAGTGGAATGAGGTGAAATCTAACAAGAAAACGTTGCAATGTTGACACAAAGCTGCCTTGCAGGCTGTTTTTTTTTCTTTTGTCTTTGTTTATTTTTCTTTTTTTTGCCATTGCTAAAAAAAAAAAAGACTAAAAATCTATGTTAAAAAATATCACTTAACAATGTTTTATGTGGAAAAAATATTGCATATATTGTGTGGTTGCCATAAAAAACCATCAAAGTTTTATTTGACAAAAGAGCATAAAACAAACAAAATAACAGTTCAAATGTAAAATGGACAGATATATCTGATGTTGATCTCGTAATTTAAGTGTTAAAAGTAAAAAAAAATCTAATAAAAATGTATCACTTTATGAGTGGGGGACCTTTTGGATCCCAAATATATTTAGTAGGATTTTATTTAACATTTCACTGTGATTACTCAAAAATATTAAATAATTAAAATCAATGGTGTCCTGCATTATTAATCTTTTAGGGCTCTAATTACTAAATACTGCATATTTCAGTTTTACAATAAAAAACAAAGTTGTCTTTGACAGAAAAGGCATAAAACCTTTTTTTTTTTTCTTACTTTATATCAACCTGAAGTTGATATAAAGATTTACTGTAGGTGTTAAATAAAAAATAATAATAATTTGACTTATTTTTTACATTTTAATGACTGAGACCCTTTATGGTCCCCGGGAGCCCTAAAGGTTAAAAAAAAATCCATATATTTTGTTAAGGTTTGAAAATGAAAAATATCAAAATGGCCCCCGCATGCTTCAATTTTTCCGTGTACGGCCCTCAGTGGAAAAAGTTTGGACACCCCTGGTCTAGAACATAAGTGTCAATGTCGTTTTCACTGAGGGCCACATCGCAGTTATGTTTGGCCCCAGAGGGCCACTTCTAACAGTGAATACTATTATTACACATGTTTTTAATGCATTTTATTAGTAATTTTTTTTAAAAACTAAAATGTAAAAAAAAATATGGTAAGTTGCAATAATTTCACCTCAAAATTTAGTGTATATTACTGTAAATGGAAAAACAGTACTGCTGTTTTTATGGTTTAAAAAAAGGCAGCTTTGTTGCCAGAATCTTAATGTAAAATTTACATCTGTTTTTTTCACTGTAAAAAAAAACAACTGCAATTTTACAGTAACATTTTGGCACCTGAGCTGCCAGTTTTTTTAATCGCAAATCACCAAGTGTAGATTTTTCGGTGTATTACTGTAAATGGCAAAACGACACCACAGTTTATTACAGCGAAAATGTACAGTTTTTTTTCCATTCAGAGAAAAATGCTGGAAAAACCACAGTAAATTTCACAATCATACCATGAAATCTATTTATACATTTACATTGCACAAATTGATGGATAACTTGCTTTGAAATCATTATTATTAGTATTTATTTCTATTTAAAAATGGTTTGAATGTTTGATCATATATTTTTGGATAATTAGACAATATTTAAGTTAACATAATTTTCGATTACATGGAGTACATATATTTTTGTTTCTCCCAAAATAGAAAGAAAGAATACATTTAGTAAGACAAGTTACAGTACTTTATTGATACATATTATTTCCAGGATTTCGAGGGTCGAATAAAATGAAGTGGTGGGCCACATTTGGCCCCTGGGCCTTGAGTTTGACACCTGTGATCTAGACAGTGGTAGACGGTCATGGCCAGCAAGGCCGAAACACTAAGACCCTGCCAAAGCTTTTAGGTCAAAACAGTGAAGCAATGTATCGGGGTGGGTTTTTATTCACATGACAACCAACTCTCCTGCCTCCACACCCCTGATTGTAAATAATGTAAATAATTCAATGTGATTATCTTGTGTGATGACTGTATTATGATGATAGTATATATGATAGTATATATCTGTATCATGAATCAATTTAAGTGGACCCCGACTTAAACAAGTTGAAAAACTTATTCGGGTGTTACCATTTAGTGGTCAATTGTACGGAATATGTACTTCACTGTGCAACCTACTAATAAAAGTCTCAATCAATCAATCAATCAGCTTAAAGGCCTACTGAAAGCCACTACTACCGACCCCGCAGTCTGATAGTTTATATATCAATGATGAAATCTTAACATTGCAACACATGCCAATACGGCCGGGTTAACTTATAAAGTGCCATTTTAAATTTCCCGGGAAACTTCCGGCTGAAAACGTCTATGTATGATGACGTGTGCGCGTGACGTCAAGGGTTGAAGGAGACATTTTGGAATAGCACGGTCGCCAGCTTAAATCGTCTGTTTTCATCGCAAAATTCCACAGTATTCTGGACATCTGTGTTGGTGAATCTTTTGCAATTTGTTCAATTAACAATGGAGACTGCAACGAAGAAAGCTGTAGGTGGGATCGGTGTATTAGCGGCTGGCTGCAGCAACACAACCAGGAGGACTTTGAGTTGGATAGCAGACGCGCTACCGTGAGTACAGCTTTGGCTTCCAAACATTTGATCGCTTGCCCGTACGTGCGTGGCGCTATGTGCATGTCACGTACGTAACTTTGGGGAAATATATGTTTCTTCCCGACTCTGATGGCGGCCGGGGTGTCGTCAAAAGCTGCAACACCCTTCGCCGCGCTGCTGTCCTCACCTTGACTTCCTCCGTCTCCGGGCCGCCGACCGCATCGATGATCGGGTGAAGTCCTTCGTCGCGCCGTCGATCGCTGGGACGCAGGTGAGCACGGGTGGTGATGAGCAGATGAGGGCTGGCGTAGGTGGAGAGCTAATGTTTTTAGCATAGCTCTGTCGAGGTCCCGTAGCTAAGTTAGCTTCAATGGCGTCGTTAGCAACAGCATTGCTAGGCTCCGCCAGGCTGGACAGCATTAACTGTGTGGTTACAGGTCCAGAGTGTAATAGTATTGTTGATCTTCTGTCTATCCTTCCAGTCAGGGGCTTATTTCGTCTGTTTCTATATGCAGTTAAGCACGATGCTATCACGTTAGCTCCGTAGCTAAAGTGCTTCCGCCGATGTATTGTCATGGAGATAAAAGTCACTGTGAATGTCTATTTCGCGTTCTCGACTCTCATTTTCAAGAGGATATAGTATCCGAGGTGGTTTAAAATACAAATCCGTGATCCACAATAGGAAAAGGAGAAAGTGTGGAATCCAATGAGCCAGCTTGTACCTAAGTTACGGTCAGAGCGAAAAAAGATACGTCCTGCACTGCACTCTAATCCTTCACTCTCACGTTCCTCATCCACAAATCTTTCATCCTGGCTCAAATTAATGGGGTAATCGTCGCTTTCTCGGTCCGAATCGCTCTCGCTGCTGGTGTAAACAATGGGGAAATGTGAGGAGCTCTTCAACCTGCGACGTCACGCTATTTCCGGTACAGGCAAGGCTTTTTAATCAGCGACCAAAACTTTATCGTCGATGTTCTCTACTAAATCCTTTCAGCAAAAATATGGCAATATCGCGAAATGATCAAGTATGACACATAGAATGGATCTGCTATCCCCGTTTGAATAAGAAAATGTCTTTTCAGTAGGCCTTTAAAGTCAGGGCTGACTAAGGCTGATATATACTCTCATGTCACGGAGCTTGCGTCCCTTCTAACGGTGTCCTGATTCATTTATAGCTCTCGCTATTATCTTCGAAAACGCTTAGGGGCCGTTTCTCCTGAGGGAGCAATCACAGCTTTAGTTGACTAGATATTTACCTTCCTGTGAAAGAATGAGCAATGACAACCGCAACATTGACATCTTTGTTGGCACCGGAATTATGCAGGTACATTCAGAAACATCAGTTTAATTTTAATGGACGTTTTACTCATAAAGCAGAGGAAAATATGTTTTTTGTGAAGATGGACTGTGCATCAACCTGCTGAACAAGTGGCGGCAGAAGACCTGCACATGAGACAAGAGAGAGCTATGTAATTCAAAATAAACAAAACAGTTAAATAATGATTTTAACGACCTGCTGGAGTGTTTATGTTCATGTGTTATAGATGTTTAGGGTTCTCATGTTCTTGAACATACCGTGCCTGAAATGTGACTTGACAGCTACACAAATGCAACCAAGCTGCCCTTTGTAGTGGGGCCTGGCGCTTTGAAAAAGTTGAATGCAAGTTAACTTCCCAGTTGACCTCCTATAAATAGTTTGCAATGTAACAAAAGCACAGCAAAAAGCAACAAACATGGTTAAATACAAAAACAAACGTTTTTTTTTTACATAACTCAGTCATATAAATCTTGCTACTGCAAATACTGTTGCATTGTCTTCATGGGGCTGCTGTCATGCAGTCATTACGGTTACTTAAAGGCCTACTGAAATGACATGTTCTTTTTTAAACGGGGATAGCAGATCCATTCTATGTGTCATACTTGATCATTTCGCGATATTGCCATTGTTTTGCTGAAAGGATTTAGTAGAGAACATCGACGATAAAGTTTTGGTCGCTGATAAAAAAAAGCCTTTCCTGTACCGGAAGTAGCGTGACGTCGCAGGTTGAAAGGCTCCTCACATTTCTTCATTGTTTACACCAGCAGCGAGAGAGATTCGGACCGAGAAAGTGACGATTACCCCATTAATTTGAGCCAGGATGAAAGATTCGTGGATGAGGAACGTTAGAGTGAAGGACTAGAGTGCAGTGCAGGACATATCTTTTTTTTGCTCTGACCGTAACTTAGGTACAAGGGCTCATTGGATTCCACACTTTCTCCTTTTTCTATTGTGGATCACGGATTTGTATTTTAAACCACCTCGGATACTATATCCTCTTGAAAATGAGAGTCGAGAACGCGAAATGGACATTCACAGTGACTTTTATCCCCACGACAATACATCGACGAAGCACTTTAGCTACGGAGCTAACGTGATAGCACATCGGGCGTAACTGCAGATAGAAGCAGAAGAAATAAGCCCCTGACTGGAAGGATAGACAGAAGATCAACAATACTACCAAACCCTGGACCTGTAACTACACGGTTAATGCTGTGCCGCCTGGCGAAGCCTAGCAATGCTGTTGCTAACGACGCCATTGAAGCTAACTTAGCTACGGGACCTCGACAGAGCTATGCTAAAAACATTAGCTGTCTACCTACGCCAGCCCTCATCTGCTCATCACGACCCGTGCTCACCTGCGTTCCAGCGATCGACGGCACGGCGAAGGACTTCACCACGATGATCGGTGCGGTCGGCGGCCCGGAGACGGAGGAAGTCAACCCAGACAGGTGAGGACAGCGGCGCGGCGGACGGCGTTGTAGCTTTCGACGACACCCCGGCCGCCATCAGAGTCGGCAAGAAACATATATTTCCCCAAAGTTACGTACGTGACATGCACATAGCGGCACGCACGTACGGGCAAGCGATCAAATGTTTGGAAGCCAAAGCTGTACTCAAGGTAGCGCGTCTGCTATCCAAGTCAAAGTCCTCCTGGTTGTGTTGCTGCAGCCAGCCGCTAATACACCGATCCCACCTACAACTTTCTTCTTTGCAGTCTCCATTGTTCATTAAACAAATTGCAAAAGATTCACCACCACAGATTTCCAGAATACTGTGGAATTATGTGGTGAAAACAGACGACTGGCCCCCGTGCCATTCCAAAATGTCTGCTTCAACCCTTGACGTCACGCGCATTGCGTCATCATACCAAGACGTTTTCAGCCGGAAGTTTCTCGGGAAATTTATAATTGCACTTTATAAGTTAACCCGGCCGTATTGGCATGTGTTGCAATTTTAAGATTTCATCATTGATATATAAACTATCAGACTGCGTGGTCGGTAGTAGTGGCTTTCAGTAGGCCTTTAATTTATCTATAAATCATTAGAACGCGCAGTGTTTCTTGATTAAGAAAACACTAGAATAACTTAAATAGTTAAAAACTTATGGTAATTTCAAAATAACTTTGCAGATCACATTGCTGGCTGATATTAAATGAACACGTTTCGCGTTCTTAATGTTGCATTAACATGCCAAGAACATTTGATTATTTAAAAAGAGTGCTGATCTCGTATTAAAGACATCCACAGACATTTACTGCCTGTAGGGGAGTTGAGGTGCGCTTCTTGGACGCTTGTCTGTCATTGGTGCCCATGGTGATCAAAACATTTACGTATTGATTTTACAAGAAGTAAAAAGGTAACTGGGATGTCTGGTTTCCATGTATAGCTTTATCCCCATAAAGTACACTACCGTTCAAAAGTTTGGGGTTCTTCTCTCTCTGTGCACAGAGAAGAGGATGACTGCTTTCAAAATTGAGCTACAAAAGCAAGATTGGGACAATGTGTACAATGAAAAAGAGGTTGATGAAGCATATGAACATTTCTTAAACAAGTTCATAATACTTTATGACAAACATTGTCCATGGATACAACTTAGTAATAAACAGAGAAAGAATAACCAACCATGGATGACAAAAGGATTAAAAAATGCTTGTAAGAAGAAGAATACACTATATAGAGAATTTATAGCACAAAGAACTATAGAGGCAGAAATTAAGTACAAAAAGTATAAAAACAAGTTAACAGAAATACTACGATCATGTAGAAAAGAATATTACAGTGAATTATTGGACAGGAACAAAAATAATATGAGAGCAACATGGGGCATCCTCAATAGCATTATTAAAAATGGCACAAAGAGGGACTACCCTCAATACTTTTTAGACGGAAATAAAAACAATGACAACATAAAGGAAGTAGTTGAAAGCTTCAATAATTATTTTGTAAATATTGGACCAAAATTGGAAGAAAGGATTCCAGACCCAGTTCCAATTGAGGACTATAATGATACCATAGAGCGAAATCCCAACTCCATGTTCCTCAGTAATGTGACACAGGAGGAAATAGTTACAATCGTGAAAAAATGTAAATCTAAGACTTCAACTGATTGTAATGGAATTGATATGGATACGATAAAAAAGGTTATAGAAGAGATCTCAGGACCATTAATGTATATTAGTAACCTATCATTTCAAACAGGTACATTTCCAAACAAAATGAAAATAGCTAAAGTTGCACCAATTTATAAGACTGGAGATAAACATCAATTTACAAATTATAGACCTGTTTCTTTACTTCCACAATTTTCTAAAATCATTGAAAAACTGTTTAATAACAGATTAGAGAGTTTCATAAATAAAAATAGAATACTCGAAGAGAACCAATATGGATACAGAGCTAATGTCTCAACTTCAATGGCTTTAATTGAAATTACAGAAGAAATTACCAATGCAATAGATAGTAAAAAATGTGCAGCAGCAGTTTTTATGGATCTAACTAAAGCATTTGACACAATTAATCACAATATTTTAATCAAAAAACTAGAACGATATGGCATCAGAGGGTTAGTCTTAAACTGGATAAGAAGTTATCTAACGAACAGGAAACAATACGTGAAGCTAGGCGAACACATGTCTACAACGCTAAATATATCCTGTGGTGTACCTCAGGGATCAATATTAGGACCTAAATTATTCAATCTCTATATAAATGACATTTGTAAAGTTACAAAAGATTTAAAGTTAGTATTATTTGCGGATGATACAACAGCGTTTTGTTCAGGAGAGAACACACAGGAGATAATACAAATAATAACAGAAGAAATTAACAAATTAAAAAGATGGTTTGACAAAAACAGACTATCGTTGAATCTTAGTAAAACTAAAATAATGCTATTTGGTAATAGTAGAAGAGAAAGTCAAACACAAATACAAATAGACGGAATAGAAATTGAAAGAGTAAATGAAACCAAATTTCTAGGTATAATGATTGATGATAAATTGAACTGGAAATCTCACGTAAAAAATATACAACATAAAGTAGCAAGAAACACGTCAATAATGAATAAAGCAAAACATGTTCTAGACAAAAAATCACTTCATATTCTCTACTGCTCGCTAGTGTTACCATATCTGAGCTACTGTGTAGAAATATGGGGAAATAATTACAAAAGTACACTTCATTCATTAACGGTGTTACAAAAAAGATCAGTTAGAATAATACATAATGTTGGATATAGAGAACATACAAATCCTTTATTTATTGAATCAAAGATACTGAAATTCCACGACATAGTGAATTTGCAAACAGCTAAAATTATGCACAAAGCAAACTATAACCTGCTACCCAAGAATATACAACGATTCTTCTCAACAAAAGAGGAGAAATATAATCTTAGAGAAAAATGTAATTTAAAACATTTGTACGCACGTACAACACTTAAGACCTTCAGTATATCAGTATGTGGAATTACATTATGGAATGGATTAAGCAAAGCAATCAAACAATGTACTAATAGGATCCACTTCAAGAAACTCTTCAAACTTAAAGTGTTTACAAAGTACAAAGAAGAAGAACCATGACAAACATTTTCAATTTATTTCATCCATTCATTCATCCATTCTTAAAGTAATCTTACTTATCTCATCATATGAAATATGACTTTCTTCACCAATTATTATTATTAAATTCTTACTATTATTTATTTATTTATTTTTATTGTGATTACATATGGAGTTTATTGTGAAAAAATTGAGAACAGGAAGTGAATAAAAAAAGTTTCAGCAACTGTTATGTAAAGAAAAGGGGTAGGATTAAATAAGCTCTGCTTCTTCCTACTCCTTTTCGAACATGTTGAAAAGAGAAACTGGAAATTGTGATGTATCATGTTGTATGCTTGCATGTTCGAAATAAACTCAAACTCAAACTCAAACTCAAACATTGAAATGTCCTTATTTTTGAAGGAAAAGCACTGTACTTTTCAATGAAGATAACTTTAAACTAGTCTTAACTTTAAAGAAATACACTCTATACATTGCTAATGTGGTAAATGACTATTCTAGCTGCAAATGTCTGGTTTTTGGTGCAATATCTACATAGGTGTATAGAGGCCCATTTCCAGCAACTATGAATCCAGTGTTCTAATGGTACAATGTGTTTGCTCATTGGCTCAGAAGGCTAATTGATGATTAGAAAACCCTTGTGCAATCATGTTCACACATCTGAAAACAGTTTAGCTCGTTACAGAAGCTACAAAACTGACCTTCCTTTGAGCAGATTGAGTTTCTGGAGCATCACATTTGTGGGGTCAATTAAACGCTCAAAATGGCCAGAAAAAGAGAACTTTCATCTGAAACTCGACAGTCTATTCTTGTTCTTAGAAATTAAGGCTATTCCACAAAATTGCTTGGGTGACCCCAAACTTTTGAACGGTAGTGTGTGTACTGTATGTTTTACCTTTGTGTCCAACTTTGGCCAGTAGGTATAGAATTGGCAATAGAATCGTGTAGTTACAGTGAGCGCAGTGCCCACTGTAATTGTTGACGAGTGCATTAAGCAGGGCCTCGCTTCCACCTTTCCTGATCATGTAGTGAATACGACGATCAGTACCTGAAACAAAGGATAGTGGTTATTGGACGCTGGTGCTTTCTTTGCAGGAAATGACTGTAAATAAAGAAAAAGGCAACTACACCAGTGTTTAAACCTGGTGTAAACTGTACTATTATGGCTGTCTCAGACATAAAATAATGGTTGCCAAATGCCATCCATCTTCTTACGCTTATCTGAGAACGGGTCGTGGGGTCAGCAGCCTAAGCAGGGAAGCCCAGACTTCCCACTCCCCACCCACTTTGTCCAGCTCCTTCCGGGGGATCCCGAGGCGTTCCCAGGCCAGCCGGGAGACCGTCTCCCCAACGTGTCCTGGGTCTTCTCCGTGGCCTCCTACCAGTCGGACACGCCCTACACACCTCCCAGGGAGGTGACCAGATGCCCAAACCACCTCATCTGGCTGTGAGGAGCAGCGGCTTTATTTTGAGCTCCTCCCGAATGACAGAGTTTCTCTCCCTATCTCTAAGGGATCATTTCGGCCGCTTGTACCCGTGATCTTGTCCTTTCGTGCATAACCCAAAGTCCATGACCATAGGTGAGGATGGGAACATAGATCGACCAGTAAATTGAGAGCTTTGCCTTCCGGCTCAGCTCCTTCTTCACCACGACAGACCAATGCAGGGTCCGCATCACTGCAGATGCCTGTCGATCTCACGATCTTCTCTTCCCTCACTCGAACAAGACTCTGAGGTACTTGAACTCCTTCACTTGGGGCAAGATCTCCTCCCCAGCTCGAAGATGGCACTCCAACCTTTTCCGGGCGAGAACCATGCACTCGGACTTGGAGGTACTGGTTCTCAACCCAGTAGCTCCACTCTCTGCTGCGAACCAATCCAGTGAGAGCTGAAGATCTGGCCAGATGAAGCCATCAGGACCACATCATCTGCAAAATTCAGAGACCTAATCCTACAGCCACCAAACTGGATCCCCTCAACGCCCTGACTGCGCCTAGAAATTATGTCCATAAGAGTTAAGAACAGAATTGGTGACAAAGGGCAGCCTTGGCGGAGTGCAACCCTCACTGGAAATGGATCCAATGCGGACACCAATAATACAGAGAGCGGACTGCCACAATCAGGCGGTCCGATACCCTATACTCTCTGAGCACTCCCCGCAGGACTTCCCGAGAGATACGGTTGACACGGACACGGTTACCAAATGTCCTTTGAAAAACTGAATTGTCCCCTAATTAGAAACAAAAGTATTTGTTCCACATTTTTATTTCCTTTAAATTTAAAAGTAGTCTTTGTAATATCAATAAATGATTTTGAATGACAACAGCTTCACAACAGTCTGCTACAAGCTAAGCCAGCATGACTGATCGCTCACCTGACTAACTCATTGCCGCTCATGTTTTCTGGCACCTTTTCATTTTCCCTTGGTTGCTGTCACTCCGCCTTAGGGTGGCGGCAACTAGCTTTCCATAATTATCTGCCAAACTTCTGGTAATCTGAATCGAAATGTGACTTTTTACAACAGTGACAATTTTTGTTTAAGAAAAGAAAAAAAAAAAAGAACAATTGGAGAAGTTCGGAGATCGTTTTTGTCCGATGGGGAAGCTACATGTGGCTATCACCTTTTCACTATAAGAGTTAATTCCTTTTGTCTTACTTTTAGACCTCTCTCTTGGCTATGGTTGCGTTGTAAGGGCTGTACTCCTAAAGCTTTAGTAAAACTCTATTTTGTCTCGGTGGTCCTTTTTACTCAACATATATGTCATCCAAAATAATTTGGGATTTACCAGTGTGTTTTATTTCCTGAGAGGAAGACTGGTCGCATGCAACAAGTCAAATAGTATAAAAGTATAGTATTTTTGTGTAAATTGTCAGTCTTCAGGTCATACAATCTATAAAGGTTAAATGGATTCAACTCTGAAACATCTACAACAAACAAGAAGAGTCCAGTTGTCTCCTGTAAACCTTTGTGGATATTATATTATAAAACTCCTTTTACACAAATACAAAATTCCAGAAGAAATTAGGTTAACTAGCCCTGCAAGTTGTACCTTCTTTTTTTAGTGTGTTTGCAACCCTACACACAATGTATCCCGTAACCAGTCCAGGGTGTACCCTACATTTAAGTCTTATGTCAGCAGGCATAGGTGTCCTAAGGAGAACAGGCGGTATAGAAAATATTCCTATCTTAAAGGGGTATGTCAATGCTTGGCCGCAGTGTCGCGGAAGCAACGTTGCCTGCGCAATTGCGCACTGCTCAAGCGTCCTCTGCGCACAGCAAATATATGCCGCGCACCAAATCAAATCCCATCTGAATTCTAAACAAAATAAACACATTTATTCTGTGTAATTTTGCAATGCAACTCTGAGTGACAGTGACAACTTGCGGCCCTAACGGTGTTCGTCAACACCGTTCAATTGAACACCGTTCAATTATTGTAACGTCTATCGAGATGCTTAGAGGACAGGAATTATATCGATCACTTTATTGAGCAAAACTGTTTATATTTGGCCATAACCACACCAAAAACATGAGTAAAACACTTCTATCTCGAAAAACTAGTCATTTTCTGCCGTACAAACCAGGCCAAAACCAACTTGTCATCTGTCACCAACACGCATAGCACTAAACCACTGGGGCGTTTATGGCCACACAAAAAGTCGGACAACTCAAACACCACACAAAGTTACACTATGACTCCTCAGTCATACGTGTGCTTATTCTACTGTCATTTATTATTAATGTTGATTTATTGATATTAATCATGGAATGCTGTTACTAGAGAAAGTTACAGGAATGCACACTTCATCCTATGCTTACATTTCATTGTGCAACATGAGGATGTTTAAGGGGAACTAAATGTGATCTCTGAAAGGGGTAAAAATGATTTCCAAAGCAGGACCCCCACCCAGACATATTGTACAATACTAATCCATAGTTATTATATATATTATGTTTATAAACTCAGGAAATATGTCCCTGGACACATGAGAACTTTGAATATGACCAATGTATGATCCTGTAACTACTTGGTATCGGATTGATACCCAATTTTGTGGTATCATCCAAAACTAATGTAAAGCATCCAAACAACAGAAGAATAAGTGATTATTACATTTTAACAGAAGTGTAGTTAGAACATGTTAAAATAGAAAGTAAGCAGATATTAACAGTAAATGAACAAGTAAATTAATAATATATTTTCTACCTTTTGTCCTTAATAATTTTGACAAAATAAAAGAATGAGAAATGACACAATATGTTACTGCATATGTCAGCAGCCTAAATTAGGAGCCTTTGTATGCTTATTTTCTACTAAAAGACAAGTTGTCTAGTATGTTCACTATTTTATTTACAATAGAATAGAATAGAAAGTACTTTATTGATCCCTGGGGGAAATTCAGCACCACAGTTCGCTCACAATAGACAACAATAATTATAAATAATATGATATAATATATATAATATACATATAATATATAAATAATATAAATATATTATACATATACTCTACATTTAAAGGCCTACTGAAAGCCACTACTACCGACCACACAGTCTGATAGTTTATATATCAATGATGAATTCTTAACATTGCAACACATGCCAATACGGCCGGGTTAACTTATAAAGTGCAATTTTAAATTTCCCGCTAAACTTCCGGTTGAAAACGTCTATGTATGACGACGTATGCGCGTGACGTCAATCGTTGAACCGGAAGTATTGGTACACCATTGAATCCAACACAAACATCTTTGTTTTCATCTCAAAATTCCACAGTATTCTGGACATCTGTGTTGGTGAATCTTTTGCAATTTGTTTAATGAACAATGGAGACTGCAAAGAAGAAAGTTGTAGGTGGGATTGGTGTATTAGCAGGGGACTACAGCAAAACAACCAGGAGGACTTTGAGATGGATAGCAGACGCGCTAGCCGCCGGCCTCACCTTGACTTCCTCCGTCTCCGTGCCGCCGACCGCATCTATGATCGTCGCTCCGTCGATCGCTGGAACGCAGGTGAGCACGGGTGTTGATGAGCAGATGAGGGCTGGCGTAAGTGGATAGCTAATGTTTTTATCATAGCTCTGTGAGGTCCCGTTGCTAAGTTAGCTTCAATGGCGTCGTTAGCAACAGCATTGTTAAGCTTCGCCAGCCTGGAAAGCATTAACCGTGTAGTTACATGTCCATGGTTTAATAGTATTGTTGATTTTCTGTCTATCCTTCCAGTCAGGGGTTTATTTCTTTTGTTTCTATCCACATTCAAGCCCGATGTGCTATCACGTTAGCGCCGTAGCTAAAGAGCTTCGCCGATGTATTGTCGTGGAGATAAAAGTCACTGTGAATGTCCATTTCGCGTTCTCGACTCTCATTTTCAAGACGATATAGTATCCGAGGTGGTTTAAAATACAAATCCGTGATCCACAATAAAAAAAGGAGAAAGTGTGGAATCCAATGAACCCTTGTATCTAAGTTACGGTCAGAGCGAAAAAAGATATGTCCTGCACTACACTCTAGTCCTTCACTCTCATGTTCCTCATCCACAAATCTTTCATCCTGGCTCAAATTAATGGGATAATCGTCGCTTTCTCGGTCCGAATCGCTCTCGCTGCTGGTGTAAACAATGGGGAAATGTGAGGAGCCTTTCAACCTGTGACGTCACGCTACTTCCGGTACAGGCAAGGCTTTTTTTATCAGCGACCAAAAGTTGCGAACTTTATCGTCGATGTTCTCTACTAAATCCTTTCAGCAAAAATATGGCAATATCGCGAAATGATCAAGTATGACACATAGAATAGATCTGCTATCCCCGTTTAAATTAAAAAAAATCATTTCAGTAGGCCTTTAAACTGATAGTCCTTTGTATGACTCAGTACACATTAAGTAGCTCTCTGTTTCACAAAGGTTGGTGACCCCTGGTCTATCCCCTCAACCAGTGGTTCTCAAACTTTTTTCACCAAGTACCACCTCAGAAAAAATGTGGGTGTCCAAGTACCACCATAATGACCGACATTAAAATGCAGTGGCGTAGTAGGCCCAAGTATTCATTAAAAACAAGGCAGAGGTTTTATTTAACAAGTGTATTTAATATTTTGGACACTGCAATATTACACACAGTTTGAATATAGGAAAATAATGTGATTCTTTGGTGTACCACTAGATCAGGGGTCACCAACCTTTTTGAAACCAAGAGCTACTTCTTGGGTACTGATTAATGCGAAGGGCTACCAGTTTAAAACACACTTAAATACATTGCCAGAAATAGCCAATTTGCTCAATTTACCTTTAACTCTATGTTATTATTAATAATTAATGATATTTACACTTAATTGAACGGTTTAAAAGAGGAGAAAACACACAAAAAATGACAATTAAATTTTGAAACATAGTTTATCTTCAATTTCGAATCTTTAAAATTCTAAATTCAACCGAAAAAAAGAAGACAAAAACTTAAAAAAATAATTTATGGAACATCATTAGTAATTTTTCCTGGTTAAGATTAATTTTAGAATTTTGATGACATGTTTTAAATAGGTTTAAATCCAATCTACACTTTGTTAGAATATATAACAAATTGGACCAAGCTATATTTCTAACAAAGACAAATCATTATTTCTTCTAGATTTTCCGGAACAAAACTTTTAAAATAAATTCAAAAGACTTTGAAATAAAATTTAAATTTGATTCTACAGATTTTCTAGATTTGCCAGAATAATTTTTTTGAATTTTAATCATAATAAGTTTGAAGAAATATTTCACAAATATTCTTCGTCGAAAAAACAGGAGATAAAATGAAGAATTAAATTACAATTTATTTATTATTCTTTACAATAAAAACAATACATTTACTTGAACATTGATTTAAATTGTCAGGAAAGAAGAGGAAGGAATTTAAAAGGTAAAAAGGTATATGTGTTTAAAAATCCTAAAATCATTTTTAAGGTTGTATTTTTTCTCTAAATTTGTCTTTCTGAAAGTTATAAGAAGCAAAGTAAACAAATTCATGAATTTATTTAAAGGCCTACTGAAATGAATTTTTTAAAATTCAAACGGGGATAGCAGATCCAATCTATGTGTCATACTTGCTTATTTTGCGATATTGCCATATTTTTGCTGAAAGGATTTAGTAGAGAACATCGACAATAAAGTTGCAACTTTTGCTCGCTGATAAAAAAAGCCTTGCCTGTACCGGAAGTAGCGTGACGTCACAAGCGGTAGTGCTGCTCACAATTCCCGTTGTTTACAATGGAGTGAGAGAGATTCGGACCGAGAAAGTGACGATTACACCATTAATTTGAGCGAGGATGAAAGATTCGTAGATGAGGAACGTTACAGTGAAGGACTTGAAAGGCAGTGATGGACGTATCTTTTTTCGCTCTGACCGTAACTTCGGTACAAGCTGGCTCATTGGATTCCACACTCTCTCCTTTTTCTATTGTGTATCACAGATTTGTATTTTAAACCATTTTAGATACTATAGCCTCTTGAAAATGAGAGTCGAGAACGCGAAATGACATTCACAGTGACTGAACATGTAAATACACGATTAATAATTCAGCTTTGCGAAGCTAAAAAAATAGAAGCTAACCTAGCTACGTAGCCAACTTGATAGCAGCAGTCTCAAATGCAGATAGAAACTAAATTTTAAAAAAACCTGACTGGATGGATGGACAGAAGACCAATAATACTATTAAACCATGAACATGTAAATACACGATTAATAATATTCCGCTTGGCGAAGCTAAAAAAACAGAAGCTAACCTAGCAACGTAGCCAACACGATAGCGCCAGTCTCAAATGCAGATAGAAACTAAATAAAAAAAAACCTGACTGGATGGATAGACAGAAGATCAATAATACTATTAAACCATGAACGTGTAAATACACGATTAATAATATTCAGCTTGGCGAAGCTAAAAAAACAGAAGCTAACCTAGCTGCGTAGCTAACTTAGATGCGGCGGCGGGCGTTGTACGCTTTTGACGACACCCCGGCCGCCATCAGAGTCGGCAAGAAACATATATTTCCCCAAAGTTACGTACGTCACATGCACATATCGACACGCACGTACGGGCAATCGATCAAATGTTTGGAAGCCAAAGCTGTACTCACCGTAGTGCGTCTGTTATCCTGCTCAAAACACAACACAACCTCCTAGTGTTGGTGTTGCTGTAGTCCGCTGCTCCACCGGCTCCAACTTTCTTATTTGCAGTCTCCATTGTCCATTAAACAAATTGCTCAATCGCTTTATTAACAAGCGGTAACTGGTTGTAGTTCAAAAAGTAACACACACACATACACGAGCTGCTGTTAGCCAAAAATCACGATCACACACACTCAAGTTCTCCGCCAACTCACTCGTGCATGCGCGTTCCCCAAACCCTTAAAGACAGTACACTAATGCAAATATCACGGATATTACAGTATTGTACTTAGCCGCTAAGACACCGATCGATCCCACCTACAACGTTCTTCTTTGCAGTCTCCATTGTTCATTAAACAAATTGCAAAAGATTCAGAATACTGTGGAATTTTGTCAAAGAAAACAAGAGGCTTTTCTATCATGTCCGATGGGGTCCAACCACTTCCGTTGCTTTTGTGACGTCACGCGCATAAATCATATCCAAAGGAGTTTTTCAACCGGAAGTGTGGCGGGAATTTTAAAATTGCACTTTATAAGTTAACCCGGCTGTATTGGCATGTGTTGCAATGTTAAGATTTCATCATTGATATACAAACTATCAGACTGCGTGGTTGGTAATAGTGGCTTTCAGTAGGCCTTTAAACAAGTGAAGACCAAGTCTTTAAAATATTTTCTTGGATTTTCAAATTCTATTTGAGTTTTGTCTCTCTTAGAATTAAAAATGTCAGGCAAAGCGAGACCAGATTGCTAGTAAATAAATACAATTTTAAAAATAGAGGCAGCTCACTGGTAAGTGCTGCTATTTGAGCTATTTTTAGAACAGGCCGGCGGGCTACTCATCTGGTCCTTACGGGCTACCTGGTGCCCGCGGGCACCGCGTTGGTGACCCCTGCACTAGATGGTACGTAGGGCTTGTGGTACACGTACCACAGTTTGAAAATCCCCCCTAAATTGTTTTGAGGGCCACATTTCTAATATTGGGGTGGCCAGACTTCTTCCTTCAAGATACTGTTGTATCTTCCGGAGAACCCGCGTCCTCTAGAGTAGACATTCGGTTTTGGTCTATTTATTTTGTTACAGCTAGTCTAAGATCCCCTTTGGTGTTTTTAAGAATCTGCTGAAAATTTGTGAGTCTCTCACAAGTTTTTTGAGCTGAACTCGCGGGCCGCCAGTTGAACTCAAGTAATGAAAAAGAGTTGACCTGAAACGGAACGGTGAGGAACACTACTAGTATAATTAAAGAGGTTGAACAAATGACTACTGACTAAATCTGAAGTAAACAAGCTACAACTACACTTTTGTTACACAAATCACGTTACGAAAAATAACTGTCAAAAAGGAGAGGACTTAAAGGGGTGCCTTGAGGAACACCTCAGTTATGTAAATAGGCTGCCTGACCAGGGCTCAGAAAATCAGTAGAGACTCCTCCCACCCCCACCAAGGACTGTTTTCACTGCTGGACTCTGGAAAGAGTTTCCGCAGCCTCCGTAGCAGAACCTGAAGGTTCTGCTACAGTAACAGCTGTGGCAGAACGTCTGTAACAGCTTCGTCCCTCAGGCCATAAAACTCTTGAATGCATCAAAATAATCCCCTTAATTCCCCCCAGAAATGGATTAACTCGCTGGACTATAAAGACAATATAACATACATCCATAAACGTGGATGCATATGCAAAAGTGCAATATATTTATCTGTACAGTAATCTATTTATATCTGCACCTTCTTTTGTAAATGCAAACACTCTGCACCTTATTGCTCTTTTATCCTGCACTACAACGAGCTAATGCAACAACCTTTTGTTCTTATCTGCACTGTAAAGTTTAAATTTTAATGACATAGGAAGACTAGGTCTAAATCCCAAGTTTGGACCCTAGTGTTCTGTTTGCCATCAAGGTTAAAATGTCAGTGCAAGGATCTGACAATGCACTCTAGTGTTTTAGGAATTTGCTGCAAAAATGTTTGAAACTGAACTCGAGGGCAGGTGTGGTGTCATTTGGTGATTTGACCTGAGGTGTATTACCCTGCCAGTTTGGAAGACTTTCTATTAATTTAATTTCTCTTACCTGCTGAAAGAAGTTCATCCAAGATGTTTAGAACATTCACGGTGCTCTGAACATCTGCTGTACTCTGTGGAAATGAAGAAAATGATGTTAATATCATTCAACGAGCATTTTAGGTCACTGTTGACCTGGGCTGCTTAAGTTGCCAAAAAAAGTTGCCTGAGAAGCAAATTTGGATAAGCTTCTGTAAGACTGTTGCAAAACAATTTGTATGGAGCTAAATTAGGGCCAAAAGCTTTGTGCTTGAAGAAAAATAATTTTAAAACAGAAAAATCCAGTTTTTATGTTTAACTTTAAAGGCCTACTGAAAGCCACTACTACCGACCACGCAGTCTGATAGTTTATATATCAATGATGAAATCTTAACATTGCAACACATGCCAATATGGCCGGGTTAACTTATAAAGTGCAATTTTAAATTTCCCGCTAAACTTCCGGTTGAAAACGTCTATGTATGATGACGTATGCGCGTGACGTCAATAGTTAAACGGAAGTATTCGGACACCATTGAATCCAATACAAAAAAGCTCTGTTTTCATCTCAAAATTCCACAGTATTCTGGACATCTGTGTTGGTGAATCTTTTGCAATTTGTTTAATGAACAATGAAGACTGCAAAGAAGAAAGTTGTAGGTGGGATCGTTGTATTAGCGGCTGGCTGTAGCAACACAACCAGGAGGACTTTGACTTGGATAGCAGACGCGCTATCCGACGCTAGCCGCCGACCGCACGGATGATCGGGTGAAGTCCTTCGTCCTTCCGTCGATCGCTGGGACGCAGGTGAGCACGGGTGTTGATGAGCAGATGAGGGCTGGCTGGCGTAGGTGAAGCGCTAATGTTTTTATCATAGCTCTGTGAGGTCCCGTTGCTAAGTTAGCTTCAATGGCGTCATTAGCAACAGCATTGTTAAGCTTCGCCAAGCTGGAAAGCATTAACCATGTATTTACATGTCCATGGTTTAATAGTATTGTTGATTTTCTGTCTATCCTTCCAGTCAGGGGTTTATTTCTTTTGTTTCTATCTGCATTTAAGCACGATGCTATCACGTTAGCTCCGTAGCTAAAGTGCTTCACCGATGTATTGTCGTGGAGATAAAAGTCACTGTGAATGTCCATTTCGCGTTCTCGACTCTCATTTTCAAGAGGATATAGTATCTGAGGTAGTTTAAAATACAAATCCGTGTTACACAATAGAAAAAGGAGAAAGTGTGTAGTCCAATGAGCCCTTGTGCCTAAGTTACGGTCAGAGAGAAAAAAGATAGAGAGTCCTGCACTGCACTCTAGTCCTTCACTCTCACGTCCTCATCCACAAATCTTTCATCCTCGCTCAAATTAATGGGGTAATCGTCGCTTTCTCGGTCTGAATCGCTCTCACTGCTGGTGTAAACAATGGGGAAATGTGAGGAAAACCTTCAACCTGTGACGTCACGCTACTTCCGGTACAGGCAAGGCTTTTTTTTATCAGCGATCAAAAGTTGCGAACTTTATCGTCGATGTTCTCTACTAAATCCTCTCAGCAAAAATATGACAATATCGCAAAATGATCAAGTATGACACATAGAATGGATCTGCTATCCCCGTTTAAATAAAAAAAAAATCATTTCAGTAGGCCTTTAAAAATACATATCAGGTATTCAAAATAAAATAACTGCACAATGTTTGTTTAAGGTTAGACAACACAGTCATTAGCAGTCTGTTACAGGCAGGCGAGACAGGTCAGGGTCCGATTGTCAACCATTTTATAGAGTGGTGTGAGGAGTCCATCTAGAAATAAACACGAACAAGATTAAGGATATGATTATCGATTTTAAGAAGCAAGCCCCTCCACAAGAAGTCACATACATCAAGGGTCAGACTGTGGAAGTTGTACAATCTTACAAGTATCTGGGTTCAATCATAGACACTAAACTTGGCTTTGATGAACATTTTGAAGCTGTGTGTAAGAAGGGACATCAGCGTCTTTTCTGTTTAAAGAATACTGTCTCACTTTTATGTTGACTGATCACTAATGAAGCTGTTCTACCATGCTTGTATTTAGTCTGTCCATTTGATTTGTATGGTGGCATGGTTTGGCAACGTCTTTCAAAGAGCAGGAACTCATTGAGCCAGTTGGTTAAATGGTCTAGCACAGGGGTCGGCAACCCAAAATGTTAAAAGAGCCATATTGGAGCAAAAATACAAAAACAAATCTGTCTGGAGCCGCAACAAATTAGAAGCCATATTACATACAGATAGTGTGTCATGAGATATACATTGAATTGAGATGACTTAAAGGGAACTAAATGAGCTCAAATATAGCTACAAACGAGGCATAATGATGCAATATGTACATACAGCTAGCCTAAATAGCATGTTAGCATCGATTAGCTTGCAGTCATGCAGTGACCAAATATGTCTGATTAGCACTCCACACAAGTCAATAACATCAACAAAACTCACCTTTGTGCATTCACGCACGTTAAAAGGGTGGTGGACAAAATGAGACAGAAAAAGAAGTGGCATAAAACACGTCCTAGAAAGTCGGAGAAAGTTATACATGGAAACAAACTGAATGTGAGTTCAAGGACCGCCAAAATGAGTAGGACAAAACGGCGCTCGCCAAATACTCGAATCAGTGAAGCATGTTTAATATAAACAGTGTGCTTTATAACAATTAGGGAGGTTTATGTCATGTTTGTCCTCCTACAGAAACCATATTAAAACAAAAAATGTATTTTTTTCCCCCTCATCTTTTTCCATTTTTCATACATTTTTGAAAAAGCTTCAGAGAGCCACTAGGGCGGCGCTAAAGAGCCGCATGCGGCTCTAGAGCCGCGGGTTGCCGACCCCTGGTCTAGCAAGACTTATCGGTGAGACTCAGCCTGACCCAGAAGTCCTGTATGCAATGGTTCACTAGTTCCATCTTTAAGGGACAGGTTTCACCCCCTGCACAGTGATGTCCTGCTTCTCCCATCTGGCCGCATGTACAAAGTACCAAGGATCAAAACTAAAATACACAGGTCGAGTTTTGTCCCTGCAGTCACCATATACTGTATGTTCATAGAACTTGGTGATCCTTTGACGATGGTTGTGGTGGTGGTGATGCTCATGTTGATATTGTTGATGATCATGTTGATATTGATGATGATGAAGATACTGATGTGATTGTGTTGATGATGATATGAAGATAAGCCATGCACTTTGAGGCTAGCTACTTTACATACAAAATGCACTTTATGAAGCATCATATAATGATGATGATGACAATTTGTGTTTTAATTTATTTACTATACTGTTTTGTATGAATGTCTCTTACTGCGAGCCAAATTTACCTGCAGGTACAAATAGAGAACTCTTATCTAATTGTGTGAATGCTCAAAAGCACACATGGTTTTCTATACCAAAATTAATCCATTTCTTCTTCTCCAGATTTTGGCGCGCTCTACCTTCCACATTTTTCACCCGATTCAAACCGTTCCAACTTCTAACAGTTTAGCCTATTTGGGAATCGCAGGCTTTTCCTTGACACATTCCAAAGATTTCCAGGTTTTCCGGGAAATTTTTCTCATTCAAAATGAATTGACCATTTTTCAAACTTCCACCATTTCCACATTTTTCAACTACTGCAATGCCCTGTACGTAGGCATTAGCCAGGCCTCCCTCGCCCGCCTGCATCTTGTGCAGAACTCTGCTGCTCGTCTGCTAACACAGACCCGCAGACGTGAGCACATCACCCCTATATTAGCGTCCCTTCACTGGCTCCCTGTGCGTTACCGAATCAACTTTAAACTCCTTTTATTTGTTTTTGAATGTCTAAACAACCTCGCGCCAACATATCTCTCCGACCTCCTTCAGCCTTACTGCCCCACCCGATCCCTAAGATCAGCCGATCAGCTGCTGCTGACGGTCCCTGACACAAGGCTGAAGCTTAGAGGTGACAGAGCTTTCACCGCTGCTGCTCCCAAGCTCTGGAACGACCTACTTCTGAGTGTTAGACAAGCCTCCTCTCTTCCTGTTTTTAAATCTCTCTTAAAAACATACTTTTATTCCATGACTTTTAACACTGAGTGATATCCATCCTAGAGATCGTTCACTATGGCAGAAACATGCTGAGGCTTTCGTCCAGCAGTGGACTGACAATGGCTGATGATGATGATGATGATATCCATCCTGCAATGGCGCCCCATAATACACCTGCTGTGAACCTGTTTTTATGTTTTATTTATTTATTTTTTATCGTGTTCTGTTTGTGTTGTGTTGTGTTTGCTCGGTACTCGTATTAACTTTTAACCTGCCCATTGTACAGCACTTTGGCTTCCCCTGTGGTAAATTTTAAATGTATTTTATAAATAAAGTTGATTTGATTTGATCGTAACAGTTTGGCACATACCTACTAATAAGGTTAATTTCTGATATGGTAAGCATAGGAGACTATCATGGCATCTCGGTTGAAATAGAATCTCATTTGGATCCCTATGTTTTTTTGTCATTTTAGAACTTTTTCAAAGCTTCTTTTTAGTTATTTGCTTGGCAGTCTCTATGTTTTGAAGTCTGATTTTGAAGCATGTTGTTAAGAATTCACTATGTTTGCAGGCACTACTGTTTTACCAAGCACAATGAACTGTTAAGTTATTCCCATATAAGGAAATAACAATACTATAAATGGGCAACGTAACATCGCAGATCTTTGAATTAGTAGCATTTGCAGAAAAATCATCAGAAATGTGTCCTGTAGGTTAATAAATCTAGTCATCATATAAAGTCATATGCAATTTTGCATGATGGATGCCTACCTGTAGAGCAGAGAAAAGGACCTCAAAACCATTGGAGGAGGTTGGGGAGGCTGACATGCTTGGTTGACCTGTACCAGTTGTCCAGACAAAAATGAGAGCAGAGAGACAATAGAAAAATGTTTAAAAAGGTACCAACAAAGCAGAGATGGAGAGTAAGTGAAATGTCCGTCTTCACTCTTACACACAACTGTCAGACGTAAAGCATCTGCCTCCCTTTTTTATGAAGAGAGAGAGCGAGAGAAAGATTCAGAGAGTTCCAGAGCACCTCCTCCGATCTTCACTGGAATGATCTTAAGTTTTCTTTTTTCTAATTTTAAACCGATCTTTCTTTTACCACTAATGGAGGAACGTGTAGTTATGGAGGTACACATAACATACAAAAGTCATTAGATTTTTGCAAAGTTGATTGACTGCGCATTGCGTGTTTCTGTGAATATAGTACATGCTTGTGTCTGTGCACTGTAACTCTATCCGTACAGGATAAAGAGCTCTAGAAAGAATTTGCGCTGTGGTGTTGAGAAGTCTGCCACTAAAAAAAGGCTTTGACAAGACCAGTTGGGCAGCTGCAGACCAAACTATATTCAGTAGTGGGATTCATTCAGAGAGGATTAATGGCTAAGTAGTCCTGTTTGGCAATGGCAACCACGTACACACATGCACCAAACATAGGGCCTGATCTACTAACATCTAAATAACACGTGCTAAACAGTGTGTGCAAACGATAAACTTGTGTCTACATTAGGGGCTGTGTTGTGTGGAATCTACTAAGACTACGTGCACCATTGATTACAAATGCAAGAGTGGTACATAAGTCCATATTTAAATGAGGATTCTGCATGCTGTCACCATAGAGACACTCATTTCCCTGAACATTATGACACTCCAACGATCCAACCTGTGCAGTTTTGTTGCGTAGTGGAGTATGCAGCACACAGCACCTTTTTAGGACGAAATACTGTCGACATGCTAGCTAGACAACAGAACCTATTTTAAAGGCCTACTGAAATGAACATTTCTTATTTAAACAGGGATAGCAGATCCATTCTATGTGTCATACTTGATCATTTCGCGATATTGCCATATTTTTGCTGAAAGGATTTAATAGAGAACATCGACGATAAAGTTCGCAACTTTTGGTCGCTGATAAAAAAAGCCTTGCCTGTACCGGAAGTAGCGTGACGTCGCAGGTTGAAGGGCTCCTCACATTTCCCCATTGTTTACACCAGCAGCGAGAGCGATTCGGACCGAGAAAGCGACGATTACCCCATTAATTTGAGCGAGGATGAAAGATTCGTGGATGAGGAACGTGAGGGTGAAGGACTAGAGTGCAGTGCAGGACGTATCTTTTTTCGCTCTGACCGTAACTTAGGTAAAAGGGTTCATTGGATTCCATACTTTCTCATTTTTCTATTGTGAATCACGGATTTGTATTTTAAACCACCTCGGATACTATATCCTCTTGAAAATGAGAGTCGAGAACGCGAAATGGACATTCACAGTGACGTTTATCTCCACGACAATACATCGGTGAAGCTCTTTAGCTACGGAGCTAACGTGATAGCATCGTGCTTAAATGCAGATAGAAACAAAATAAATAAGCCCCTGACTGGAAGGATAGACAGAAGATCAACAATACTACCAAACTCTGGACCTGTAACCACACGGTTAATGCTGTCCAATCTGGCGAAGCCTAGCAATGCTGTTGCTAACGTCGCCATTGAAGCTAACTTAGCTACGGGACCTCGACAGAGCTATGCTAAAAACAATAGCTATCCACCTACGCCAGCCCTCATCTGCTAATCAACACCCGTGCTCACCTGCGTTCCAGCGATCGACGGCGCGACGACGGACTTCACCCGATCATCAATGCGGTCGGTGGCTAGCGTCGGATAGCGCGTCTGCTATCCAAGTCAAAGTCCTCCTGGTTGTGTTGCTGCAGCCAGCCGCTAATACACCGATCCCACCTACAGCTTTCTTCTTTGCAGTCTCCATTGTTCATTAAACAAATTGCAAAAGATTCACCAACACAGATGTTCAGAATACTGTGGAATTTTGCGATGAAAACAGAGCTGTTTGTATTGTGATACAATGTGTCCCAATACTTCCGTTTCAACCATTGACGTCACGCGCATACGTCATCATACATAGACATTTTTAACCGGAAGTTTCCCGGGAAATTTAAAATTGCACTTTATAAGTTAACCCGGCCGTATTGGCATGTGTTGCAATGTTAAGATTTCATCATTGATATATAAACTATCAGACTGCGTGGTCGGTAGTAGTGGCTTTCAGTAGGCCTTTAAGTCACCAAGCAGCTGTAAAATTATGAATTGATATTTAGTTGAATAGGTGATACGTATAATATTTTTAGTTTGAACAGTTCCAATGTGTTGACACACACACGGCGCATAATTTTCTCTCCATCGTATGTCTTTGCGTCGTGATGCTTCCTTTCTCACAGCCATTTGTGCATAACTTTGCCAGTTTGCACGAACATTGCAGACATACTAAATATTGATGTAAAACAGCGTCAGTTTTAATGAATCACAATGCGAGTGCTGAATTATTATATTTGCGTCTCCACCGCCCGGTATTTTGGGTGTTTTAATAATCAGCATATATTCAGCGAAATGAAGGCACACACACTAAATCGATTGTGCCTTTTATTCTGCTCATTAAAGGCCTACTGAAAGCCACTACTACCGACCACGCAGTCTGATAGTTTATATATCAATGATGAAATCTTAACATTGCAACACATGCCAATACGGCCGGGTTAACTTATAAAGTGCAATTTTAAATTTCCCGCAAATTATCCGGCTGAAAACGTCTCGGTATGATGACGTTTCCGCAGACATTTTGGAATAGCACAGTGGCCAGCTTAATTGGTCTGTTTTCACCACATAATTCCACAGTATTCTGGACATCTGTGTTGGTGAATCTTTTGCAATTTGTTTAATGAACAATGAAGACTGCAAAGAAGAAAGCTGTAGGTGGGATCGGTGTATTAGCGGCTGGCTGCAGCAACACAACCAGGAGGACTTTGAGTTGGATAGCAGACGCGCTATCCGACGCTAGCCACTGACCGCACCGAGGATCGGGTGAAGTCCTTCGTCGCGCCGTCGTTTGCTGGAACGCAGGTGAGCACGGGTGTTGATGAGCAGATGAGGGCTGGCGTAGGTGGAGAGCTAATGTTTTTAGCATAGCTCTGTCGAGGTCCCGTAGCTAAGTTAGCTTCAATGGCGTCGTTAGCAAAAGCATTGCTAGGCTTCGCCAGGCTGGACAGCATTAACCGTGTGGTTACAGGTCCAGGCTTTGGTTCGGTGTCTCCTGATAGTAGAAGTAATAATAGTATTGTTGATCTTCTGTCTATCCTTCCAGTCAGGGGCTTATTTCTTTTGTTACTATCCGCAGTTAAGCACGATGCTATCACGTTAGCACCGTAGCTAAAGTGCTTCACCGATGTATTGTCGTGGAGATAAAAGTCACCGTGAATGTCCATTTCGTGTTTTCGACTCTCATTTTCAAGAGGATATAGTATCCGAGGTGGTTTAAAATACAAATCCGTGATCCACAATAGAAAAAGGAGAAAGTGTGGAATCCAATGAGCCCTTGTACCTAAGTTACGGTCAGAGCGAAAAAAGATACACCCTGGCGTCCTGCGCTGCACTCTAATCCTTCACTCTCACTTTCCTCATCCACAAATCTTTCATCCTCGCTCAAATAAATGGGGTAATCGTCGCTTTCTCGGTCCGAATGGCTCTCGCTGCTGGTGTAAACAATGGGGAAATGTGAGGAGCTCTTCAACCTGTGACGTCACGCTACTTCCGGTACAGGCAAGGCTTTTTTTATCAGCGACCAAAAGTTGCGAACTTTTTCGTCGATGTTCTCTACTAAATCCTTTCAGCAAAAATATGGCAATATCGCAAAATGATCAAGTATGACACAGAGAATTGATCTGCTATCCCCGTTTAAATAAGAAAATCTCATTTCAGTAGGCCTTTAAAGATGCGCAATCTACACAAGTTAAGTAGATCAGCTTTGTGTGTGCTATCACATTTGCACGTGTTTTTAATACATGTTAGGAGGGATTTGCGGTGCTAGGTACTAGCTAGCAATTAACAGCGCTAGCTGCTAGCTTGCGTCTTCAGGAAATTAGCAGTATCATCAGTCCGCGAGTTGAATGCAAGTGTGGTTATCAATGTTACGCTGGGGTCGCATTTTAATGCGCAGATCGTTTCCCCAAGATGCAAAGGGGACTCCAGAGACAGCGTGCTGGTAGGAAAATTGTTTTTTTTCCATAAATCAGTCTGTAATAAAAAAATACAGGAAAGCGTACCGATAGCAAAGGAAGCTAAGGAAAAAGCTTAGCATAGAAACATGAATGAAAAAGTATACCAACGTAACGCAAACAAAACAGCCAGACCGAGTGTGGCGAGAGGCAGGAATAAATAGCTCTCTGATTAGTGCAGGTGAGCGTACCGAACACTGAACAGAGGCAGGTGAAAATAATCAGCACCCATGGCAACCAAGAAAACACAAACCCAGGGGTGCTGAAAACAGAACTAAGGGAGTGTTCAACTAAACAAAACATGATCTGGGCAACGGATCATCATAATCAATCACCGTTTAACAATATTTAAAATTTGAAATGGTAACGCTAACCATCTGGAGTTTTACCGCCGTTTTTCATTAACACCGATAAATGTTACATCCCTAATATAAACATATAATGTACGTAATACAAAAACGTTTATTGTACAGTGGTACCTTTTACTTATGAATACGCCAACTTACAATTATTTGAAAAAACAAGCTTTATCTCAGCCTTTTGTTATGCTTTGAGTTGCGAGCATAAACGTCAGTTACGAGCCTCCCCACCGCTAGTTGCCATAGCGATTGTCAGAATGGATTCTGTAAGGTCCGCCCCAAAACAACTGGTCTTGCTCTATAGCACTGGCCTATAGCTAGAGATCGACATCACTTTTTTCCAACCATTGTAACGGAGAACGTGAGTGTGAAGGACAAGTGGATGACATTCATTGAATTAAGCAAAGAAATAATCAAAAACATGACCGACCGCTCAGCCAACTTGGCGAGGACGTTAAAGTGTAGCACTGCTAGTCTGCACCATACTGAAGCAGGAGAAGTCATAGGGACGTTAAAATAATATCTCAACAGTGGAAATGTATCCATCCAAACATGAAGAAGCTGCTGATGGTGTGTTAGACGGAGTAGCAACTGGAAGGAGATACTATAGAAGTCCACTCAACAAGTTAAAGGCTGTACATTATTATTTAATTACTTCATAAAACTACTGTAGTTGTTTGTATTACCGTATTTTTCGGAGTATAAGTCGCACCTGCCGAAAATGCATAATAAAGAAGGAAAAAAACATGTATAAGTCACACTGGAGTATAAGTCACATTTTTTTGGGAAATGTATTTGATAAAAGCCAACACCAAGAATAGACATTTGAAAGGCAATTTAAAATGTCTAAAGAATAGTGAACAACAGGCTGAATAAATGTACGTTATATGAGGCATAAATAACCAACTGAGAACGTGCCTGGTATGTAAACGTAACATATTATGGTAAGAGTCATTCAAATAACTATAACATATAGAACATGCTATACGTTTACCAAACAATCTGTCACTCCTAATCGCTAAATCCTATGAAATCTTATACGTTTAGTCTCTTACGTGAATGAGATAAATAATATTATTTGATATTTTACGCTAATGTGTTAATCATTTCACACATAAGTCGCTCCTGAGTATAAGTCGCACCCCCGGCCAAACTATGAAACAAACTGCGACTTATAGTCCGAAAAATACGGTACGTTCTTTTGTACTGTTTTTCATAAAATATCTATTAACTGAAAGTTTGTTTTTATATTTAAAAAGGGGATGTTATATGTTCGTGCTTTTTTGAGGGAGCCGAGCACTGATTGAATTGATGTTAGTTAATTTAATGGGCGATGTTTTTAATTAATTAATTAAAGTACCAATGATTGTCACACACACACTAGATGTGGTGTTTGATTTGAGATACAAGTTATTTCAGTTATGAGTTTGGTCATAGAGTCAATGAAGCTCATAAAACGAGCTGCGACTAAACATAATTCCTTTTAAATTAAGATTTACCATGTTCATTTTTGGAGTTCATTTGTAAATAATCTCACAATGGCTACACGTAATGTTACCAACTGTAAATATCCATCTATGCACACACAAATACATCATCATAACATGTGTGGGGCTTTTTACTGCGTTTTTCAGGACAATTAAAGGCCTACTGAAAGCCACTACTACCGACCACGCAGTCTGATAGTTTATATATCAATGATGAAATCTTAACATTGCAACACATGCCAATATGGCCGGGTTAACTTATAAAGTGACATTTTAAATTTCCCGCTAAACTTCCGGTTGAAAACGTCTATGTATGATGACGTATGCGCGTGACGTCACTAGTTAAACGGAAGTATTGGTACACCATTGAATCCAATACAAAAAAGCTCTGTTTTCATCTCAAAATTCCACAGTATTCTGGACATCTGTGTTGGTGAATCTTTTGCAATTTGTTTAATGAACCATGGAGACTGCAAAGAAGTGCAAAGAAGAAAGCTGCAGGTGGGATCGGTGTATTAGCGGCTGGCTACAGCAACAAAACCAGGAGGACTTTGAGTTGGATAGCAGACGCGCTACCGTGAGTACAGCTTTGGCTTCCAAACATTTGATCGCTTGCCCGTACGTGTGTGCCGCTATGTGCATGTCACGTACGTAACTTTGGGGAAATATATGTTTCTTGCCGACTCTGATGGCGGTCGGGGTGTCGTCGAAAGCTACAACGCCCGCCGCCGTGCCGCTGTCTTTACCTTGACTTCCTCCGTCTCCGGGCCGCCGACCGCACCGATCATCGTGGTGAAGTCCTTTGTCCCGCCGTCGATCGCTGGAACGCAGGTGAGCACGGGTCGTGATGAGCAGATGAGGGCTGGCGTAGGTGGAGAGCTAATGTTTTTAGCATAGCTCTGTCGAGGTCCCGTAGCTAAGTTAGCTTCAATGGCGTTGTTAGCAACAGCATTGCTAGGCTTCGCCAGGCGGTACAGCATTAACCGTGTGGTTACAGGTCCAGAGTTTGGTAGTATTGTTGATCTTCTGTCTATCCCTCCAGTCAGGGGCTTATTTCTTTTGTTTCCATCTGCATTTAAGCACGATGCTATCCCGTTAGCTCCGTAGCTAAAGTGCTTCGCCGATGTATTGTCGTGGGGATAAAAGTCACAGTGAATGTCCATTTGGCGTTCTCGACTCTCATTTTCAAGAGGATATAGTATCCGAGGTGGTTTAAAATACAAATCCGTGATCCACAATAGAAAAAAGAGAGAGTGTGGAATCCAATGAACCAGCTTGTACCTAAGTTACGGTCAGAGCGAAAAAAGATACACTCTAATCCCTCACTCTCCCGTTCCTCATCCACGAATCTCGTGATCCACAATAGAAAAAGGAGATAATGTGGAATCCAATGAACCAGCTTGTACCTAAGTTACGGTCAGAGCGAAAAAAGATACACTCTAATCCTTCACTCTCACGTTCCTCATCCACGAACCTTTCATCCTGGCTCAAATTAATGGGGTAATCGTCGCTTTCTTGGTCCGAATCGCTATCGCTGCTGGTGTAAACAATGTGCAAATGTGAGGAGCCTTTCAACCTGTGACGTCACGCTACTTCCGGTACAGGCAAGGCTTTTTTATCAGCGACCAAAACTTTATCGTCGATGTTCTCTACTAAGTCCTTTCAGCAAAAATATGGCAATATCGCGAAATGATCAAGTATGACACATAGAATGGATCTGCTATCCCCGTTTAAATGAGAACATTTCATTTCAGTAGGCCTTTAAGATGGGCTGCATTGCTCAGGAAGTAGTCCTATAAATACTACAGGCCAGTAGCTTAGATGCCTGTCATCATGAGGGCCCTGCAGAGCTAGATGCTGCAAGAATATTAGAACTGCATGGAGAACTTGAAACAAGGACATTATACAGTATATATTATGTATACATACATATTATTCACAATAAGGACTGTCTGCACAATGCATTTTACTCTCTACTGGCAACAGACAAATCCACAAAATGTTTGACATTCAAGTCCCTCACTCGGAATTCCCCAGGATAAGATGAGCGCGTAGGCAACCATGCAAAATATGAACACAACATAGAGAAGCCTGGTATCTGCGATTGTGTTTTAAGGCTGTATTACTCAGTCCATCATGCAAATCAAATAACTATTTTATGCTGTCTTGTTGCGCGCGACCAGTCTTCCTCTTTGATTGATTGATTGAAACTGTTATTAGTAGATTGCACAGTACAGTACATATTCCGTACAATTGACCACTAAATGGTAACACCCGAATAAGTTTTTCAACTTGTTTAAGTCGGGGTCCACTTAAATTGATTCATGATACAGATATATACTATCAGATATATACTATCATCATAATACAGTCATCACACAAGATAATCACATTGAATTATTTACATTATTTACAATCTTGGGTGTGGAGCGGGGGTGGGTGGGTGGTTGGGTGGGTGGGTGGTTGGGGGGGCGGGGGGGTAGGTTTGGTTGTTTTCATCAGTCATCAATAATTGAGAACAGAGAAATGGATATTGGAACAGTGTAGGTCTGACTTGGTAGGATATGGACAGCAAGTAGTGGGCATATATATATATATATATATATATATATATATATATATATATATATATATATATATATATATATATATATATATATATATATATATATATATATATGTATGTATGTGTGTGTGTGTGTGTGTGTGTGTGTGTGTGTGTGTGTGTGTGTGTGTGTGTGTGTGTGTGTGTGTGTGTGTGTGTGTGTGTGTGTGTGTGTGTATGGATGGATGGATCGGAATCTGAGTTTAACGTGGTTAGTGGAGCTCCCCCTGGTGTTGTGGTTATGGCGGTCATTTACATTAAGGAAGTAGTTTGACATGTACTTCGGTATCAGGGAGGTGTAGCGGATTTTATAGACTAGGCTCAGTGCAAGTTGTTTTACTCGTTTTTAAAGGGCTTTATAAATAAAGTTGGTATGGTATGGTATGGTATGTCCTCCACCCTGCGCCAGCCCACTTTGGAGAAGTGGGTAGGAGTGAGGTGTGATCCGGGGTGGAGGTCTAAAAGTAACCTGACTAGCTTGTTCTGGGATGTTTGGAGTCTAGATTTGAGGGTTTTGGAGGTGCTAGGGTACCAGGAGGTGCAAGCGTAATCAAAAAAGGGTTGAACGAGAGTTCCCGCTGGAATCTTCAAGGTGCTTTTGTTGACCATAGAGGAGATTCTGTAGAGAAATCTCGTTCGTTGGTTGACCTTTTTGATTACCTTGAACAACTTAAGCTGTACATCAAGCAAGAATGGCAAAGAATTCCACCTGAGAAGCTTCAAAAATGTGTCTCCTCAGTTCCCAAACCTTTACTGAGTGTTGTTAAAAGGAAAGGCCATGTAACACAGTGGTGAACATGCCCTTTCCCAACTACTTTGGCACATGTTGCAGCCATGAAATTCTAAGTTAATTATTATTTGCAAAAAAAAAATACAGTTTATGAGTTTGAACATCAAATATGTTGTCTTTGTAGCATATTCAACTGAATATGGGTTGAAAAGGATTTGCAAATCATTGTATTCCGTTTATATTTACATCTAACACAATTTCCCAACTCATATGGAAACAGGGTTTGTACTTTAGTGTTTCCCATTCAAGCACAGGTTTGTGCTTGTCTACTGCAACTCTGTTAGGCTCGTTTGCAGTGATGGGCAGTAACAAGCCACATGTAGCTAAGCTACATAGCTTAACTACATTTTCCAATAGCTTGGTGGTAACTTAGCTACTTTTTTTAAGAAGTAGCTTTTCCTGTAGCTTAGCTACTTTTAGACCCATTTAGCGAGGTAGCTTACATCTAAGCTACAAGCTACAAAGGGAAATGATGGACTGCGAATCCAGGCAAAAGAAAAGACAGAGAGAAAAGCCAATGACCTGGATGAATGACAACATCCACACATATGGAGAAAATCCATGATCATTGGTTGGTGTTCGTATGATGACTCACAATTGGTTAAAGGCCTACTAAAATCTAATTTTCTTATTTAAACGGGGATAGCAGATCCATTCTATGTGTCATACTTGTCATTTTGCGATATTGCCAAATTTCTGCTGAAAGGATTTAGTATAGAACAACGACGATAAAGTTCGCAACTTTTGGTCTCTGATAAAAAAAAAAAAGCCTTGCCCCTACCGGAAGTAGCGTGACGTAGTCAGTTGTTCACCTCCTGATATTTTCCTATTGTTTTCAACGCAGCTAGAGTGATTCGGACCGAGAAAGCGACGATTACCCCATTAATTTGAGCGAGGATGAAAGATTTGTGGATGAGGAACATTAGAGTGACGGACTAGAATGCAGTGAAAGACATATCTTTTTTCGCTCTGACCATAACTTAGGTACAAGCTGGCTCATTGGATTCCACACTCTCTCCTTTTTCTATTGTGGATCACGGATTTGTATTTTAAACCACCTCGGATACTATATCCTCTTGAAAATGAGAGTCGAGAACGCGAATCGGACATTCACAGTGACTTTTATCTCCACGACAATACATCGGCGAAGCTCTTTAGCTACTGAGCTAACGTGATAGCATCTGGCTCAAATGCAGATGGAAACAAAATAAATAAATCCCTGACTGGAAGGATAGACAGAAGATCAACAATACTATTAAACCATGTACATGTAACTACACGGTTAATAATTCTCAGCCTGGCAAAGCTTAACAATGCTGTTGCTAACAACGCTGAAGCTAACTTAGCAACTTAGCAACCGGACCTCACAGAGCTATGATAAAAAACATTAGCGCTCCACCTACGCCAGCCAGCCCTCATCTGCTCATCAACACCCGTGCTCACCTGCGTTCCAGCGATCGACGGCGCGACGAAGGACTTCACCCGATCACAGATGCGGTTGGCGGCTGGCATCGGCTGGCGCGTCTGCTATCCAAGTAAGTCCTCCTTGTTGTGTTGCTGCAGCCAGCCGCTAATACACCGATCCCACCTACAACTTTCTTCTTTGCAGTCTCCATTGTTCATTAAACAAATTGCAAAAGATTCACCAACACAGATGTCCAGAATACTGTGGAATTATGAAATGAAAACAGAGCTTTTTGTATTGGCCTCAATGGGGGAGCCATACCTCTGTTCTACTGGCTAAGTCACGCGCATACGTCATATCCAAAGGAGTTTTCAACTGGAAATTTAGCGGGAAATTTAAAATTGCACTTTATAAGTTAACCCGGCCGTATTGGCATGTGTTGCAATGTTAAAATTTCATCATTGATATATAAACTATCAGACTGCGTGGTCGGTAGTAGTGGCTTTCAGTAGGCCTTTAAGGTTAGGGCGAAACTTTACAGACTGGCCAATCAGAGGCAAGATAAGGCGGATCATGGAAACCAGGCAGCAAAATCAAAACAGTCACGCACTCATGTCACATGATGACGAGGTAGTCGGAGACAAAGATGACGACTCCAAAAAAAAACAACATACTAGAAAATGACAGAGGGATTTTCTCCTGCAGATGAAGTTTTCTCTTCTGTGATGAAGATGACGTGCAGGAAACCCACAATAATGCATGTCCTTGGCCACATTTAGACAAATGTATGGGTTTAGAGAAAACAATGCCCCAAACCTTAGTTTTTAGTTGTTTACTATGTAAACCAAAATCAAAACTGCTCTCTTCGTCTATGACGTGGAACACAAATTTGGAACACACATCCTTCTCAAATAGTGGGGCGGCGCAGTGCAATGGCAGGCGCCTGTGACCTCTGGGAACATGCATTTTTTTAAATACCAGAATATGACAGTGTATGCAGCACTTGGCTTCACTGTACCTTCAAGGCCTACTGAAAGCCACTACTACCGACCACGCAGTCTGATAGTTTATATACCAATGATGAAATCTTAAGATTGCAACACATGCCAATACGGCCGGGTTAACTTATAAAGTGCAATTTTAAATTTCCCGGGGAACTTCCGGTTGAAAACGTCTATGTATGATGACGTATGCGCGTGACGTCAATGGTTGAAACGGAAGTATTGGGACACATTGTATCACAATACAAACAGCTCTGTTTTCATCGCAAAATTCCACAGTATTCTGGACATCTGTGTTGTTGAATCTTTTGCAATTTGTTTAATGAACAATGGAGACTGCAAAGAAGAAAGCTGTAGGTGGGATCGGTGTATTAGCGGCTGGCTGCAGCAACACAACCAGGAGGACTTTGAGGATAGCAGACACGCTATCCGACGCTAGCCGCCGACCGCATCGATGATCGGGTGAAGTCCGTCGTCGCGCCGTTGATTGCTGGAACGCAGGTGAGCACGGGTGTTGATGAGCAGATGAGGGCTGGCGTAGGTGGAGCGCTAATGTTTTTATCATAGCTCTGACGAGGTCCCGTAGCTAAGTTAGCTTCAATGGCGTCGTTAGCAACAGCATTGCTAGGCTTCGACAGGCGGCGCAGCATTAACCGTGTGGTTACAGGTCCAGTGTTTGGTTCGGTGTCTCCTGATAGTAGTATTGTTGATCTTCTGTCTATCCTTCCAGTCAGGGGCTTATTTCTTTTGTTTCTATCTGCATTCAAGCACGATGCTATCACGTTAGCTCCGTAGCTAAAGTGCTTCACCGATGTATTGTCGTGGAGATAAAAGTCACTGTGAATGTCCATTTTGCGTTCTCGACTCTCATTTTCAAGAGGATATAGTATCCGAGGTGGTTTAAAATACAAATCCGTGATCCACAATAGAAAAAGGAGAAAGTTTGGAATCCAATGAGCCCTTTTACCTAAATTACGGCCAGAGCGAAAAAAGATACGTCCTGCACTGCACTCTAATCCTTCACTCTCATGTTCCTCATCCACAAATCTTTCATCCTGGCTCAAATTAATGGGGTAATCGTCGCTTTCTCGGTCCGAATCGCTCTCGCTGCTGGTGTAAACAATGGGGAAATGTGAGGAACCCTTCAACCTGTGACGTCACGCTACTTCCGGTACAGGCAAGGCTTTTTTTTTTATCAGCGACCAAAAGTTGTGAACTTTATCGTCAATGTTCTCTACTAAATCCTTTCAGCAAAAATATGGCAATATCGCAAAATGATCAAGTATGACACACAGAATGGATTTGCTATCCCCGTTTGAATAAAAAAAAAACATTTCAGTAGGCCTTTCAGTGGGAGACGAGGAAAGGACAGTGTGTTGTTTTCTATAATGTTGATAAACCTACAATGATATGCAGATTGTTTTCTTTCAAGGGGGGTCGCAACAGAAAATAATTGAGAAGCTCAACTGCATTCAGGTGAGTTGAGCTCATGAAAAGTTTTACTGCACACCCAAACAACACACAAGTCATTGTTTTTTTTGTCAAGATATAGATATAAGCTCTTGTTTACTGTAGGTAGAGCAAATGAATAACTTTATAGGGGTGGGCTAAAGAAAAGGCAAACTAAATAAATACATACAGTGGGGTGTGGGGACCCCTAGAGGTAGTTTAGGGTGTCCCCAGTTAAATGACAGATAGTTAATAGTAAGGGACCCTTATTGGGTCTCTTATGTATTCAAGAGATAGGAAAGATTAGGCGTGTTCAAGTCGCTGGCGACATGTTTCGAAGATAAGCCTATCGTTGTTTGATCGGTGTTTAACTTTTTAATTCCAAACAAAGGAGTTCCTTTTCCTTCTTTTTGGCAGACATTTATCAATGGGCTTTGTTGGTATCGCTTACATTGTGTGTTCCTTCTCTGCTCGCATCAGACTGCTACATTGTTGACATCCATACTTCGCCGCCTCTCGCTGTAAAAGTTATTTCACGTGGTGTTGAAATGCTACCGCAGTGTTGCAGTGCTGCTGCAGTTATATTCGCCGCAGCCCAGACGTCAAAGTCACAATATAAACAATAGAGAATTACATCGTACGACAGACATCTTTATGTCGTAGTACGATGCATATTGTTATATAGTGCACTGTGTGACCATCCGTCACATTCACGTCGGGTTGTGTTTCCTTGGTTGGTGTTTATTTCCTGTCAGTGCTCTCATTTTGGTTCCATTTCCTGCTTGGCTCCCTGGGTGCTGTTTCCCCTCACCTGCTGCTGATTGGCAGCCTGGCCACACCTGCTATTTATGCCTGCCTCGCCCTCCAGTCAGGGGCTCGATAATTGGTTTCATGTTTGCTGGTTCCTGTTTCCTGTTTTCTGTCTCCTGTTATCCTATTAAAATCATGTTTTCCCTGCCATCTCTGCATCTTGGGGTTCACCACCAACAGGTTATGACACACTGCATTTAACAGTAATATTGTGCTTTTGGCTTTACCATTAAATTAATGGTTACACCTAGGGCTGGGCGATATGGCCTTTTTTTTAATATCTCGATATTTTTAGGCCATGTCACGATACACGATATATATGTGGATATTTTGCCTTAGCCTTGAATGAACACTTGATGCATATAATCACAGCAGTATGATGATTCTATGTGTCTACATTAAAAACATTCTTCTTCATACTGCATTAATATATGCTACTTTTAAACGTTCATGCAGAGAGGGAAATCACAACTAAAAGTGTATTTATGAAACAGTTATTAAGCAGTGGCACAAACATTCATGTCATTTCCAAAACAGAAACTGCAAGATTGTCAGAGACATTTTAAAACAAGCTATTAGTGCACTTTTGTGCATGATGTCACTAAGATGACATATCAAAACAACACTCAATTAAAGTGCACTTTTTGTACAGAACGCAACTACAATAGTTTAAAACTCATTTCATTTCATTTTTATTTATCTCCTTCATTGATGTGCATCTTTGTTCGACAGACAATTATACCTCAATTATTCAATTATACATTTACACACCAATGCCTGAGAAGGAGCAGGATGAAGAAAAATCATATATTTTCCTGCCCCCTTCAACATAATATGTAGTCTTACTTAATGGATATCATATAAACCAACAATTGCATCCAAATATAATGAAAACAAACAAAAAAACACAAGTGCAAAACCTCATGAAGTACAAACCGAACAAAACAAAACAAAAAAAGTAACAACAACAAATACAAAACCAGGCAAAATAATAATAAGTAAAATAATAAATATAAAGCAAAATGTAAACACTTATGGCTGTCCATATGATCTTATTGTTCTGTCTTTATATATTTTTTTCAATTGGAATATATTTTTACAATATTTTATCTCATTGTAAAGAGGCTTCCATAGTTGAACTCCCACCACTCATATACACATTTGTTTTAAAGTTGTCCTTGAATACTGATGTTGGAAATGACCTTTTCTTCTATGCTCTTCGTTCTCACAAACCTTTTTTGTAACTTTACTGGTAATGTTTTACATTTAGCCTTAAACATAACACATCATGTCTGTAACTTTACTAGCTCCTGTAATTTCAATAAACCCAAATTAATAAATAATATGTTAGTGTGTTCTAAGTAATCTACTTTATGAATAATCCTTATAGCTCTTTTCTGTAGTTGATACAATACCTTTATGTTACTCTTATATGTGTTCACCCACACTTTATGTTACTCTTATATGTGTTCACCCACGCTTTATGTTACTCTTATGTGTTCCCCCACACTTTATGTTACTCTTATATGTGTTCCCCACACTTTGTTACTCTTAACTACCTATAATATGGGCTTTTTAAACATAAGGTCATTGTCTTCCAAAACGTTATTAGTTAATGAAGTCATCAGAGACAACAATCTTGATGTCGTTGGTTTAGCCGAGACCTGGCTCAAACCAGACGAATTTTTTGCGCTGGGTGAGGCGTCTCCTCCTGGCTATGCGGGAACGCATATTGCCCGCCCCATTAAAAGGGGTGGGGGTGTTGCACTAATATACAACAAAAACTTTAGCCTTACCTCGGACCTAAATAATAAATATAACTCGTTTGAGGTGCTCACTATGAGGTTTGTCACACCGCTGCCTCTCCACCTGGCTGTCATCTACCGCCCCCCTGGGCCCTATTCGGACTTTATCAATGAATTTTCAGAGTTCGTTGCTGATCTAGTGACGCACGCCGACAATATAATCATAATGGGAGACTTTAACATCCATATGAATACCCCATCGGACCCTCCATGCGTGGCGCTCCAGACTATAATTGATAGCTGTGGTCTTACACAAATAATAAATGAACCCACGCATCGCAACGGTAATACGATAGATCTAGTGCTTGTCAGGGGTGTCACCACCTCTAAAGTTACGATACTCCCGTACACTAAAGTAATGTCCGATCATTACCTTATAAAATTCGAAGTTCGGACTCATTGTCAACAAACTAATAATAATAATAATAATAACTACTATAGCAGCCGCAACATTAATACTGCCACAACGACGACTCTTACTGACCTACTGCCTTCAGTAATGGCACCTTTCCCAAATTATGTGGGCTCTATTGATAACCTCACTAACAACTTTAACGACGCCCTGCGCGACACCATTGATATTGTAGCACCGCTAAAGCTAAAAAGGGCCCCTAAAAGGCGTACCCCATGGTTTACAGAAGAAACTAAAGCCCAGAAATTATCATGTAGAAAGCTGGAACGCAAATGGCGTGCGACTAAACTTGAGGTTTTCCATCAAGCATGGAGTGATAGTTTAATAACTTATAAACGCATGCTTACCTCAGCTAAAGCTAAATATTACTCAAATCTCATCCACCTCAACAAAAATGATCCTAAATTTTTGTTTAGTACAGTAGCATCGCTAACCCAACAAGGGACTCCTCCCAGTAGCTCCACCCACTCAGCAGATGACTTTATGAATTTCTTTAATAAGAAAATTGAACTCATCAGAAAAGAGATTAAAGACAATGCATCCCAGCCACAACTGGGTTCTATTAACACAAATATGACTGTATATACGACGGACATTGCCCTCCAAAATAGTTTCTCTCTCTTTGATGAAATAACATTGGAGGAATTGTTAAAATGTGTAAATGGGACAAAACAAACAACATGTTTACTTGACCCAATTCCTGGGAAACTTATCAAGGAGCTTTTTGTTTTATTAGGTCCATCAGTGTTAAATATTATAAACCTATCACTTTCCTCTGGTACTGTTCCTCTAGCATTCAAAAAAGCGGTTATTCATCCTCTACTCAAAAGACCTAACCTCGATCCTGACCTCATGGTGAACTACCGGCCGGTGTCCCACCTACCGTTTATCTCGAAAATTCTCGAAAAAATTGTCGCACAGCAGCTAAATGAACACTTAGTGACTAACAATCTCTGTGAACCTTTTCAATCCGGTTTCAGGGCAAATCACTCTACGGAGACAGCCCTCGCAAAAATGACTAATGAACTATTGCTGACGATGGATTCTGATGCGTCATCTATGTTGCTGCTTCTTGATCTTAGCGCCGCTTTCGATACTGTTGATCATAATATTTTATTAGAGCGTATCAAAACGCGTATTGGGATGTCAGACTTAGCCTTGTCTTGGTTTAACTCTTATCTTACTGACAGGATGCAGTGTGTCTCCCATAACAATGTGACCTCGGACTATGTTAAGGTAACGTGCGGAGTTCCCCAGGGTTCAGTTCTTGGCCCTGCACTCTTTAGTATTTACATGCTGCCGCTAGGTGACATTATACGCAAATACGGTGTTAGCTTTCACTGCTATGCTGATGACACCCAACTCTACATGCCCCTAAAGCTGACCAACACGCCGGACTGTAGTCAGCTGGAGGCGTGTCTTAATGAAATTAAACAATGGATGTCCGCTAACTTTTTGCAACTCAACGCTAAGAAAACGGAAATGCTGATTATCGGTCCTGCTCAACACCAACATCTATTTAATAATACCACCTTAACATTTGACAACCAAACAATTAAACAAGGCGACTCGGTAAACAATCTGGGTATTATCTTCGACCCAACTCTCTCGTTTGAGTCACACATTAAGAGTGTTACTAAAACGGCCTTCTTTCATCTCCGTAATATCGCTAAAATTCGTTCCATTTTGTCCACAAGCGATGCTGAGATCATTATCCATGCGTTCGTTACATCTCGTCTCGATTACTGTAACGTATTATTTTCGGGCCTCCCTATGTCTAGCATTAAAAGATTACAGATGGTACAAAATGCGGCTGCTAGACTTTTGACAAAAACAAGAAAGTTTGATCATATTACGCCTATACTGGCTCACTTGCACTGGCTTCCTGTGCACCTAAGATGCGACTTTAAGGTTTTACTACTTACGTATAAAATACTACACGGTCAAGCTCCTGCCTATCTTGCTGATTGTATTGTACCATATGTCCCGGCAAGAAATCTGCGTTCAAAGAACTCCGGCTTATTAGTGATTCCCAGAGCCCAAAAAAAGTCTGCGGGCTATAGAGCGTTTTCTATTCGGGCTCCAATACTATGGAATGCCCTCCCGGTAAAAGTTAGAGATGCTACCTCAGTGGAAGCATTTAAGTCTCATCTTAAAACTCATTTGTATACTCTAGCCTTTAAATAGACTCCCTTTTTAGACCAGTTGATCTGCCGTTTCTTTTCTTTTCTTTTCTACTCTGCTCCGGGGTGGACCGCTAGCCTGTCCATCAGATGGGGACATCTCTACGCTGCTGACCCGTCTCCACTCGGGATGGTTCCCGCTGGCCCCACCATGGACTGGACTTTCGCTGATGTGTTGGACTTTCACAATATTATATCAGACCCACTCGACACCGAGGATGTCGTTGTGGCTTGTACAGCCCTTTGAGACACTAGTGATTTAGGGCTATATAAATAAACATTGATTGATTGATTGATTGATTATGTGTTCCCCACACTTTATGTTACTCTTATATGTGTTCCCCCACACTTTGTGTTACTCTTATATGTGTTCCCCCACACTTTATGTTACTCTTATATGTGTCCCCCCACACTTTATGTTACTATTATGTGTTCCCCCACACTTTATGTTACTCTTATATGTGTTCCCCACACTTTGTTACTCTTATGTGTTCCCCACACTTTATGTTACTCTTATATGTGTTCCCCCACACTTTGTGTTACTCTTATATGTGTTCCCCCACACTTTATGTTACTCTTATATGTGTCCCCCCACACTTTATGTTACTATTATGTGTTCCCCCACACTTTATGTTACTCTTATGTGTTCCCCCACACTTTATGTTACTCTTATGTTCCCCCACACTTTATGTTACTCTTATGTGTTCCCCCACACTTTATGTTACTCTTATATGTGTTCCCCCACACTTTGTTACTCTTATGTTCCCCCACACTTTATGTTACTCTTATGTTCCCCCACACTTTATGTTACTCTTATGTGTTCCCCCACACTTTATGTTACTCTTATATGTGTTCCCCCACACTTTGTTACTCTTATGTTCCCCCACACTTTGTTACTCTTATGTTCCCCCACACTTTATGTTACTCTTATGTGTTCCCCCACACTTTATGTTACTCTTGTGTTCCCCCACACTTTATGTTACTCTTATGTGTTCCCCTACACTTTATGTTACTCTTATATGTGTTCCCCCACACTTTATGTTACTCTTATGTGTTCCCCCACACTTTGTTACTCTTATGTTCACACTTTCTCCTTTTTCTATTGTGGATCACGGATTTGTATTTTAAACCACCTCGGATACTATATCCTCTTGAAAATGAGAGTCGAGAACGCGAAATGGACATTCACAGTGACTTTTATCTCCACGTCAATACATCAGTGAAGCACTTTAGCTACAGAGCTAACGTGATAACATCGTGCTTAAATGCAGATAGAAACAATCATCAATCAATCAATCAATGTTTATTTATATCAGGGGTCACCAACCTTTTTGAAACCAAGGGCTACTTCTTGGGTACTGATTAATGCGAAGGGCTACCAGTTTGATACACACTTAAAAAAATTGCCAGAAGTAGCCAATTTGCTCAATTTACCTTTAACTCTGTTATTATTAATAATTAATGATATTTATCTTTGTGGAAACACTGATCATCTTAATGATTTCTCACAATAAATATATATAGAAACAGATAAATATCAATATGCAACACTTTATTTTTATATTTTCTCTAAGTGCACATTTTTCAAATTGAACATTTTCAAATGATCACTTCTAAGACAGTCTTGTGAAATCACAATATACCATTTTAACTAGCTAGCCACTAACATTTTTTAACAAATCATGAATTACTTTGCACCATGTTTGTACAAATAATAACTCATGTAAAATACAAAAGTAAACTCTCAAATTTTTAAATCATGTCACACTTTGAACTGGACACCAAATCTGTTATCTGTTTCTTTGTCAGTTAGTGGGAAGCCTGGCATTGCATGCTGTTAACTAGTGTGTTGTACTCTGGTGTGTAACTTGACACTGCAACTCTGAGTGAGTCTTGCAGATGTGCATCAGTGAGGCGTGTTCTGTGTTTGTTCTTGATGAAGTTCATGTCAGAAAAGGCTGATTCACAAAGATAAGATTTTTCCTCATTGTTTGCGGAACCTTCTTAATCTTTTGGACATATTTTCACAGCAATCTGGCCTTAAGCTTAATTATGATAAATGTAAAATGTTAAGGATCGGAAATCTAAAGGGAACGTCCTTTCGAATGGAATGCAAAGTGCCTGTTTTGTGGACAGATGGACCAGTTAACATACTTGGTGTTGTTGTCCCAGAAAATCTGGAAGATCTAGGCTCAGTAAATTATGATAATCGACTAAGAAAGCTGGACAAAATTATGCAATTATGGAAAGGAAAATCCCTAACCTTGTATGGTAAAATGTCTATTGTCAACTCGTTAATTATTCCTCAATTTATTTATTAGTTTTTGTCATTACCAGCTCCATCACAAAACTTTTTTAAGATTTATGAGCGGAGGGTCTTCGATTTTGTCTGGAACGGCAAACCAGAAAAGATTAAAAGAAAGGTTTTGTACAAAGAGTATGAATATGGGGGCCTGAAACTTCTCAACCTTGAAGCTATGTGTCTGTCTTTAAAAGCATCAATTGTTCCAAAGATGTATTTAAACATTGAGTGGTACACAAATGTCCTGTTGGAAAAAAAACATGTACTGTATCAAAATAAATTGTATCCTTTTTTACAAGTGATCCCCTCCCAGAGAGTCTGCTGGGAAACATGGCGGGGTTCATAAAGGAAAAAATCCACTCATAGTGGTGTTTTCAATTTTATGTGCCAGAAAAAAGAGACGATATTTTGCAGCAGTTAATATGGATGAACTCTAATATTGTAATAGATGGAAAGCCTTTCTTTTGGAAAAATATGTTTGAAAGAGGAATAATTTTTGTCAATGATATTTTCAATGAGAATGGTAAAATTATGAAGTATGATGAATTTAGAGCAGACCTGGGCATTCTGCGGCCCGCGGGCCGCATCCGGCCCTTTGTGCGTCCCTGTCCGGCCCGCGTGAGGCCAATTATAAATTACAAAATAAATTTAAAAAAGTATCTATGTCAAGTGTGCAATACAACGGTGCTGCTTTTGTTTTGAAAATCGTTATTTGTAGTACTTCCGTATGGACGTATGCGTGTGCGTGGTTGTGAGTGAATGTGAACAGCTGCAATTACAAAATAAAGTTGAAAAAACATCTATGTCCTGCGCGCAATACAACTGTGCTGCTTTTATTTTGAAAAGTATTATTTATAGGCGTGTGTCCGTGTGTAACCTGCGAGTGAAGGTGCACATGCAGCGACAAGTGATGCACGGTTTACACCCGAGACGCTAAAAAGAGAAAAGTTGATGAGGAATGCCGTGTTTTCAACAAGACATGAACTGCAAAGCAACGTCCCCTCTAAGGTGCGTGCCTGCGCAATTGCGCACTGCTCAAGCGTCCGCTGCGCGCAGCAAGTATATGCCGCGCACCAAATCAAATCCCATCTGAATTCTAAACAAAATAAACATATTTATTCTATGGAATTTTGCAATGCAACTTTGAGTGACAGTGACAACAAATGGCCCTAATGGTGTTCGTCAACACCGTTTACAACACCGTTCAATTGAACACCGTTCAATTATTGTAACGTCTATCGAGATGCTTCGAGGACAGGAATTATATCGATCACTTTATTGAGCAAAACTGTTTATATTCGGACATAACCACACCAAAAACATGAGTAAAACAATTCTATCTCGAAAAACTAGTCATTTTCTGCCGTACAAACCAGGCCAAAACCAACTTGTCATCTGTCACCAACACGCATAGCACTAAACCACTGGTGCGTTTATGGCCACACAAAAAGTCGGACAACTCAAACACCACACAAAGTTACGCTATGACTCCTCAGTCATACGTGTGCTTATTTTACTGTCATTTATTATTAATGTTAATTTATTTATATTAGTCATGGAATGCTGTTACACAGATTCCAGAAAACACAGAGTGAGATGTTCTACCTCTTGTGCGAAACACAAATGCATAAAATGACTTAACACATTAAAATGAACAGTGAACGTGAATGGAAGACCTGACGGATAAAATTTACGGGTGCGCATCATCAGTAGTGTTCCTCTGGGTCATTGGATGTTTCGGCCTTTAACACTATACACCCTCTCCAGAGGCGGCCAGCTACAGGATGATCAGACCTTAGCTTGCGACCCAAGCCCAATTAGCCATAAAAGTCACCTTGTTGGCAGACCTATCAGGGAACTATGCATGGCAGGGGCGTCCGGTTCCCTGAGTCAGCTTTGTCTGACCGCATACCTCCTGCTGCACTAGTTGGGGGCCCAATTGGGGTCATTCCTCTTCAGCCAGAGCCACCGGCTGCTCTTTTCGGCTGCTTCAGATGCGGCTTTGATGGCTGTACGCAGGCACTGACCCCTGACTCCCAAGTCCCTCAGCAGTTTTGCGGTAGAGGTTCCCACAAAGCCTCTACACCCAACCTCCACAGGGCGGACTTCAGTATTCCAGCCGCGATTTTGAGCTTCCGCGGCCAGCTCGGAATACCGCAAATATTTCCTCTCATATGCCTCCTCCATGGATTCCTCCCAGGGTACAGTGAGCTCAACAATGAAGGCCTTTTTGTGGGAAGTGGACCAGAGCACTAAGTCAGGCCTCAAAGTGGTAGTGGCAATCTCGCTGGGGAAAATCAGCTGTTTGCCAACATCTGCCAGCATCTTCCAGTCGCGTGCTGGACACAGCTGACTTCTCTCTGACGGGTTAACGTTGCGCCCGGCAACTGTGACCCCTTCACGGACAAAGGTAGTTCTCCATGAGGTTTTAGATGGTGGTGGTAGTGCATTGATGTTGGATCGTTTTACCTCCAGTGTGGAAGCAAGACTCTTCAAAACTTGGTTGTGGCGCCAATTATATCGCCCCTGAGTGAGGCTGGTTTTGCAACCTGTGAGTATGTGTCGGAGGGAGGCTGGCTTAGTACAAAGGGCGCATGATGGATCTTCGCCAAACCACTGCTGGAGATTGGTTGGGGTCGGAAGGACATCGTAGGTAGCTCTGATGGCAAAGCTTAAGCTCCTTGCATCCATGGCCCATACATCCCTCCAGCTCAACTTCTTTCTTTCAACGCCTTCCCACCGAGTCCACCGACCCTGTTTGCCAAGGGTGACTGCCTTGGCCCATCTCAGGGCCTCCTCTTGACGCCGTACTTCCTCCACCACCATCTTCCTCCGTGTTGGCACATTGGCACTTCTCCAGGCAGGGCGACTAGACATAAGACCAAGGCCTCCTCTACCTTGCTGAACATTCCCCACAATGTCAGCATGTCTGAGAGCTGCTGTTGCCTCTTCAACTGCTCTTGCTGGTGTCCACTTGCGCCCTGAAACCAATGTTGGTGCATTTTCCCTAACCGCTGGATCTTTGGATTCATTCAAGATCAACTGCAGTCGTGTTTTGGCACACTTGAACTCCTCTGTAAGACTGGTAAGGGGCAACTTGAGGATACTGTCACCGTAAAGGCCTATGGTGGTGAGACAGCGTGGAACTCCAAGCCACTTTTTTATGTAGCCGGTGACTCTTCTCTCCAGCTTCTCCACCGTTGAGATGGGCACCTCATAGACTGCCAGGGGCCACATCACCCGGGGTAGTAAGCCGAACTGAAGGCACCAGGACTTGAGCTTCCCAGGCAGTTGGGTATTGTCAATCACCAGTAGGCCTCTTTTGATGTCATTGCACAACTGCTTCACCTGGTCTTTATCTCGTAGACTTGCATCATATCGCCTTCCTAGACTTTTGACTGGCTGCTCGGATATAGTGGGGATTGGCTCATCTCCAATGAAGAACTGCAAATCAGCGAGCACTCCCTTCACCACTGAGATGCTGCGTGACTTGGATGGGTTAATCTTCATCTGAGCCCAACTGATGTTCTCCTCGAGTTTTCTGAGTAATCTCTTGGTGCAAGGGATGGTGGTAGTCAGAGTGGTGATGTCATCCATGTAGGCTCTGAGGGGAGGGAGGCGCCTGCAAGAGCCCAGTTTTTGTCCACCTACGACCCATTTTGAGGCTCGAATGATGATCTCCATGGCCATGGTAAATGCCAAAGGAGATACAGTACATCCGGCCATGATGCCTATTTCCAGGTGCTGCCATGAGGTGGTAAATTCTGGTGTTGAAAAGCAGAACTGCAGGTCATGAAAGTAGACTTTCACCAAGGTTGTGATGGTGTCCGGGATGTTAAAGAATTTGAAGGCAGTCCAGAGGAGCTCATGGGGCACAGAGCCAAAGGCATTTGCGAGATCCAAGAAGACTGCGTGTAGGTCCCTTTTCTCCCGCTTTGCCATTTGGATCTGGTGCCAGATCATACTGGCATGTTCTAGGCACCCAGAGAAGCCTGGTACTCCTGCCTTCTGAACAGATGTATCTATATAGTTATTTCTGTGCAGGTACTCGGCCATCCTTTGTGCAATAACACTGAAGAAGATCTTACCCTCCACGTTTAGCAAGGCAATTGGGCGGAACTGACTGATGTTTGCGGCGTCTTTCTCCTTTGGAATAAGGATCCCACCTGCCCGACGCCATGCTTTAGGAATGGTTTTCTTCTGCCATACCGTTCTCATGAGTCTCCAAAGAATCCTGCAGACATCTGGTGCGTTCTTGTAAACCTTGTACGGGACTCCGTTTGGCCCAGGAGCTGAAGCTGTTCTTGCCCGATGGACAATCCTCTCGACCTCCTTCCATGTTGGAGGACCGGTCTCAAATTGATGCTTTGGGGGGTCGATTGGTGGAATGTCTGGCGGAACGGCCATGTGTTCATGACGCCTTGGATCAGAGTGGGTTGCTCTCAGGTGGTCCTCTAAATCATACTTTGTTGTTTTTAGGACCCCACTTTTCTCCTTGGTAAAGAGATTCTTCAGGAATTTAAAAGGATCTTTGTAGAACCGTGTTCTTGTTTGTTCTTTCGTCCTTCTTCGTTTGCATAGACTCTCTGCTCTGCGGAGGGATGCCAGGCGTGTTTTAATGTCAGCTTGGAGAGCACATATGCCCTCCTTTTCCAATTCTGGGGCCCTCTTCCACAGTTTCCTGAGTCGTCTCAGTTCTTTGACAAGGCGCTTGATTTCCTGTTGCCTCCTGGAGATGGGTGGAGTGGGAGGTGTTTTAGCAGCTTTTATCTCTAAAAATCCAAATCGTTCTGCACCGTATTGATAGATGATGTTTCCCATTTTCTACAGCTTCTTCTCTGCTGTGCCTTTGAGTTGTTCAATGGACTGCATTAGGTCACTATTCACTGTTTCCCAGAGCTTCTTTTCCACAGCACTGGGCCACTTCACTCGCAGTCTGCGGCCTGGGAGTCTCTGCTCGACTGCAGGTTGGGGAGTTAGGGTAGGATCCACCTCTGGTGTTTCTTCCACTACTAGTTCAGTGCTTGAGTATACCTCTTCCGCTACAGGGGTGCTGATGCTCTCCAATCTATGGTTTTCATCCAGTTGGTGAACTTCTATCGACTGATTTGACTCCTTCTGCAAGAAGAGGTCAATGCGAGGCCCCTGATTCTTTTCACTTAAGCACTTTTTCTTTCCCTGGTGAATCCTTAAGCCCCGAAAAGATGTTATTTTCCTCCACCCACAGCTACAAATCTGCAGTTTGTGGTCCACTGCTGTGACAAGGCTTGTGCTGGTTGCTGTGGTGTTATCTTGCGCTGTGCTTTCTTTACTCGTAGTCGTTTCCGGTCCAGTCGTTACCATTTTGTCATCCGATGAGTCATCTTCCGCCCCCGCTCTCGCAGACTCTAGGGGTATTCTCTTTGTTTGCTTCTTCGTAGCTGAGAGGGGTGTCTCCTTCACACTGCAAGGTGTGAGAGACCACAATCGCGGGTAGCTAACCCTCAACTGTCAACACTATGTTGAAGTATTACTATTATTATTAATTATTATTATTATTATTATTATTTATCTTACGGTATACATCAAAAATAATATTGAGCAAAATTTAATTGAAATATTGTCGATGTGGCCCTCCAGCAGTGCTCGGGTAGCTCATGCGGCCCCCGGTAAAAATTAATTGCCCACCCCTGATTTAGAGCTATGTATGGTGATGCTTGCTCAAGCATTTCATTTTATCAACTAACTGGAGTAATTGGGAAAAGATGGAAACAAATAATTAATTATGGAACTACTAAATTATTAGTTTGTAAACCTCTAATAAGAAATTCTATTTGGCAAAAAGGAACTAAAATAAATAGAAAAATATATCATTTTTATTTAATAAAGAAATCTTTGAAGGCTGCCTCATACAACACAAATGGAAAATGGGAGGACTTTTTTGACTGCCCGTTGCCATGGGATGCCATATTCAAACTAATCTATAAAACCACTATCGATGTGCAAAATCGTTATTTTCAAATTAAAATTATTTATAACTTCTTACCCACAGTGAAAATGTTAAAATTATGGAATATGACAGAGTCAGATGATTGCCGATTTTGTTGGCAGGAGCCTGAATCCACCCTGCATTTGTTTTGGTATTGTCATATTGTGTCTTTGTTTTGGGTGGAAGTTGAAAAAATGTGTTTAAGGATTGGTTTGTTTATGAAGCTTAATGTGGTTTCTGTTATTTTAGGAGAGTTCATTGACAATCATGATTTAGTCAATTTAATTATAGTACTCGGTAAAATGTTTATTTTTAAGGCCAAAAACAGATATTCACTTAGTATTACTTTCTTTAAAACATTTATTCAGTATTTTCTAATTTTAGAAAGTTACATGGTTGAAAACGATAATGATGCCAAAAAACATTTAAAAAAAGATGAGAAGTCCTCAAAGGCTTATTTTGAAAGTATAATTATGTTTATAGATTATATGATATCTGTTGTTGTGTTCCCTAATATGAGTGACCTGGACATAATCTGGACTGTACATAAATGCTTATTTTGAAAATGTAATTTTGTTTATAAATTACATGCAATCTGTTGTGTTCCCTAATTTTTTTCTGTGTACATGAATGAAGGTGTGTGTTGCTGAGTCCGACTTGGACAATATCTGGACTGGGCCTGGTTTTAAAAAACCTTTAAACAAATCTAATTTCATTGACAACCTGGTCTGTTGAAGATAAGGCCCTTTTTTAAAAAATAAAATAAAATAAGATAAATAAATAAAAAACATTTTCTTGGAAAAAAAAGAAAGTAAAACAATATAAAAATAATTACATAAAAAATAGTAATTAATGAAAATGTTAGTGGACCAGCAGCCTATACAATCATGTGTGCTTCAGGGACTGTGTCCCTTGCAGATGTGTTGTCTATGTTGTGGGAACCAGAATATTGGTAGCAGAAAGAAATAACCCCTTTTGTGTGAGTGGGTGTGGATGAGTGTGCATGGGGGAGGTTGTTTGGGTTGATGCACTGATTGAAAGTGTATCTTGTGTTTTTTTCTATGTAGATTTAATTTAAAATAAAATTAAAAAAAAATAAAATAAAAAAAAATTTAAATTTTTTTTAAATTTTTTTTTTTTTAGAACAGGCCCGCGGGCGACTCATCTGGTCCTTACGGGCGACCTGGTGCCCGCGGGCACCGCGTTGGTGACCCCTGAATTATATAGCCCTAAATCACAAGTGTCTCAAAGGGCTGTACAGGCCACAACGACATCCTCGGTACAGAGCCCACATACAAAAGAAATACGCCCCTGACTGGAAGGATAGACAGAAGATCAACAATACTACTATCAAGAGACACCGAACCAAACACTGGACCTGTAACTACACGGTTAATGCTGTGCCGCCTTTCGAAGCCTAGCAATGCTGTTGTTAACGACGCCATTGAAGCTAACTTAGCTACGGGACCTCGTCAGAGCTATGATAAAAATATTAGCGCTCCACCTACGCCAGCCAGCCCTCATCTGCTCATCAACACCCGTGCTCACCTGCGTTCCAGCGATCGATGGCGCGACGAAGGACTTCACCCGATCATCGATGCGGTCGGCGGCTAGCGTCGGATAGCGCGTCTGCTATCCAAGTCAAAGTCCTCCTGGTTGTGTTGCTACAGCCAGCCGCTAATACACCGATCCCACCTACAGCTTTCTTCTTTGCAGTCTCCATTGTTCATTAAACAAATTGCAAAAGATTCACCAACACAGATGTCCAGAATACTGTGGAATTTTGAGATGAAAACAGAGCTGTTTGTATTGGATACAATGTGTCCGAATACTTCCGTTTCAACCATTGACGTCACGCGCAAACGTCACCATACATAGACGTTTTCAACCGGAAGTTTAGCGGGAAATTTAAAATTGCACTTTATAAGTTAACCCGGCCGTATTGGCATGTGTTGCAATATTAAAGGCCTACTGAAAGCCACTACTACCGACCACGCAGTCTGATAGTTTATATATCAATGATGAAATCTTAACATTGCAACACATGCCAATACGGCCGGGTGAACTTATAAAGTGCAATTTCAAATTTCCCGCCACACTTCCGGTTAAAACGTTTTATTATGCTGACGTATGCGTGTGACGTCACGAGGGCAAGGGAAGTATTCGGAGCCCGTAGAAAAAGCTCTGTTTTCATTTCATAATTCCACAGTATTCTGGACATCTGTCTTGGTAAATCTTTTGCAATTTGTTTAATGAACAATGGAGGCTGCAAAGAAGAACGTTGTAGGTGGGATCGGTGTATTAGCGGCTGGCTGTAGCAACACAACAAGGACTACTTACCCTGATAGCAGACGCCTAGCCGATGCTAGCCGCCAAACCCACGGATGAAGTCCTTCGTCGCTCCGTCGATCGCTGGAACGCAGGTGAGCACGGGTGTTGATGAGCAGATGAGGGCTGGCTGGCGTAGGTGGAGCGCTAATGTTTTTATCATAGCTCTGTTAGGTCCGGTTGCTAAGTTGCTAAGTTAGCCTTAGCGTCGTTAGCAACAGCATTGTTAAGCTTTACCAGGCTGAGAATTATTAACCGTGTAGTTACAGGTCCATGGTTTAATAGTATTGTTGATATTCTGTCTATCCTTCCAGTCAGGGATTTATGTATTTTGTTTCTATCTGCATTTGAGAACGATGCTATCACGTAGCTCCGTAGCTAAAGTGCTTCGCCGATGTATTGTCGTGGAGATAAAAATCACTGTGAATGTCCATTTCGCGTGCTCGACTCTCATTTTCAAGAGGATATAGTATCCGAGGTGGTTTAAAATACAAATCCGTGATCTACAATAGAAAAAAGAGAGAGTGTGGAATCCAATGAGCCCTTGTACCTAAGTTACAGTCAGAGCGAAAAAAGATACGTCCTGCACTGCACTCTAATCCTTCACTCTCACGTTCCTCATCCACAAATCTTTCATCCTGGCTCAAATTAATGGGGTAATCGTCGCTTTCTCGGTCCGAATCGCTCTTGCTGCTGGTGTAAACAGTGGTGAAATGTGAGGAGCCTTTCAACCTGTGACGTCACGCTACTTCCGGTACAGGCAAGGCTTTTTTTTATCAGTGACCAAAACTTTATCGTCGATGTTCTCTACTAAATCCTTTCAGCAAAAATATGGCAATATCGCGAAATGACCAAGTATGACACATAGAATGGATCTGCTATCCCCGTTTAAATAAACAAATTTCATTTCAGTCTGCTTTTAACATCCATGTACAATTTGAACATGCACTACACAACTCAACTAAAACTATAGTTTAATCCTAATCCTGATTGTATTTACTTTTTTGTAGGCTCCAGCAACTGTATTGACAGCAACAATTTTGTTTTATAACACAAATAAATTATTGTTGTTTGTCGTTTTTCTTTTAACTATACATGTTTATGCTTATCAAAGTTTGCAAATCCGTGTCTTTCTTTGCATGGACATCCCTTATTTCTGAAATGTTCTGAATGTAAGGGCGGAATGCAGACTGGCATTCTGGACGTAACAGACACATAGTAAAGATAGCAGTGCGGCTAGACGGGTATCACATACTCTCGCCTTGTTCTGCCGGCAGGTGTTAAAACTTGTGTTTCCTCTGTTTCTTTTGTTGACCAAAATAATAGAAAACGGACAGAACCACAGGACTGCACTTGGAATAGTCATTGAAAATGGGCAATGCCACTTCAAACACAACAGGATTAATGACAGCAGCGTGTGTTGCCATTGAAGGAAAATAAACAGTCTGTTAACACTGATGATGCAACATCAGATAATAGATAGTTGATAATTATGATCATTGACCAGACTACATAGGCGCAAGTTTAGCTCTGATCTGCAGATTTCCACCAAACATTACCACCAAACTCACAAATCACAGTCACATCCTTAACTTCTCAGTCCTTCATTAAACAAGAAATAAGGCCTACCTCTGCAGAACATGTTCCTCCCTTGCAGATCTCTCAGAGTCCCATTCCATGTAAAACAATTGTGACCATAACAGGACATGATGTTTGTTTAATGTGATTACCCGCCATGGGAAATGTTCAAATAGTCAAGAGAAAAAGGCATTCCCTTCCCTTTTTTGTCTTGCTCTTTCAAGGGAGCAAGCCTGATGGAAATCCGGGGAGGTGTACAGTATGTGCCTGAAGAGATCGAGTGAGTGAGGAGCACCTGTCTGAGTTTAAAATGTTCTTGTGTTTGCCCATTGGTTGGAAACCCAAATGTCAAACACCACCGAAGACTGTGTATGCTTCTGACTGGGTGGTTTCAATTTATAGCTGAGATCGAAAACTACGTGTGTGGGTTGTGTCCTTTGAGGTGTAACGGTACACTGCCTTTTACTGCAGAGAGTGTAGGTTGCATATGGTAACAAGTTAAAAGTAATTTCAAACCCATTTTATAATTGTAATGCTTTAATAGGTTGTGAAATACTGCATTTCAACAGTGCCTACAATATGTAATCAATGAAATCATGAAAAACAAGCTACAGTTTAAGTTTTTATTATTAATCCATTCCACTGTTTTGCACAGAGCTGCAATCTATTTGTAGCGGCAGGGGGTGGCCAGGGGGAGTGTCACTATGACACCATCATATCATTTGAATTTTTGGATATGGTGTATGTTTTTTTTAAAAGGAAAAAAATATAAACACTACCGTTCAAAAGTTTGGGGTCGCCCAAACAATTTTGTGGAATAGCCTTCATTTCTAAGAACAAGAATAGACTGTCGAGTTTCAGATGAAAGTTCTCTTTTTCTGGCCATTTTGAGCGTTTAATTGACCCTGCAAATGTGATGCTCCAGAAACTCAATCTGCTCAAAGGAAGGTCAGTTTTGTAGCTTCTGTAACGAGCTAAACTGTTTTCAGATGTGTGAACATGATTGCACAAGGGTTTTCTAATCATCAATTAGCCTTCTGAGCCAATGAGCAAACACATTGTACCATTAGAACACTGGAGTGATAGTTGCTGGAAATGGGCCTCTATACACCTATGTAGATATTGCACCAAAAACCAGACATTTGCAGCTAGAATAGTCATTTACCACATTAGCAATGTATAGAGTGTATTTCTTTAAAGTTAAGACTAGTTTAAAGTTATCTTCATTGAAAAGTACAGTGCTTTTCCTTCAAAAATAAGGACATTTCAATGTGACCCCAAACTTTTGAACGGTAGTGTATACATATATTTAAAGTACTGTATTTTCCAGACCATAGAGCACACCGGATTATAAGGCGCACTGCCGATGAGTGGTCGAGACAGGTTTATATTCATACAAACCCCGTTTCCATATGAGTTTTGAAATTGTGTTAGATGTAAATATAAACGGAATACAATGATTTGCAGATCCTTTTCAACCCATATTCAATTGAATGCACTACAAAGACAACATATTTGATGTTCAAACTCATAAACTTTATTTTTTTTTTGCAAATAATAATTAACTTAAAATTTCATGGCTGCAACACGTGCCAAAGTGGTTGGGAAAGGGCATGTTCACCACTGTGTTACATGGCCTTTCCTTTTAACAACACTCAGTAAACATTTGGGAACTGAGGAGACACATTTTTGAAGCTTCTCAGGTGGAATTCTTTCCCATTCTTGCTTGATGTACAGCTTAAGTTGTTCAACAGTCCGGGGGTCTCCCTTGTGCTATTTTAGGCTTCATAATGCGCCACACATTTTCAATGGGAGACAGGTCTGGACTACAGGAAGGCCAGTCTAGTACCCGCACTCTTTTACTATGAAGCCACGTTGATGTAACACGTGGCTTGGCATTGTCTTGCTGAAATAAGCAGGGGCGTCCACGGTAACGTTGCTTGGATGGCAACATATGTTGCTCCAAAACCTGTATGTACCTTTCAGCATTAATGGTGCCTTCACAGATGTGTAAGTTACCCATGTCTTGGGCACTAATACACCCCCATACCATCACACATGCTGCCTTTTACACTTTGCGCCTAGAACAATCCGGATGGTTCTTTTCCTCTTTGGTCCGGAGGACACGACGTCCACAGTTTCCAAAAACAATTTGAAATGGGGACTCGTCAGACCACAGAACACTTTTCCACTTTGTATCAGTCCATCTTAGATGAGCTCAGGCCCAGCGAAGCCGACGGCGTTTCTGGGTGTTGTTCATAAACGGTTTTCGCCTTGCATAGGAGAGTTTTAACTTGCACTTACAGATGTAGCGACCAACTGTAGTTACTGACAGTGGGTTTCTGAAGTGTTTCTGAGCCCATGTGGTGATATCCTTTACACACTGATGTCGCTTGTTAATGCAGTACAGCCTGAGGGATGGAAGGTCAAGGGCTTAGCTGCTTACGTGCAGTGATTTCTCCAGATTCTCTGAACCCTTTGATGATATTACGGAGTGTAGATGGTGAAATCCCTAAATTCCTTGCAATAGCTGGTTGAGAAAGGTTTTTCTTAAACTGTTCAACAATTTGCTCACGCATTTGTTGACAAAGTGGTGACCCTCGCCCCATCCTTGTTTGTGAATGGCTGAGCATTTCATGGAATCTACTTTTACCCAATCATGGCACCCACCTGTTCCCAATTAGCCTGTTCACCTGTGGGATGTTCCAAATAAGTGTTTGACGATCATTCCTCAACTTTATCAGTATTTATTGCCACCTTTCCCAACTTCTTTGTCACGTGTTGCTGCCATCAAATTCTAAAGTTAATGATTATTTGCAAACAAAAAAAAAAAGTTTATCAGTTTGAACATCAAATATGTTGTCTTTGTAGCATATTCAACTGAATATGGGTTGAAAATGATTTGCAAATCATTGTATTCCATTTTATATTTACATCTAACACAATTTCCCAACTCATATGGAAACGGGGTTTGTACAAAAGGCGCATTAAAGGAGTCATATTATAATTTTTTTTCTAAATTGAAAACACTTCCTTGTGGTGTACATAACATGTAATGGTGGTTCTTTGGTCGAAATGTTTTGTGACATGTGACAAAACGCCAGATAATATGTCTTACCTTATACACACACCATAATAAAACTTGTATGTTGAAGCACAGTACAATCCATCAAGTGGTGTGGCTTCATAGCTTACCAAAGTCATACTAAAACATTTTGATCGATTTTTGAGTGCTGTGTGTAATGTTCTATATTTTCAATGGCACATATAACATTTTGGTGTTGTGACATATTGCAATCTACACGTATCTCTTATGTGTGACTGCCATCTAGTGGTCACACTTATCATTTCAACATGTACCAAATAAACTAGCTTCAGGGGCGGTAAGCACATACCAAAATTATTCCGTACATTAGACACACCGGGTTATAAGGCGCACTGTTGAGTTTTGAGAAAATTAAAGTGCGCCTTATAGTCCAAAAATAACGGTTTGCTGTCAAATGATATTTTTTTAAAATCCGATTAATCACACTTTTGAATTTGAATTAATCATGATTAATCACAGATAGTACTCGCTTGTATTCAATTGTTTTAAAAAAGACAATATTTGTACACAAATATTTAGGTCTTTTTTTTGGACACAATTGAATTGTCAGAATGTCATACAGGAACATATAAATGTTAAGTTGAATCCACACTTATTTACAAAAAAAAAAGATTACTGACAGTGTAATAACCCGCACTTAATGTTAAGAAATGGTGAGATTTATATGTGTATTACATTATTAAAAATGTTATGAATAATCACATGAGTAAATTTTGACAGCCCTCATTTAAAGGCCTACTGAAAGCCACTACTACCGACCACGCAGTCTGATAGTTTATATATCAATGATGAAATCTTAACATTGCAACACATGCCAATATGGCCGGGTTAACTTATAAAGTGCAATTTTAAATTTCCCGCGAAATATTCTGCTGAAAACGTCTCGGTATGATGACGTTTGCGTGTGACGTCACGGATTGTAGCGGGCATATTGGGACACCTTTGTGGCCAGCTATTTAGTCGTCTGTTTTCATCGCAAAATTCCACAGTGTTCTGGACATCTGTGTTGGTGAATCTTTTGCAATTTGTTTAATGAACAATGGAGACTGCAAAGAAGAAAGCTGTAGGTGGGATCGGTGTATTAGCGGCCGGCTGCAGCAACACAATCAGGAGGACTTTGAGTTGGATAGCAGATGCGCTACCGTGAGTATGCAGCTTTGGCTTCTAAACATTTGATCGCTTGCCCGTACGTGCTTGCCGCTATGTGCATGTCACGTACGTAACTTTGGGGAAATATATGTGCTGTATGAACTGTACAGAGGTGAACGGTACTTTGGGCTGTGGGATTGAGTGTGTTGTGCGAGTGTTTGAGTTGTATCGGTGGGTTATATGGACGGGAGGGGGGAGGTGTTTGTTATGCGGATTAATTTGTGGCATATTAAATATAAGCCTGGTTGTGTTGTGGCTAATAGAGTATATAAATGTCTTGTGTTTATTTACTTTTTTAGTCATTCCCAGCTGAATATCAGGTCCCACCCGCCTCTCACAGCATCTTCCCTATCTGAATCGCTTCCACTGCCCTCTAATCCTTTACTCTCACTTTCCTCATCCGCAAATCTTTCATCCTCGCTCAAATTAATGGGGTGATCGTCGCTTTCTCGGTCCGAATCGCTCTCGCTGCTGGTGGCCATGATTGTAAACAACGTGCAGATGTGAGGAGCTCCACAACCTGTGACGTCACGCTACTTCCGGTACAGGCAAGGCTTTTTTTATCAGCAACCAAAAGTTGCGAACTTTATCGTCGATGTTCTCTACTAAATCCTTTCAGCAAAAATATGGCAATATTGCGAAATGATCAAGTATGACACATAGAATGGACCTGCTATCCCCGTTTAAATAAGAACATTTCATTTCAGTAGGCCTTTAAAGACAAATCTCTGTTATCAGTTACTAGTGTAAGCATATATTTTTTGTTACAATGTATTGTTTTTTTCTTTTTTTAATGGTTGCTGCTAGTATTATTACACTTTGGTTTATTATACCATCAAACCTGTCTATACAAAATATACAAATTCACTTGTTGACTTGTGTATTTGAAATGTAACAATAGACATATTTATGATCTCAACGTAACAGTAAGTGCATCGGTTACTGTGCAGTATATGCTTACCATTTTTATGGGCATTTTAGAAGCAGTCGTGCAGTGCATCTACTTTTTTTTTCTACAGCTGAAGATGCATGAGAGGGAGGCTGTATTACTGTGCCCAAGACACAAAAAATGCATACTATATCATATCATCATCATATATATGTGGAAAAAACAAGTGTCATTATAAGCATTTTTAATGACACCAAACTAATGTAATTATTTTTAATCTTGTTTAGGGTGTACCCCGCCTTCCGCCCGAATGCGGCTGAGATAGGCTCCAGCACCCCCCGCGACCCCGAAAGGGACAGGCGGTAGAAAATGGAAGGATGGAGGGCACTCCCATAAGTCATCTAGCAGCTTTGATTTAAAAGGATGTTGCTGAATAGACGATGTGTCTAATATTTTTAATTCTGACAGTCCAAATATATTGAAAGTCACACGTAGGACGGAAGATTCTGTGTCCACCTTGCAGTGCGAGCACTCCTTTCACAGCCGTGTGCGTAACTGTGTCAGTTTGTGCGTCCTTTTCAAATATACTAGATACAACGCATCCCTGTTTTCTCCCTGTTTGCTCTCTATGTCTTGTCTTGTCTATACTCTTAAAGGCCTACTGAAAGCCACTACTACCGACCACGCAGTCTGATAGTTTATATATCAATGATGAAATCTTAACATTGCAACACATGCCAATACGGCCGGGTTAACTTATAAAGTGACATTTTAAATTTCCCGGGAAACTTCCGGTTGAAAACGTCTATGTATGATGACGTTTGCGCGTGACGTCACTGGTTGAAGCGGAAGTATTGGGACACATTGTATCCCAATACAAACAGCTCTGTTTTCATTGCAAAATTCCACAGTATTCTGGACATCTGTGTTGGTGAATCTTTTGCAATTTGTTTAATGAACAATGAAGACTGCAAAGAAGAAAGCTGTTGGTGGGATCGGTGTATTAGCGGCTGGCTGCAGCAACACTTTGACTTGGATAGCAGACGCGCTATCTGCTGCTAATCCGCATCGATGATCGGGTGAAGTCCTTCATCGCGCCGTCGATCGCTGGAACGCAGGTGAGCACGGGTGTTGATGAGCAGATGAGGGCTGGCGTAGGTGGATAGCTAATGTTTTTAGCGTAGTTCTGTCGAGGTCCCGTAGCTAAGTTAGCTTCAATGGCGTCGTTAGCAACAGCATTGCTAGGCTTTGCCAGGCGGTGCAGCATTAACCGTGTGGTTACAGGTCCAGAGTTTCGTAGTATTGTTGATCTTCTGTCTATCCTTCCAGTCAGGGGCTTATTTCATGTGTTTCTATCTGCATTTAAGCACGATGCTATCACGTTAGCTCCGTAGCTAAAGTGCTTCACCGATGTATTGTCGTGGAGATAAAAGTCACTGTGAATGTCCATTTCGCGTTCTCGACTCTCATTTTCAAGAGGATATAGTATCCGAGGTGGTTTAAAATACAAATCCGTGATCCACAATAGAAAAAGGAGAAAGTGTGGAATCCAATGAGCCAGCTTGTACCTAAGTTACGGTCAGAGCGAAAAAAGATGAAAATGTGTAATGACTGGTTGTTGCTGAGGTAATACGTTTAACAGGAGGATAGATTAAGTTTTCTCTATACTGATCAGAGATCAGCACAGGGCACCAGCTCCCTCTCACTTCTGTTGCCCTCCCCCATGAACCCACTGATCCCACGACCATCCATGCTACCACACACACACACACACACACACACACACACACACACACACACACACACACGCACACACGCACACACACCCACACACGTTATATCTAGTGTATTTCCATCCGTATATTCCTTTCATGTTCCAACCACAAATACACTTTTTTAGTCAGCCTCGTACTGGATGCGTCCTGGACGTGTCCAAAGCTGACACACACGCCATTTATTTAAATCCAGTTAAATAGGATCCAATTCAAGTGATGAAGTATGAGTATTTTCAATGAGGACTGAGTTACACCAAAGTCTATTTAGAGCAACAGCAACTATATCCTGCTGGCAAGGAACTCGGCAAATGAGAGGCACAAGGAGAACACTGAAACCTAATGTGTGACAATGTATTTCAGACCTCCAAATAATCGTGCTCAATTAATCGTGAAAAGCTGACCTGCATGATTGAACGGCTCCAAAATACATGTTAACAGATTGCTCAGCATTGACATGCATCAACACATTTAATGCTAACGACTCTTTTCTGCTTTGTGGGAACCTAGAATGACCTTTACGAAGGCATACTCCCTCTAGACTAGGACTGGTCAACTAGTGCCTGGGGGCCAAATCCAATCTGTGAATGACAATACCAAGGTCAGATCAGCACAAAACTTGGGAGACAAACATTTTTGCAGCAAATTCCTAAAAACATTAGAGTGCTCCTGTTGTTGTACAGGAGAACTTGGTCCACTGAAAACACATTGGCAGATTCTTTGTTGCCATTTTACCCTTGCTAGCAAATATACAACACTGGGGTTCGAACATTGTATTTATTGAACTGTGGTGTTCCTCAAGACAACCCTTGAAGTCCTTTTTGGCAGTTACATATTTTTTTCGTAATGTGACTTATGTAATTATGGTGCTGTTGTAGCTTGTTTACTTCATATGAAGTAGTCATCTATTCAGCTCCTTTACTTTTCCTTGTAGTGATTCTCAAGGTTACAATTTAGGTCCTCTCTTTTTCATAATTTGGGCTATTCTACTGGTGGCCCGCAAATTCAGTTAAAAAAACTTGTGAGAGAGTCACATTTTTGCAGCAGATTATTAGAAACACAGGAGTGCTGTCAGAAATTATACTTGACTAGCTTTTTTGCAGATGGTCCTGAAAGAACAGCAGAGCGCTTTTGTAACTCAAAACAAAATAAATACCGTAATTTCCGGACTATAAGCCGCTACTTTTCCCCCTCGTTCTGGTCCCTGCGGCTTATACAACGGTGCGGCTTATTTACGCCCTGTTCTTCTCCGACACCGACAAAGAGGATTTCGGTGGTTTTAGTACGCAGGAGGAAGACGATGACACAATGATTAAAGACTGACTTTTCATATACCGGTAGGCTGGTTATTTTGATAACGTACAGGCGAGCACTTTGTATTACTTTGCACCGTTGTATTATTTGTACTCTGCACGAATGCTGTTCGCCATGTCAAAGATGTGAAAGTTTGATTGAAATATTGAAAGATTTATTGTTAATAAATGGGACGCTTTGCGTTCCCAAACAGTCATCTCTGTCCCGACAATCCCCTCCGTGGTAGCAGGAACCCCTATATACTACGGTAATTACACATCAAAACCCTGCGGCTTATAGTCGGGTGCGGCTTATATATGGAGCAATCTGTATTTTCCCCTAAATTTAGCTGGTGCGGCTTATAGTCAGGTGCGGCTTATAGTCCGGAAATTACGGTAGACCTGTCAAAGACTATTCTATCTAACACAAAAGGTCCAGCAAGGAAGTGCACAAAATCACAAGTCAATAGCATTTCACATAGAAACAATCCTCGAGCCCTGACGAACAGGCATAAATAACAGCTTGATTGGCAACTGCAACCAGGTGTGCCAATCAGGGACAAGCGAGGGCAACAAGCGCTCAGGGAGACATGCAGGAAATGGAACAACAATTAGAGCGCTGACAGGAAATAAACACAAATTAAAGGCCTACTGAAATGAAATGTTCTTATTTAAACGGGGATAGCAGATCCATTCTATGTGTCATACTTGATCATTTCGCGATATTGCCATATTTCTGCTGAAAGGATTTAGTAGAGAACATCGACGATAAAGTTCACAACTTTTGGTCGCTGATAAAAAAAAAGAGCCTTGCCTATACCGGAAGTAGCGTGACGTCGCAGGTTGAAGGGCTCCTCACATTTCCCCATTGTTTACACCAGCAGCGAGAGCGATTCGGACTGAGAAAGCGACGATTACCCCATTAATTTGAGCGAGGATGAAAGATTTGTGGATGAGGCACGTGAGAGTGAAGGACTAGAGTGCAGTGCAGGACGTATCTTTTTTTTGCTCTAACCGTAACTTAAGTAAAAAGGCTCATTGGATTCCACACTTTCTCCTTTTTCTATTGTGGATCACGGATTTGTATTTTAAACCACCTCGGATACTATATCCTCTTGAAAATGAGAGTCGAGAACGCGAAATGGACATTCACAGTGACTTTTATCCCCACGACAATACATTGGTGAAGCACTTTAGCTACGGAGCTAACGTGATAGCATCGTGCTTGAATGCAGATAGAAACAAAAGAAATAAGCCCCTGACTGGAAGGATAGACAGAAGATCAACAATACTACTATCAGGAGACACAGAACCAAACACTGGACCTGTAACCACACGGTTATGCTGTGCCGCCTGTCGAAGCCTAGCAATGCTGTTGCTAACGACGCCATTGAAGCTAACTTAGCTACGGGACCTCGTCAGAGCTATGATAAAAACATTAGCGCTCCACCTACGCCAGCCCTCATCATCATTTCACAATATTATGTCAGACCCACTCGACATCCATTGCTTTCGGTCTCCCTTAGAGGGGGGGGGGGGGGGGTTACCCACATATGCGGTCCTCTCCAAGGTTTCTCATAGTCATTCACATTGACGTCCCACTGGGGTGAGTTTTCCTTGCCTGTATGTGGGCTCTGTACCGAGGATGTCGTTGTGGCTTGTACAGCCCTTTGAGACACTTGTGATTTAGGGCTATATAAATAAACATTGATTGATTGATTGATCTGCTCATCAACACCCGTGCTCACCTGCGTTCCAGCGATCGACAGCGCGACGAATGACTTCACCCGATCATCGATGCAGTCGGCGGCTAGCGTCGGATAGCGCGTCTGCTATCCAACTCAAAGTCCTCCTGGTTGTGTTGCTGCAGCCAGCCGCTAATACACCGATCCCACCTACATCTTTCTTCTTTGCAGTCTCCATTGTTCATTAAACAAATTGCAAAAGATTCACCAACACAGATGTCCAGAATACTGTGGAATTTTGAGATGAAAACAGAGCTGTTTGTATTGGATACAATGTGTCCCAATACTTCCGTTTCAACCATTGACGTCACGCGCAAACGTCATCATACATAGACGTTTTCAACCGGAAGTTTTGCGGGAAATTTAAAATTGCACTTTATAAGTTAACCCGGCCGTATTGGCATGTGTTGCAATGTTAAGATTTCATCATTGATATATAAACTATCAGACTGCATGGTCGGTAGTAGTGGGTTTCAGTAGGCCTTTAAGACCTTTGTTAGATCGGAATTTGGGTTTAACAGAATTCTGACCATACGGTAAACTACAACCTTCCCTTTTTGTCAAAAATCCTGGAAAAAATTGTTGCACCGCAGCCTAATGAAGACTTAGCATCTAACAATCTTTGTGAACCCTTTCAGTCCGGTTTCAGGGCAAATTACTCTACTGAGACTGCCCTCGCAAAAGTGACTAAATATCTATTGCTAACTATGGATGCTGATGTGTCATCCATGTTGCTGCTACTTGATCTTAGCGCTGCTTTCCATACTGTCGATTATAACATTCTATTAGCACGTATCAAAACAGGTATTGGTATGTCAGACTTAGCCTTTTCTTTCAATCATAACCATATGCCGACTGTCTTTAAAAGGCTGTGCGGTGTGTCTGCCAAAGTGCCAAAACATATGTCTCATAGTTCAACAATCTCCAAAGGCTTAAGAGATTCCAACAGTCAACTTTAGGATTTAAAGCCATCATTCATGGAAAGAAGATACTGGTTTCTTTTAGGCAAGCACTGTCTGTGTGAGTTGCCTAAAATAGACAACATAACCTTCTTTTAATCCACTGTCCCTGCACTGATATGTTCAGAGATTCTATCTCACGGTTTAAAAATAGACCACCGTACACCCACTTAATCTCTCATCAAATGAAGATTCTCCTGTCATGAAAGGATCCTCCGTACTAAAAAGATATGCCTAAAATTACAAACCCCGTTTCCTTATGAGTTGGGAAATTGTGTTAGATGTAAATATAAACGGAATACAATGATTTGCAAATCATTTTCAACCCATATTCAGTTGAATGCACTACAAAGACAACATATTTGATGTTCAAACTCATAAACTGCAATAATAATTGCAAATAATATTTAACTTAGAATTTCATGGCTGCAACACGTGCCAAGTAGTTGGGAAAGGGCATGTTCACCACTGTGTTGCATGGCCTTTCCTTTTAACAACACTCAATAAACGTTTGGGAACTGAGGAGACACATTTTTGAAGCTTCTCAGGTGGAATTCTTTCCCATTCTTGCTTGATGTACAGCTTAAGTTGTTCAACAGTCCGGGGGTCTCCGTTGTGCTATTTTAGGCTTCATAATGCACCACACATTTTCAATGGGAGACATAATATTATCCAGCTTTCTTAGTCGATTATCATAATTTACTGAGCCTAGATCTTCCAGATTCACTTGGACAACAACACCAAGTATGTTAACTGGTCCATCTGTCCACAAAACAGGCACTTTGCATTCCATTCGAAATAGCGTTCCTTTTAGATTTCCGATCCTTCATATTTTACATTTATCATAATTAAGCTTAAAGGCCTACTGAAATGATTTTTTTAAATTTAAATGGGGATAGCAGATCCATTCTATGTGTCATACTTGATCATTTTGCGATATTGCCATATTTTTGCTGAAAGGATTTAGTAGAGAACATCGATGATAAAGTTCGCAACTTTTGGTCGCTGATAAAAAAAAAGCCTTGCCTATACCGGAAGTAGCGTGACGTCACAGGGGATAGGGCTGCTCACAATTCCCTATTGTTTACAATGCAGCGAGAGAGATTCGGACCAAGAAAGCGACGATTACCCCATTAATTTGAGCGAGGATGAAAGATTTGTGGATGAGGAACGTGAGAGTGAAAGACTAGAGTGCAGTGCAGGACGCATCTTTTTTCGCTCTGACCGTAACTTAGGTACAAGCTGGTTCATTGGATTCCACACTCTCTCCTTTTTCTATTGTGGATCACGGATTTGTATTTCAAACCACCTCGGATACTATATCCTCTTGAAAATGAGAGTCGAGAACGCGAAATGGACATTCACAGTGACTTTTATCTCCACGACAATACATCAGCGAAGCACTTTAGCTACGGAGCTAACGTGATAGCATCGTGCTTAAATGCATATAGAAACAAAATAAATAAACCCCTGACTGGAAGGATAGATAGAAAATCAACAATACTATTAAACCATGGACATGTAGCTACACGGTTAATGCTTTCCAGCCTGGCGAATGTTAACAATGGTGTTGCTAACGACGGCATTGAAGCTAACTTAGCAACCGGACCTCACAGAGCTATGCTAAAAACATTAGCTATCCACCTACGCCAGCCAGCCCTTATCTGCTCATCAACACCCGTGCTCACCTGCGTTCCAGCGATCGACGGTGCGACGAAGGACTTCACCCGATCACAGATGCGGTCGGCGGCCCGGAGACGGAGGAAGTTAAGGTGAGTTCGGCGGCTAGCGCGTCTGCTATCCACCTCAAAGTCCTCATGGTTGTGTTGCTGCAGCCAACCGCTAAAACACCGATCCCACCTACAGCTTTCTTCTTTGCAGTCTCCATTGTTCATTAAACAAATTGCAAAAGATTCACCAACACAGATGTCCAGAATACTGTGGAATTTTGAGATGAAAACATAATTTTTTGTATAGGATTCAATGTGTCCGCATACTTACGTTTCGAGGATTGACGTCATGCGCATACGTAATCATACATAGACATTTTCAACCGGAAGTTTAGCGGGAAATTTAAAATTGCAGTTTATAAGTTAACCCGGCCGTATTGGCATGTGTTGCAATGTTAAGATTTCATCATTGATATATAAACTATCAGACTGCGTGGTCGGTAGTAGTGGCTTTCAGTAGGCCTTTAAAAATGGCACTAAGAGGGACTACTCTCAATACTTAGACGGAAAAAAAAAAAGACAACATAAAGGAAGTAGTTGAAAGCTTCAATAATTATTTTGTAAATATTGGACCAAAATTGGAAGAAAGGATTCCAGACTCAGTTTCAATTGAGGACTATAATGATACCATAGAGCGAAATCCCAACTCCATGTTCCTCAGTAATGTGACACAGGAGGAAATAGTTACAATCGTGAAAAAATTTAAATCTAAGACTTCAACTGATTGTAACGGAATTGAATATGGAAACGATAAAAAAGGTTATTGAAGAGATCTCAGGACCATTAATGTATATTAGTAACCTATCATTTCAAACAGGTACATTTCCAAACAAAATGAAAATAGCTAACGTTGCACCAATTTATAAGACTGGAGACAAACATCAATTTACAAATTATAGACCTGTTTCTCTACTTCCACAATTGTCTAAAATCATTGAAAAACTGTTCAATAACAGATTAGAGAGTTTCATAAATAAAAAAAGAATACTCAAATAGAAGTAATATGGATACAGAGCTAATGTTTCAACTTCAATGGCTTTAATTGAAATTACAGAAGAAATTACCAATGCAATAGATAGTAAAAAATGTGCGGCAGCAGTTTTTATGGATCTAACTAAAGCATTTGACACAATTAATCACAATATTTTAATCAAAAAACTAGAACGATACGGCATCAGAGGGTTAGTCTTAAACTGGATAAGAAGTTATCTAACAAACAGGAAACAATACGTGAAGCTAGGCGAACACACGTCTACAACGCTAAATATATCCTGTGGTGTACCTCAGGGATCAATACTAGGACCTAAATTATTCAATCTCTATATACATGACATTTGTAAAGTAACAAAAGATTTAAAGTTAGTACTATTTGCGGATGATACAACAGCGTTTTGCTCAAGAGAGAACACACAGAAGATAATACAAATAATAACAGAAGAAATGAACAAATTAAAAAGATGGTTTGACAAAAACAGACTATCGTTGAATCTCAGTAAAACTAAAATAATGCTATTTGGTAACAGCAGAAGAGAAAGTCAAACACAAATACAAATAGATGGAGTAGAAATTGATTATAGAAACTGGAAATTGTGATGTATCGTGTTGTATGCATGCATGTTCCAAATAAACTCAAACTCAACTCAACTCACATGACCACAACACAATGGAACTGTTTTGCTGTCTGCAGTAATGCTCACTGCCAGCAGAGGGCGTTTGTAACAGAAATAGTCCTGCATTTTTTTCATACACCTCTTTTAAATGGTGTTTTTCTTATTCTTGTTGTTTGAGTAAAGGAGGAAATGGTGGTTACATAATAAAGTGTCATCAAATGTCAATCGTTTTGCGGCAGTGGTGAATGCCACAGTGTTTTGTAGTAGAGTTGGCACAGTACAGTAAATTGACAGTTAATATTTAAACATTTGACATTTAGAACAATTTTGAACAGAAATAGTTCATGCACATTCAGATAAATTCCTCAAAATTACAATTAAAAAAATGTTGGCCGGGGGCGGGGCTGTATATATGCGCACTAATTGACTGAAAGAGCACGCACTTGGCGTGATGATGTCATGTTATCCATGGAAAAATGCATTTTAAGACCATATGATTTGCCTGAGCGGCTAGGAAACTTGTTGCCTTTCCATTAAGAACAATAAATTAGTTGTTAGTGTAAGTTTGCTGGTTTCAAGAAATGTAATGCCGAGCGCATATTATGTTAAGATAATGGCACTAGCATTTACTTCATTTAAAGGCCTACTAAAATGAGATTTTCTTATTTAAACGGGGATAGCAGATCCATTCTATGTGTCATACTTGATCATTTCGCGATATTGCCATATTTTTGCTGAAAGTATTTAGTAGAGAACATCGACGATAAAGTTTGCAACTTTTGGTCGCTGATAAAAAAGCCTTGCCTGTACCGGAAGTAGCGTGACGTCATAGGTTGTGGAGCTCCTCACATTTCCCCATTGTTTACAATCATGGCCACCAGCAGCGAGAGCAATTCTGACCGAGAAAGCGACGATTTCCCCATTAATTTGAGCGAGGATGAAAGATTTGTGGATGAGGAAAGTGAGAGTGAAGGATTAGAGGGCAGTGGAAGCGATTCAGATAGGGAAGCTGCTGTGAGAGGCGGGTGGGACCTGATATTCACCTGGGAATGACTAAAACAGTAAATAAACACAAGACATATATACTGTATACTCTATTAGCCACAACACAACCAGGCTTATATTTAATATGCCACATAAGAAACACCTCCACCCTACGGTCCATATAACCTGCCAATACAAATCAAACACCCGCACAACACACTCAATCCCACAGCCCAAAGTACCGTTCACCTCCGCAAAGTTCATACAGCACATATATTTCCCCAAAGTCACGTACGTGACATACACATAGCGGCACGCACGGACGGGCAAGCGATCAAATGTTTGGAAGCCGCAGCTGCGTACTCACGGTACTGCGTATCCAACTCAAAGTCCTCCTGGTAAGAGTCTCTGTTGTCCCAGTTCTCCACAGGCCAATGGTAAAGCTTGACTGTCATCTTTCGGGAATGTAAACAATGAAACACCGGCTACGTGTTTGTGTTGCTGCAGCCAGCTGCTAATACACCGCTTCCCACCTACAGCTTTCTTCTTTGCGGTCTCCATTGTTCATTAAACAAATTGCAAAAGATTCACCAACACAGATGTCCAGAATACTGTGGAATTTTGCGATGAAAACAGACGACTTAATAGCTGGCCACAATGCTGTCCCAAAATGTCCGCTACAATCCGTGACGTCACGCGCAAACGTCATCATACCGAGACGTTTTCAGCAGGATATTTTGCGGGAAATTTAAAATTGCACTTTACTAATCTAACCCGGCCGTATTGGCATGTGTTGCAATGTTAAGATTTCATCATTGATATATAAACTATCAGACTGCGTGGTCGGTAGTAGTGGCTTTCAGTAGGCCTTTAAGAACATTTTTCAACATATTGAGCAAAAAGGTCTCTCTTTTTCTACCAAGAAAAGTGCACTTGTTATTAGTGAGAATATACTTATTTTAAGGTATTTTTGGGTTCATTGAGGTTAGCTAATTTTACCTGTTTTGGAAAGTCTTGACAAGCCACATTTTCTTGTTCTATTGGCAGATAATTTTGCTTAGTTCAAATAAAATATCCCTCATTTTTTTTTTTTTTTGGTTCGGCCCAAATTGAGCCTAATCAGTGCGGGCAGGTGTGTTCACCTGTATAAAGCCCTCAGCCCCGCCCTCACTCTGGCAGTCACCAGTTCAAAGCCATGGTGAGAGAGAGAGAGAGAGAGAGAGAGAGAGAGAGAGAGAGAGTGTTTGTCATTTGTTTGTTGACTGAGTGCTTTTCACTGAGTAAAGAGATTGAATGCTTTGAGAGGAAGTTAATGGCAAACTGTGACAGTGGACACAACATTTGTTCTTTTTGTGACAACTTCAAAAAGTCTCAGAGGGAGAGCCCAAGGCAATGTGGAGGAGACCTGGTTGTTTCAGCACGAGCTACTCAGCCCGCCGCACATGTTCCACGGTGATGTCTGCACAAATGTGTCCGGGTGAAATCGAAATGGGGAAACTAACATTTTCCTCTAAATTTAGGTCTGAAATTCCACCAGTGGCTAAAAATTTGCCTCAGGAGCTGAGCTGCGAACTGACTGACATTACAACTCCAAGTAAGTCACTTCTAGAGATCACCTTAGCACAGACCTGGGCAAATGAAGGCCCGGGGGCCACATGCGGCCCGTTAAGTTTTTCAATCTGGCCCGCCGGACATTCCCAAATAATTTGTTTAGATGTTTAAGATGTAAAGTGTAGCTGCCATTATGATGTGCAGTCATGTTTTCTAATGACCGTAAGTCTTCAACTATATAGTCTTTCAATACTTTGAGTCTGTATCATATACTAGTTACTATGGTCATCTAATCAGTTACTATGGTCATCTAATCAGTTACTATGGTCATCTAATCGGTTACTATGGACATCTAATCGGTTACTATGGTCATCTAATCGGTTACTATGGTCTACTAATCGGTTACTATGGACATCTAATCGGTTACTATGGACATCTAATTGGTTACTATGGACATCTAATCAGTTACTATGGACATCTAATCAGTTCCTATGGTCATCTAATCAGTTACTATGGACATCTATGGTCATCTAATCAGTTACTATGGTCATCTAATCAGTTACTATGGTCATCTAATCAGTTACTATGGTCATCTAATCAGTTACTATGGACATCTAATCAGTTACTATGGACATCTAAGGTCATCTGATCAGTTACTATGGTCATCTAATCAGTTACTATGGTCATCTAATCAGTTACTATGGACATCTAAGGTCATCTAATCAGTTACTATGGTCATCTAATCGGTTACTATGGTCATCTAATCAGTTACTATGGACATCTAATCAGTTACTATGGACATCTAGTCAGTTACTATGGACATCTAAGGTAATCTAATCAGTTACTATGGTCATCTAATCAGTTACTATGGTCATCTAATCAGTTACTATGGTCATCTAATCAGTTACTATGGACATCTAATCGGTTACTATGGACATCTAATCGGTTACTATGGACATCTAATCAGTTACTATGGACATCTAATCAGTTACTATGGACATCTAATCAGTTACAATGGACATCTAATCAGTTACAATGGACATCTAATCGGTTACTATGGACATCTAATCGGTTACTATGGACATCTAATCGGTTACTATGGACATCTAATCGGTTACTATGGACATCTAATCGGTTACTATGGACATCTAATCAGTTACTATGGACATCTAATCAGTTACTATGGACATCTAAGGTAATCTAATCAGTTACTATGGTCATCTAATCAGTTACTATGGTCATCTAATCAGTTACTATGGTCATCTAATCAGTTACTATGGACATCTAATCAGTTACAATGGACATCTAATCAGTTACAATGGACATCTAATCGGTTACTATGGACATCTAATCGGTTACTATGGACATCTAATCCGTTACTATGGACATCTAATCAGTTACAATGGACATCTAATCGGTTACTATGGACATCTAATCGGTTACTATGGACATCTAATCCGTTACTATGGACATCTAATCCGTTACTATGGACATCTAATCAGTTACTATGGACATCTAATCAGTTACTATGGACATCTAATCAGTTACTATGGACATCTAATCGGTTACTATGGACATCTAATCGGTTACTATGGACATCTAATCAGTTACTATGGACATCTAATCAGTTACTATGGACATCTAATCGGTTACAATGGACATCTAATCGGTTACTATGGACATCTAATCGGTTACTATGGACATCTAATCCGTTACTATAGACATCTAATCCGTTACTATGAGTTGTGTTGAGTTTGAGTTTATTTGGAACATGCATGCATACAACATAATGCATCACAATTTCCAGTTTCTCTTTTCAACATGTTTGGAAAAGCAGTAGGAAGAAGCAGAGCTTATTTAATCCTACCCCTTTTCTTTTACATAACAGTTGCTAAAACTTTTGTTCACTTCCTGTTCTCAATGTATTCACAATATACTCCATAAGTAATCACAATATAAATAAATGAATAAATAATTGGTGGAGTAAGTTACATTTCAAGTGATGTGATAAGTAAGATTATTTTGAGAATGAAAGAATGGATGGATGAAATAAATTCAGAATGTTTAATGGTTCTTCTTCTTTGTACTTTGTAAACACTTTAAGTTTGAAGAGTTTCTTGAAGTGGATCATATTAGTACATTGTTTGATTGCTTTGCTTAATCCATTCCATAATTTCATTCCACATACTGATATACTGAAGGTCTTAAGTGTTGTACGTGCAAACAAATGTTTTAAATTACATTTTTCTCTAACATTATATTTCTCTTTTTTTGAGAAGAATTGTTGTATATTCGTGGCTAGCAGGTTATAGTTTGCTTTGTGTATAATTTTAGCTGTTTGCAAATTCACTATGTCGTGGAATTTCAGTATCTTTGATTCAATAAATAATGTTGTCTATATCCAACATTATGTATTATTATAACTGATCTTTTTTGTAACACCGTTAATGAATGAAGTGTACTTTTGTAATTGTTTCCCCATATTTCTGCACAATAACTCGTATATGTAACACTAGTGAGCAGTAGAGAATAGGAAGTGATTTTTGGTCTACAACATGTTTTACTTTATTCATCATTGACGTGTTTCTTGCTACTTTATGTTGTATATTTTTTACATGAGATTTCCAGTTCGTTATCATCAATCATTATACCTAGAAATTTGGTCTCATTTACTCTTTCAATTTCTTCTGTCTATTTGTATTTGTGTTTGACTTTCTCTTCTGCTGTGTTCTGTTGTTGCTTTTCTCAGATCTTTTTTTCATTCCTTTAATTCCATTCTTTCAATTCTGTCATGATCCTTGGTCCGGATCATGTTTTTGTGTTTTCTGTTAGTTTTGGACTCCTTTTTTAGTTCCTGTTTGTGCACCTCCTGAGTTTGTTTTGGTTGCCATGGTTGCTCATTATGTTCACCTGTCTCTGATTAGTGTTCGGCCGCTCACCTGCTACCCGAGCACTAATCGGAGGCATTATTTAAGCCTGCCCTTTGCCGGTCAGTCAGCCTGGCGTCATTATTTGCCACAAGCACCGGTTACGTGAGTTTTGCCTTGTCTCTAGTTGTTTGCTTCATGCCTTGCTACGTAAGTCTTGTTTGTTCGTGCTACAGTTAGTACGTTTTTCTCGTCCATAGTTTATGCTAAGTGGTAGTTTAGCATCCAGTGCGATCGGCACATTTTTCCTGTTGCTTGTTTACTGTTTTTTGGTACTTCGCGTTATTTTTGAGAATAAATCCTGTTTTTACCCGGAGTGGTCCGTCTGCATTCCTGGGAGAACGTCCCCGCATGTCGACCCCGACAAATTCTTCTATCATTTCTTTAAATTCATGTGATAGTTTTTGTAGTATCCCTTCTAGATTCCCATCATGTCCTGAGTCCAACCTCAAATCTTGTTCCCACTTGTGTCCTGTGTCAGCTGACACCGAACGTTTCGGGACTTCAGTCTTTCCTTTAGCTTTTGGCATGGCGGCAGTTTGTGTGCCATGTTGTTCCAGACCACAGCAAACATTACCTGTCTTGCCAAAGATTGTAATAAATCTATTAAAAGAAGACATCCTAAACTTCATATGGAATTTCAACATTTCTGTCAACGAAGATTTGCTTCAGCCTGCGACACGTAGTCATTTTGATAGTAGGCTATTATAGCTAATATAGACACTTATATCATGTGTTGCCTTCATTATAACACTTTTATATACGGCTTTTCATTTTTGCGGCTCCACAGAGATTTTTTTTTTTGTATTTTCGGTTCAATGGGCGAGGGCGGACCTACGTCACTTCCGCCTACCAATCCCCTAGCAGCCGGTCGCCATATTGAATTCGTTGAAAACAAACCAGCTCACAGCGAACACAGCATTGACAGAAAAAGCATTTAACAAGGTTTCACGACATTTTAAACGGTTCTAAATGGCGTATGATTATGTAAATAGTCTTTCCAGTGAGGCTAGGTTAAGATACGAGTTAAAATGTTCTGTAGTTGGATTAAACGACTGCCCTTACCGCCTTCCAGCAGATGCGTGGACTGATACTCCTACACAATGGCCGGACATGGAATTTGGAAATCTCTATGTCTACCTCACAAGCGCACCAGGTATATTATTTCATATCTATAGAAAGCCGATTCAAATTTAAACGAAACCGGTTTTCGAAAATAGCCTATACAGGCTATAGACTATATAGTATATACCGCATGTTATTTTTGTACAACAACAACTTCAGCTGTCGAACGTTATAAGGTACGAATTCAACAAGTACCACATTAGTACCACATTAGCACGGACGGTATAGCCAAGTTGTGGTTAAGAAGGTGGATTTTTGTTCCTCATATTTACCAGAAACGAAGTGATCCGAACACACGACCCGGGACTTTGGGGGACTCCAGTGAGAACCATCCTCGTTTTCCCGGTGTAAAGCTGCGAGCCATTTGTCTCGTCTCTGTGGGCTTATATCACGCTTTGGCAGAACAAAATACGACCTTTGTTTTCCCTGTTTCCAGTTGTGGTTAGCACAACCAAAAACAACACAGTTTTTCGGCATTTTGGAGGCAGAATGACGGGTTTAATCAGCGTAGGTCGACAGGTTAAAGAGTAATGGCAACGGTTTGTTTTCAACGCCAGTCTGGTTGCTATGGCTCGAAGAACCCGTATGTAGCTCAGTTGCCCGGATGTCGGCCCTGACCCATATGGCTCTTTCAACGACCCCTGGACTAGACGGACTGCTGCTATAGCTCTTTTTTGCCTGAGGCCCAGGATGCGCTCAACTAGAACACAACCAGCCCAACCTGATATAGTCAGCACACACAAACAAGCTCCAATCTGACTGATCTTCAAAGTGTGACCCGTTGATTCAGTCACCCTCACCCCAGCATGCTAACTTTGAAAGTCCTACTTTAAAAACTGGTCCCTTCTCCGTAATGCACTGGCAATCTCCCCCTTGCTGGAACCTGGCAGGAAACCGATCCATCTTAGTGACAGCCGGAGGTTAAGAAATAAGTTTGAGCTTTGGTGAGAACTGTGAGGTAGCATCTTCTACTTTAGCACAGGGAAAGGGGCTAGCACAAATGCGTGTTATTTCTCACCTGGCTAATGGACTGGAGGTGTCAGGGGTCGTTTTTAGGAGCAAATGTCAGACATGTTTTGTCTGTCTGGGAGGTGTTTGGCTGTTCTCAGGGCCCCAAGACAGTCTGCCTCACCTGCACCATGCTCAGTGCTCTGATTGGTAGCAAGTTGTTTTAATTATTTTTAGTTTGGAACCATAGGAAAAATATATACAGATGAAGTAGTGCTCGTAATATATTTGGCTAAGTGTTTGTTGACCTAAGTCAGGGGTGTCCACACTTTTTCTGCAGGCGAGCTACTTTTCAAATGACCAAGTCGAGGTGATTTGTATGTATGTACAGTTGTGCTCATAAGTTTACATACCCTGGGAGAATTTATGATTTCTTGGCCATTCTTCAGAGAATATGAATGATAACACAAAAACCTTTCTTCCACTCATGCTTAATGGTTGTGTGAAGCTATTTATTGGCAAACAACTATTTACTCTTTTTAAATCAAAATGACAAAGTACCCAAATGACCCTGATCAAAAGTTGACATACCCCAGTGACTTTGATCTGATAACATGCACAAAAGTTGACACAAACAGGTTTGAATGGCCAATCAGGGTTCCAATCCTCACCTGTGACATGTTTGTTTGTAATTAATGTGTGTGTATAAAAGGTCAGCGAGTTTCTGGGCTTCTGACAGACCATTGCATCTTTCATCCAGTGCTGCGCAGATGTTTCTAGATTCTGAGTCATGGGGAAGGCAAAATAATTGTCAAAGGATCTGCGAGAAAAGGTATTTGAACTGCATAAAACAGGTAAGGGGTATAAAAAGATATCCAAGGAATTGAGAATGCCAATCAGCAGTGTTCAAACGCTGATTAAGAAGTGGAAAATGAGGGATTCAGGTAGACCAGCAAAGATTTCAGCCACAGCTGCCAGGAAAATTGTTCGAGGTGCAAAGAAAAATCCACAAATAACTTGCTGAAATACAGGACTCTCTGAAAAATTGTGGTGTGGCTGTTTCAAGATGCACAATAGGGAGGCACTTGAAGAAAAATGGGATGCATGGTCGAGTGGCCAAAAAGTTCAATTTTGGTCTCATCACTCCAAATTACTTTGTTCCAGAAGTTTTGAGGCTTTTTTCTATGTGCTGTGGAGTAATGTAAGCGGGATACTTTGTGACATTTGCGCAGAAATGGCTTTCTTCTGGGTACTTTCTTTTGTCATTTTGATTTAAAAAGAGTAAACACAGTTGTTTGCCAGTAAATAGTTTCACACAACCATTAAGCATGAGTGGAAGAAAAGTTTTTGTGTTATTTATATTCTCTGAAGAATGGCCAAGGAATCATGAATTCTCCCAGGGTATGTAAACTTATGAGCACAACTGTATGTATGTAAGTAAACGGACATTTTGAATTCTTGATATTCTCTCTAATTTCCCTCAGAATCAGATGTTTTTTGTTTTTTTTTACACCGGTCCATTGTACTTCACAATTTTCAACACCAGAGGGGGCTAGAGTATCAACATGTGCTGGTGTCTTATTTTGTAGTTTTGAACAGATACAGTTGCATATATCCTGTTTTTAACCGCAGTCTCAGAAAGTCCCACAGTAGGAAGTTTGTTTTCAGGTGTGTAGTGAAGCCTGCTTCTTTTTAAAGTCCTCCTGTGATAATGGGTGGTTGCATAAGCATGCTGTAGTTACTGTTGGAGTCGAAGGTGTTGGATTATAGAGGACCAGGACTGCCCTAACCTTAGTTGAAAGCTCATTTGCTGTTGAGCTTGTCAATGGAAGCAATGTTGTACATACCTGTATACGTGTGTGTGTGTATTAGGGCTGCAACAACTAATCGATTATAAAAAATTGTTGGCGATTAATTTAGTCATCGATTTGTTGGATCTATGCTATGCGCATGCGCAGAGGCAATTTTTATTTGTTTTATAAACTGCAACATGTACAAACAGCTGAGAAACAATCAAAATGAGTATGGTGCCAGTATGCTGTTTTTTTTCCAATAAAATACTGGAAAGGATAGAAATGTAGTTTGTCTCTATCCGATTATTAATTGATTAATCAAAGTAATAATCAACAGATTCATTGATTATCAAATTAATCGTTAGCTGCAGCCCTAGTGTGTGTGTGTGTGTGTGTGTGTATATGTATATATAATGTGTGTGTGTGTGTATGTATGTATGTATGTATATATATATAAAATGTGTATATAAATTGTTTTTATTTAATTTTTTAAACTTGGGACTTCCCGTGGGCCGTAATTTAGGGACCACTGGTTTAGAACTGTATATCGACTTTTTATTTTGGTTTGTTTCCTCATAAAAACTAGCGGGCACGTTGTTAGCAGTCACGGCGGCTGTTCTTTAGTTGGCCATAGTCTCTTTCTACGCAACTCTGAGGAGTGAAATCACTGCCTTAGGAAGACTTTGAACCTTTTCCCCCGGCCTTATAAGCCAATGTGTTTTATTTTTAGTCCATCTGGAATGGACCTGCATGCACTCACACGTCTTCAGTCTCTGGGTGCTAAAATGACGCCACCTTTTGTCTCTTTTGGGTCATATTTTCCATTACATCATGATACTGTCTAATAGCGTTTGTTTATTTATGAAATGTGTATTATGTTACCCGATACTCTACCACAAGAGTTCCAGAGTAATACAACATAAACACACCAATTAGGAATAATCTCTTTATTTGCTGTATGTGAGTCATGTTTACTTTTGTGTCGGAGTCAGGGCGGCCCGCTCACTCACCCTTGGCTTGGGAGCTGCAAGTTTCCATCAAGCTGAGTGAGTTCTTGCATGACTCTCGGCCTCGGAGCCACCGGAGAGAAGTCTTCTTCTATCCTGAAGAACAATCACATTGATGTTACTACCAAGATTTGTAGATGCTTGGAAGTAAACAGACCTTTTGCATTCTTGATATTCTCTTTAATTTTCCTCAGAATCAAATGTATTTTTTTACACCCGTCCATTGTACTTCACAATTATCAACACCAGAGGGGGCTAGAGTATCAACATGTGCTGGTGTCTTATTTTGTCGTTTTGAACAGATACAGTTGCATAAATCCTGTTTTTAACCGCAGTCTCAGAAGTCCAACAATAGGAAGTTTGTTTTCAGATGTGTAGTGAAGCCTGCTTCTTTATAAAGTTCTCCTGTGATAATTGGTGGTTGCATAAGCATGCTGTAGTTACTGTTGATGGAGTCGAAGGTGTTGGAATTATAGAGGACCAGGACTGCCCTAGTCTTAGTTGAAGGCTTGTTTGCTGTTGAGCTGTTTTACTTGTCAATGGAAGCAATGTTGTTGCTTGGTCATCTTTCATTTCAAAAAGCAAGGGTGCCCATTACACCTTTTCAAACAGAGTTTAGTATCGTTTTGGATTCATTAGCACTGCGATACTATACCAACCCTACACTATACATATCACTCATTATGTATTATTACAACCTGAGCTTTCTTTTTGTAACAATTAGACTGACCATACGTCCTCTTTTCTCCGGACATGTCCTCTTTGGGCGGCATAGCTCGGTTGGTAGAGTGGCCGTGCCAGCAACTTGAGGGTTCCAGGTTCGATCCCTGCTCCCAGTTCCACCCACACTGGTTTAAATGTAACTTAGATATTGGGTTTCACTATGTAAAGTGCTTTGAGTCACTAGAGAAAAAGCGCTATATAAATATAATTCACTTCACTTTTGCGGGGCTGTTGGGGGCGGAGTTTCTTAAATGCCTCAAATGTCCGGCATTTTGAGTTAGGGTTGCGTGTATTTTCAATGTACGTCCAGGGTTAAGAAGGGGTTAAAGGCCTACTGAAAGCCACTACTACTGACCACGCAGTCTGATAGTTTATATATCAATGATGAAATCTTAACATTGCAACACATGCCAATATGGCCGGGTTAACTTATAAAGTGGCATTTAAAACTTCCCGGGAAATATCCGGCTGAAACGTCGCGGTATGATGACGTATGCGCGTGACGAAGTCAGAGTAACGGAAGTTATGGTACCCGTAGAATCCTATACAAAAAGCTCTGTTTTCATTTCATAATTCCACAGTATTCTGGACATCTTTTGCAATTTGTTTAATGAACAATGAAGGCTGCAAAGAAGACAGTTGTAGGTGGGATCGGTGTATTAGCAGCGGACTACAGCAACACAACCAGGAGGACTTTGTTGGAGCGCTAGCCGCGCTAGCCGCCGACCTCACCTTGACTTCCTACGTCTCCGGGCCGCCAAACGCATCGGGTGAAGTCCTTCGTCCTTCTGCCGATCGCTGGAACGCAGGTGAGCACGGGTGTTGATGCGTAGATGAGGGCTGGCTGGCGTAGGTGGAGAGCTAATGTTTTTAGCATAGCTCTGTGAGGTCCCGTTGCTAAGTTAGCTTCAATGGCGTCATTAGCACAGCATTGTTAACCTTCGCCAGCCTGGAAAGCATTAACCGTGTATTTACATGTCCACGGTTTAATAGTATTGTTGATTTTCTATCTATCTTTCCAGTCAGGGGTTTATTTTTTTGTTTCTATATGCAGTTAAAGCACGATGCTATCACATTAGCTCGTAGCTAAAGCATTTTGCCGATGTATTGTCGTGGAGATAAAAGGCACTGAATGTCCATTTCGCGTTCTCGACTCTCATTTTCAAGAGGATATAGTATCCGAGGTGGTTTAAAATACAAATCCGTGATCCACAATAAAAAAAACAGAGTGTGGAATCCAATGAGCCAGCTTGTACCTAAGTTACGGTCAGAGCGAAAAAAGATACGTCCATCACTGTCTCTCAAGTCCTTCACTGTAACGTTCCTCATCTACGAATCTTTCATCCTCGCTCAAATTAATGGGGTAATCATCACTTTCTCGGTCCGAATCTCTCTCGCTCCATTGTAAACAATGGGGAATTGTGAGGAATACTAGCTCCTGTGACGTCACGCTACTTCCGGTACAGGCAAGGCTTTTTTTTTATCAGCGAGCAAAAGTTGCGAACTTTATCGTCGATTTTCTCTACTAAATCCTTTCAGCAAAAATATGGCAATATCGCGAAATGATCAAGTATGACACATAGAATGGATCTGCTATTCCCGTTTAAATAAAAAAAAATCATTTCAGTAGGCCTTTAAAAACAAAACAAATTGTGCATGCAATAGCATTGGTGAGGGAGGGGCAGAGACAGAGAGAGAGAGAGAGTTATGATAAACGCGCATGCGTCGCCAGGCTCTGCTTTTTATCCATAGATTTATCACATTTAATTTTTTATTATCTATAGCAGGGGTGTCAAAATTGTGCCCCGGAGGCCATTTGCGGCCCACAGCTAATGTTTTAAAGGCCCACGGCACATTCTAAAAATACTATTAAAATAAACAAAAACATAAAAGTGAAATAAAAAAGCTTAAAGGTGAAATGTAATTTAGAAAAAGTTGCAATGTTGACTAATAAAACAAAGCTGTTTGTTTTTTCCTTCAAACTGTCATTGCTCAAAACATAATATTGAATCAAAATCAATGTTATTATGAATTATTGACCTATCCAAGGTTCCCATTACTTCACATCAAATATTCCACTTTAAAAAAAAATTTGGGTGGAAGATTTTGCATATTTTGTGTGTTTGCAATTAAAAACAAAAAAGTGCGGAAAAACAAAAAAAACAACATAAAAAAAACTAAAACATTTTGAAATGAGGGATAGATGTGAAGTTGATGTAGACTCCAGAAATTTAAGCGTTAAATATAAAATGTATGTATGCCCTGGCACACCATTATCATCATTTCATGACCCAAGCAAAACACTTTTTTACACTTTTATACTGAAATAAATACACCTACAACTTATTGAATACAAACATAGAAAAAACTACCAGCAGCGGTAAAGTTTAGATCCATGAAGTAAAGAAGAAAGTGAATGAATGTTTATAAGTGAATACATTTACATATGTATACACTTTTCTTTTTTTATTATAATTTTTAAATGAAGGAAAGAAGAAAGTGAATGAATGTTTATAACCGAATACATTTACATATGTATACACTTGTTTTCTTTTTTTATTATAATTTTTAAATGAATTAATGTTTATGACAACCTTTTTCCAAAACACAATATAGAATGTGAGATATCACAACATAATGCATACGTTTATCTTTTTTCAAAACTCTTACAAAAAAGTGGGACCCCAAAAATGTACTGTGGGCCCCCATTTTTATGACTTGATGGGGTCCCTGGGACCCCATTTTGAAAATTCCTAGCGCCAACACTGCTGGGGACGGCATGGCGAAGTTGGTAGAGTGGCCGTGTCAGCAATCGGAGGGTTGCTGGTTACTGGGGTTCAGTCCCCCTCTTCTACCATCCTAGTCACGGCCGTTGTGTCCTTGGGCAAGACACTTCACCCTTGCTCCTGATGGCTGCTGGTTAGCGCCTTGCATGGCAGCTCCCGCCATCAGTGTGTGAATGTGTGTGTGAATGGGTAAATGTGGAAATACTGTCAAAGCGCTTTGAGTACCTTGAAGGTAGAAAAGCGCTATAAAAGTATAACCCATTTATCATTATCATTTATATATATTATTTATAAAGCAAGTTCGAGTATCATTGGCAAATTTCCACCTAGTCCCGGCCTTGGCACGCATATATGTGTGTCCTCTTTTTGGGATTTCACAATATGGTCAGCCTAACATTATAAGTGACTGAAGTGTACTTTTGTACTTATTTCTGCACAATAACCCAGATATGGAGAGATTTTTGGTCCAGAATAGGGCTGGGCGTTATAACCTTTTTATTAATATGTGGATATGTTTAGGCCATGTCACGATACACCATATATATGTGGATATTTTGCCTTAGCCTTGAATGAACACTTGATGCATATAATCACAGAAGTATGATGATTCTGTCTACTTTAAAACATTCTTCTTCATACTGCATTAATATATGCTACTTTTAAACTTTCATGCAGAGAGGGAAATCACAACTAAAAGTGTATTTATTAAACAGTTATTAAGCAGTGGCACAAACATTCATGTCATTTCCAAAACAGAAAGTGCAAGATTGTCAGAGACATTTTAAAACAAGCTATTAGTGCACTTTTGTGCATGATGTCACTAAGATGACATTTCAAAACAACACTAAATTAAAGTGCACTTTTTGTACAGATCGCCACTACAATGTTTTAAAACAAATAGTGTTTTTTTGTGCAAGATATTTCAACAAGTGTCAAATAAAAATGAGCTGCATAATAGAAAATCAAATAGTTTATGTCCTTCGCTATGTGGTAGGTTCCTGCGGACGTTATCTCCTTATGTTGTTGACTATTTGTTTCATACAGTGTTTATGTGGAAATAGTTGCTTGGGCATTTTGTGGGTGTGGCACCGAACGGAGATGTTGACATGCGGAGTTTCAAGCCCTCTTCGTTCTCTAGTCATGCTACAAATTAGCAGTAATGCTACTTTTTTGTAGCAACGCTTTTGCCGCATACTTGACATATTACTGATGTCTGTTCAACATCTTCCCGCTTGAAGCCAAACCACCGCCAGACGATGGACCTCGTCCTGTTTTCCTTGGGAATTAATTGTTCCCTCTTTCTCTCGTATTACCACTCGCACCACTCCGCTAGCATCACAGCTAACGTTACCCATGCCGCTACCTCTCTGCTCGGCGAGGGCGTATGCCGTTGCACGCGCGACAGTATGTGACGTATGTAAGAAGGTGCGCTTGTTTCATGTCTCTGTGAGAAGGAGTGAGAAAAGCCTGTAGTGTAAGCAAGCTAAAAAGCAACTGCGTGAGAACGTATACTCCAATATCAGGATATAGTCATTTTCTATATCGCACAGAGACAAACCCGTGATATATCGAGTATATCCCATATATAGCCCAGTCCTAGTCCAGAACATATTTTGCTTTATTCATTATTTACGTATATTTCTTGCCACTTTATGTTGTACATTTTATTACAAGATTTCCAGTTCATTTTATCATTTAATATTACACTTTTACTCTTTAAATGTCCGTCTATTTGTATTAATGTTTGACTTTCCCTTCTGCTGTTACCAAATATCATTATTTTTGTCATGACGAGGTTTTCGCAACTTACTGCGAGGATTGTTTTCCCAGGATGCAATCGGACTAGACAGGACAAGGCTTGAAGGTAGGAACATTATTTAATCTTTAACTCAAAGTACTACAAAACAAAAAGGCGCACAAGGCGAAGGCACAACTTAACGCAGGGAACGAAAGCTAAGACTTGGCATAAACTATGGACGTGAAACAAAAAACTCGCTAACTGTGGCATAAATAAACAAAACTTACTTTGACAAGGCATGGAATGAGCATGAAACAATCAATGTACAGAACAATGTCGCCAGGACGACTAACTGGCAAAACAGGCTTAAATAATAGTCTCTGATTAGAGCAGGTGTGTAATCCCAACACATGAGACAGGTGCAACTAATCAGTCGTCATGGAAACTAAAACAAACAAGGGTGCACAAAAACAGGAACTATGTAGTCCAAAACCAACAGAACACAACTAAACAAAACATGATCTGGACCACGGATCATGACAATTTTACTTTTACTGAGATTCGGAGATAGTCTGTTTTTGTCAAAACATCTTTTTGATGTGTTCAATTCTTCTGTTGCTTGTATTATCTTCCGTGTGTTCTGACCTGAACAAAACACAGACGTTGTATGGTGTGTTCACCTCGCACAAGATGCTCTAATCATTGTAAACCTTCACTTCCCATTATTTTCTTCTTTCCGGGTTGCGGGGAATGCGCTGGAAAATCTTCCCACAATTATTGCGGGTGGAGCAGCCCCGTGCTGCACAACAGGGCAGTTTTTCACGTCGAAAAACTAACCGGGAAGCGTCGCAAACCCCTCGCATCAGCTCAAAGTTAGTAGCAAACATGGCGCCCTGTGCATTTTGACTAATCATTGTGGAGTCGCCTGAAACCGAGTTGGCCGTACTCCCTTATAGCATGCGTGCTCCATCTAGTGGTACACCAAAGAATCACTTGGTTAAAGTACAGTGTTTTATTTTTCTATATTCAAATGCGGTGTTACTGTTCAAATTGTGTAAAGTTAAATATTAAATATACTTGTAAATAAAACCTCTACCTTGTTTTTAATGACTACTTAGGCCCACTATGAGACTGTATTTTAATGTTGGTCATCATGGTGGTACTTCAGTTTTTTTCTGAGGTGGTACATGGTGAAAGAAGTTTGAGAACCACTTACTGTAGGTCAGGGGTGCCCATTAGGTGTGTCAGTCCATCGCCAGTCAGGCAATGGACTGAAAACGCTACGGACAATGGGAGACCGGGCTTTCTGCTCCGCCGCTGCCAGTCTGTGGAACGCTCTCCCTGACCACCTGAGGGCCCCACAGACTGTGGATGCTTTTAAAAAAGGCTTAAAAACCCTTTTTTTTTTTAAATTTAAAAAGCCTTTTTTTTAGATATATACATACTAGTTCTAGCTATTTGGCTGTTCTAGTTTGTATTTGTTTCTATTTTTTATTCTTTCTATTTATTTATATTTTCGTATTTTTTAATACACTGTAGCACTTTGAGGTTGTTTACTCAATGTAAAGTGTTTTTTTTACAAATACAATCTATTATTATTAATAAAAAGATAGACCTAAAATGTTTGATCATTAATCTTCACCAAGAAGTGACTTTTGTCACTTGATTGACATTCAAGGCATTTTGTGAGATGGTCATTAATGAATAAAAAATGACCGACAGGAAGGCGAGAAACGCTTTCATTTCAACACTCTCATGGCGTACCTGCTGTCAAAACTCTGAAGAGCGACCGCACAGTTCCTGTCTTCACAGTAAAAGCGCTGCTTCATCCTGCCTGCGCTAACAAAATAAGAGTCTCAGAAAGCTAGTGCTAGCAAGCTACAGAGTTTGCCGCCAATGTATTTCTTGTGAAGTGCATTAAAAGGAGTATGGACACTGGACGAATAAGATGGCAAAAAGCAACCACTTTCATGTGGTATTGGACACATTTCTATCCATTTGAAAATGTGGACGTTAGCAGCTGATTCCAATCAATGCAAGTCATCAGAATCGGGTAATACACCAACTTATATTCTTGTCTTCATGAAAGAAAGGAAGTAATTAACAATTTTTGTTTCATCTGACATAACATGGACAAAGATAAGACCTTCTGGAGGAAAGTTCTGTGGTCAGATGAAACAAAAATTGAGCTGTCTGGCCACAATACCCAGCAATATGTTTGGAGGAGAAAAGGGGACGTTTGAAATCCCAGGAACACCATACCTAATGTCAAGCATGGTGGTGGTAGTATTATGCTCTGGAACTGGTGCTTTACAGAGTAAATGGGACAATGGAAAAGGAGGATTACCTCCAAATTCTTCAGGACAAGCTAAAATCATCAGCCCGGAGGTTGGGTCTTGGGCGCAGTTGGGTGTTCAAACAGGACAATGACCCCAAACACACCTCAAAAGTGGTAAAGGAATGGCTAAATCAGGCTAGAATGAAGGTTTTAGAATGGCCTTTCCAAAGTCCTGACTTAAACGTGTGGACTAGAGATGCGCGGTTTGCGGACACAACCGCGGACTCCGCAGATAATCCGCGGGTCGGGCGGGTGCATGACGAAAAAAATAGATTTTAAATAGATTCGGGCGGGTGGCGGTTGAACCAATTCAGAAAAAAAAATACATACCATATTTTTTCGGACTATAAGTCGCAGTTTTTTTCATAGTTTGGCCATGGGTGCGACGTATACTTTGGAGTGATTTATGTGTGAAATTATTAACACATTATTGTAAAATATCAAATAATATTATTTATTTCATTCGCGTCAGCGACGAAGCAAATGGCAGCCATCGTCACACACACGCCAACCAATAAGAATTCGGCGGGGGCGGGTCATGGCAGAGATGCGTTGTGGGTTTTGGAATGCTAACTGCTATACGCTACTGCCGGAGCTTTTAAAATGGACCACATCAACGTTGGCGGTAACTTATAAAAACTGAGAAGGACTGAACTAAAATGGCACCGAAAAGGAAATCATATACTGCAGATTACAAGCTGGACGTAGTGAAATATGCAGCAGAAAACCGCGATCGAGCAGCCATCGTCACACACACGCCAACCAATAAGAATTCGGCGGGGGCGGGTCATGGCAGAGATGCATTGTGGGTTTTGGAATGCTAACTGCTCAGTCTTCTTTCTGCCTTGCATCGTCTATATTAGATATATAACAAAGGGTGGGTGGCGGGCGGTTGTGGTTTTGATAAAATGTTAGTTCGGGTGGATGGCGGGTGGATGACGACTTTTGTGATGCGGTTGCGGATGAAATAAATGCCTATCCGCGCATCTCTAGTGTGGACAATGCTGAAGAAACAAGTCCATGTCAGAAAAGCAACACATTTAGCTGAACTGCACCAATTTTGTCAAGAGGAGTGGTCAAAAATTCCAGCAGAAGCTTGTGGATGGCTACCAAAAGCGCCTTATTGCAGGTAAACTTGCCAAGGGACATGTAAGCAAATATTAACATTGCTGTATGTATACTTTTGACCCAGCACATTTTCAGTAGACCCATAATAAATTCATAAAAGAAGCAAACTTCATGAATGTTTTTTTTGTGACCAATCACTCTATTAAAAATAAGAGTTGTAGAAATGATTGGAAACTCCAGACAGCCATGACATGATGTTCTTTACAAGTGTATGAAAACTTTTGACCACCACTGTATATGAATGAGGTAGATCTCCTCCACTTGGTCAATTGAAAAGTAGCTCGCCTGCAGAAAGTTTGTGAAACGAAGAACAAATGTGTTAAAAGCATTCTTCAGAAGAGACATTTATTGGAACAGAACATGTCATGATGCATTTACCCAACTTGGAATCATATATTCTCTCTTTATTTACATGTTCTTATGATAGATTTATATACTAATAGTCCCGCTGCAGGTGTCACACAGCATGTACAAAACACTTCAAATCATGGATAGTGGAGATGTCCGATAATGGCTTTTTTGCTGATATCCCGATATTGTCCAACTCTTGATTACCGATTCCGATATCAAGCGATACCGATATATACAGTTGTGGAATTAACACATTTATTATGCCTAATTTTGTTGTGAGGCCCCGCTGGATGCATTAAACAATGTAACAAGGTTTTCCAAAATAAATCAACTCAAGTTATGGAAAAAAAAATGCCAACATGGCACTGCCATATTTATTATTGAAGTCACAAAGTGCATTATTTTTTTTAACATGCCTCAAAACAGCAGCTTGGAATTTGGGATGTGCTCTGCCTGAGAGAGCATGAGGAGGTTGAGGTGGGCGGGGTTGGGGGGATAGCGGGGGGTGTATATTGTAGCATCCAGGAAGAGTTAGTGCTGCAAGGGGTTCTGGGTATTTGGGTCTGTTGTGTTTATGTTGTGTTACGGTGCGGATGTTCTCCCGAAATGTGTTTGTCATTCTTGTTTGGTGTGGGTTCACAGTGTGGTGCATATTTGTAACAGTGTTAAAGTTGTTTATACGGCCACCCTCAGTGTGACCTGTATGGCTGTTGACCAAGTATGCTCTGCATTCACTTGTGTGTGTGAAAAGCCGTAGATATTATGTGACTGGGCCGGCACGCAAAGGCAGTGCCTTTAAGGTTCATTGGCGCTCTGTACTTCTCCCTACGTCCGTGTACACAGCGGCGTTTTGAAAAGTCATAAATATTTACTTTTTTAAACCGATACTGATAATTTCCAATATTACATTTTATTTTTTATTTATTTATTTATTATAATTTTTGTGTGTGTGTGTATTTTTTATCTGTTTATGTATTTTTTATTTATTTATTATATTTTTTTTATCTGTGTGTGTGTATGTATGTATGTATGTATGAGTGTGTGTGTGTGTATATATATATATATATATATATATATATATATATATATATATATATATATATATATATATATATATATATATATGTATATAATATGTATATAATATATATATAATACGTATATAATATATATATGTATATGTATGTATGTATGTATGTATGTATATATATATATATATGTGTGTGTGTGTGTGTGTGTGTGTGTATATATATATATATATATGTATATGTATGTATGTATATATGTGTGTGTGTGTGTGTGTGTGTGTGTGTGTATGTATGTATATATTTATATATATTTATATATATATATATATATATTTTTTTTTTAAATGTGTTTATATATATATATTTTTTTTATTATTAATGTATTTTTGTTTATTTAACTGATGTATTTGTAGATACTACTTTTGTTTTTTTTGCTGTTTCTTTCTTTTTTTGGGAGGGGGGTAGGTGGTATGGTTGGGATAAAAACAAAAACATATTTTGACATTTAGGGCAAACAACAGATGTATGATGTAATGGATAGGAATGTCCGATATTACATTTTAAAGCATTTATCGGCCGATAATATCGGGCTGCCGATATTATCGGACATCTCTAATGGATAGTATTGTTTACCTTCCACTGTCCATGCATGGAAAACACTCCCAAGTTAAAAGTGACAAACTGATACCGCATTTTGAATACAAACGTGTCTGTTGTGTACATGTTTGTATCCACAATTAACTTTTAATTTCGCTTAAATTAGTTTTCTATACCCCATCTTGAATAGCTTCCTCGGGAAATACCAATTCTATACTTGTATACACAATAGTCGGAATATTTACAAACGTCGGAATAGTCTTGTACAAGCAAACAAAACGACAAGTGGTATAAGAGAGAGGAACACTACAATAGTATTCACATGCACTGTCATCAAACATGGATTATCTACATTATATTTACATGTTGTTCACATTCCGGCTTGTTCATCTGCAGCTTAGGTTTACTTGGATGATATCATGCCTGCACCACTTTACATAGTAACATAATAACATCAAGCAAGGCAGTCTGGATATTTGTTATTGTTGAATGTTTCATATGATCGATGTTGACAAACATCTCATTAGATATTACCATGAATTAATTAACGTGGACCCCGACTTAAACAAGTTGAAAAACTTATTGGGGTGTTACCATTTAGTGGTCAATTGTACGGAATATGTACTGTACTGTGCAATCTACTAATACAAGTTTCAATCAATCAGATAATGCCGACAGTAGTCATGATAATACACTTGGTCCGATACAACACTTCGTCAATGCCAGCTCGTTCTGGCACATTACTCAAAATATCCAAATGACAGTTCATCAATAAATACAGGGTGTAGTGAAATAATATATTATGTAGTATTCCATGCACCGAGATGATACACTTGCAAGAATCTCATGCAGACCTGGGCAAATTAAGTTGAGCTTTTCAATCTGGCCCCCACCAGACATTCCCCAATTTGTTTTAGATCTTTTAAGATGGAAAGTGCTGCTGCCATTATGATGTGCAGTAATGTTTTCTAATGACCGTAAGTCTTCAACTATACTAAGCATTTCAATGGTTGGAATGTGCGCTTTTGCATGATATACCAGTTACTATAGTCATCTAATTAGTTACCATCCATCCAGCAGCCTAAGCAGGGAAGCCCAGACTTTCCTCTCACCAGCCACTTGGTCCAGCTCTTCCCGGGGGATCCCGAGGTGTTCCCAGGCCAGCCGGGAGACGTAGTCTTCCCAACGTGTCCTGGGTCTTCCCCGTGGCCTCCTACCGGTCGGACGTGCCCTAAACACCTCCCTAGGGAGGCGTTCGGGTGGCATTCTGCATCAAAGTGAGTCCGATCCAGCAGGAACTTTTCCACCTCACGCACTAGCTCAGGCTCCTTCCCCCCCCAGCGAGGTGACGTTCCACGTCCCAAGAGCTAGTTTATGTAGCCGAGGATCGGACCACCAAGTGCCCTGCCTTCGGCTGCCGCCCAGCTCACAACACACCCGACCTTTATGGCCCCTCCCATGAGTGGTGAGACTATTGGAGGGGGGACCCACGTTTCCTCTTCGGCCCGGCCACCAGGCGCTCGCCTTCATGTCCCAACTCCGGGCCTGGCTCCAGAGGGGGGCCCCGGTGACCCTCGTCCGGGCGAGGGATCTAATTAGTTACTATGGTCATCTAATTAGTTACCATCCATCCAGCAGCCTCAGCAGGGAAGCCCAGACTTTCCTCTCCCCAGCCACTTCGTCCAGCTCTTCCCGGGGGACCCCGAGGTGTTCCCAGGCCAGCCGGGAGACATAGTCTTCCCAACGTGTCCTGGGTCTTCCCCGTGGCCTCCTACCGGTCGGACGTGCCCTAAACACCTCCCTAGGGAGGCATTTGGGTGGAATTCTGCGTCAAAGTGAGTCCGATCCAGCCGGAACTTCTCCACCTCACGCACTAGCTCAGGCTCCTTGCGAAGTGACGTTCCACGTCCCAAGAGCTAGTTTATGTAGCCGAGGATCGGACCACCAAGTGCCCTGCCTTCGGCTGCCGCCCAGCTCACAACACACCCGACCTTTATGGCCCCTCCCATGAGTGGTAAGACTATTGGAGGGGGGACCCATGTTTCCTCTTCGGCCCGGCCACCAGGCGCTCGCCTTCATGTCCCAACTCCGGGCCTGGCTCCAGAGGGGGGCCCCGGTGACCCTCGTCCGGGCGAGGGATCTAATTAGTTACTATGGTCATCTAATTAGTTACCATCCATCCAGCAGCCTCAGCAGGGAAGCCCAGACTTTCCTCTCCCCAGCCACTTCGTCCAGCTCTTCCCGGGGGACCCCGAGGTGTTCCCAGGCCAGCCGGGAGACATAGTCTTCCCAACGTGTCCTGGGTCTTCCCCGTGGCCTCCTACCGGTCGGACGTGCCCTAAACACCTCCCTAGGGAGGCATTTGGGTGGAATTCTGCGTCAAAGTGAGTCCGATCCAGCCGGAACTACTCCACCTCACGCACTAGCTCAGGCTCCTTGCGAAGTGACGTTCCACGTCCCAAGAGCTAGATTATATAGCCGAGGATCGGACCGCCAAGTGAACCCTGCCTTCGGCTGCCGCCCAGCTCACAACGCACCCGACCTCTGTGGCCCCTCCCATGAGTGGTGAGACTATTGGAAGGGGGACCCACATTGCCTCTTCGGTCCGGCCACCAGGCGCTCGCCATCGTGCCCCAACTCCGGGCCTGGCTCCAGAGGGGGGCCCAGGTGACCCGCGTCCAGGCGAGGGATGTAGTTAGTTACTATGGTTATCTAAGTCACAGCAGCTCAGACCAAGCAGTGTGGGTGGGGAGCGTTTCCACAGAGTGTTTCCAGAGTCTGAGACAGACGCGGAATGAGATTTTTACAACAAAGTTCTACAACTTAGTGATTTGTCAGATATATCAAATTGTAGGTGTTTTGTTTTTACCCTTTGTGTTCATATTTCGTTGTTAGTTGCATTTTTGTTGATTGTAAAATATGTGGTTGGAAAGGGGGTGTGACATTCATATGTTGTCAATATTCAGTGTTTTATCGGTCATAGGTAATATTGTAAATCCCACATTCTTTATTTTCATGTACATTCTGGGTGTCGCATTCAGTAAAAAAAACTTAAAATTCCATTCCGTTTTTTAAGGCCGTCTGTCATAAAGTTTTTTAGCATTCAATCAGACATTATTTTTGTATTAGTGTTCCTAAAAATCTGATATACCGGCCCCCCAGACACATTTTTTTCCTCTAAATCTGGCCCCATGAGAGTCAAAATAATTGCCCAGGCCTGCTCTGATGAGACATGTATAAAACATGTGGTTGTGAAGCTTATTGATGGCACACACACACTTGAGTACAACATCTCCCGGTTCAAACCTCTTCTAGCTTTGTACATTGAACTATCAGAAGAAGGAAAACATGAATACTCCCTTTTGATATGTCACAGTATGTACACATTATTAGCTACATATTTTGTCATCAAGTGGTTGTCTGTTGCTCCCAGTGTTCCGTCTCTTTCCCTGCTTCTGGGACTTCCATTTGTGCTTTCCTCTCAACTTGAAGCCCGTGTGACCTCAACGCCGGGACCATGTCCAAAATAAATTCTTGCATGAAGCCATTCAACGTCCGTGAGGTGTGTTCAGTTTTTGTGCTATTTGCCACTGTCCTGTAGCAGTCATCAGGCCTGCTGAGGCCGGCTGAGATAACCTGCTTTGGGGTGATGCCACACCCCAAACAAGGGGAAGAAATAAGTTTACAGTTGAGTCCATTTGGAATGAGTCTGTTGCTCAGTCTGTAGTTTCGCTTTCAGATCAGCGCAGTCCAAGTTTCTGACTCAGACACTGCGGGGGGCCCGCTCCAGCTCATGGGTCCTACGATTGCGCCCCTTTTGCCTCTCCTGCAGGTGTTTCCACTTGGCCGCCACGACCCTCTGCGGATATTGCTGGTGCATTTGCGCCTGCTGCACCAGGTGAGCTTTCTGCTTCTTGTGCTTCCTCTCCCTCTTCCAAACCTGCTCGCAGAACTCGTCCACGCTATTCAGAGTGGGGTGGTTCACCAATGACAGGAAGTCTCGGTACCAGAGCTTGCGATTGGGAGGCTCTTGGAAGTCCTGGACGGAAGCGTTGGCGGCGGTCTTGTCCTCTCCGTTGAGTAGATCCTCCAGGCGCTCGGTGTCGATCACCTCCAAAGTCACCCTGAGAAGAGTCTGCATGAAGCCGTGCTCCACCGCCTGGCACAGGTAGATCCCAGAGTCCTTCTTGTCCAGGGTGCGGATCAACAAACCCTGCTCTGTGCGGATAAAACGTTCCTCGGATTTGATCTGCGAGTTGTGGGAAAACATGAACAATTCAAACAGTAAAAAGTATCAAATGACCCAGAAATGTGTTGTACTCGCTCTGCAAACAGTATCAGACTCTCGTGTCAACAGAACATCGGAAGAAGTGCCAACCTCGTGTTTGCGCTGGTCGGGCGAGCGCTGGTACTGCCAGTAAGTTGATGCTCGCTGGGACTTGGGGCTGCACTCCAGGAAGGTGCTGCTGTTCTCCACTCCATAGATTGTCTTGTCCTCCAGAGTTTTCTGCCCGCTTAGTTCGTCTACACAGGGATTCACAGCATAAAAGTTACAAAAAATCCTAAATGCACCCCTGAAGTTCTGTTAATTATGCTCGTGGTAGCCATGTTTTTTCTCTAGTCCTTCATATTCAGTACAGGCCAAAAGTTTGGACACACCTTCTCATTCAATGCGTTTTCTTAATTTTATGACTATTTACATATTTACATTGTAGATTGTCACTAGTGGTGGGTTAGCTACTGAAAACCAGTAACTAGTTCCAGTTACTGGTTACTTTATTTCAAAAGTAACTCAGTTACTTACACCAAAAAGTAATGTTACTGTTAAAAGTAACTATATATATATATATATATATATATATATATATATATATATATATATATATATATATATATATATATATATATATATATATATATATATATATATATATATATATACTACCGTTCAAAAGTTTGGGGTCACATTAAAATGTCCTTATTTTTGAAGGAAAAGCACTGTACTTTTCAATGAAGATAACTTTGAACTAGTCTTAACTTTAAAGAAATACACTCTATACATTGCTAATGTGGTAAATGACTATTCTAGCTGCAAATGTCTGGTTTTTGGTGCAATATCTACATAGGTGTATAGAGGCCCATTTCCAGCAACTATCACTCCAGTGTTCTAATGGTACAATGTGTTTGCTCATTGGCTCAGAAGGCTAATTGATGATTAGAAAACCCTTGTGCAATCATGTTCACACATCTGAAAACAGTTTGGCTCGTTACAGAAGCTACAAAACTGACCTTCCTCTGAGCAGATTGAGTTTCTGGAGCATCACATTTGTGGGGTCAATTAAACGCTCAAAATGGCCAGAAAAAGAGAACTTTCATTTGAAACTCGACAGTCTATTCTTGTTCTTAGAAATGAAGGCTATTCCACAAAATTGTTTGGGTGACCCCAAACTTTTGAACGGTAGTGTGTATATATATATATATATATATATATATATATATATATATATATATATATATATATATATATATATATATATATATATATATATATATATATATATATATATATATATATATATATATATATATATATATATATATATATATATATATAATATAATATAATATAACATTTATTTTTTTAAGGCCCCTTTAATGCTCTTTTAGCCTTCATTTCAGTACTGTTATTGCACTGGAGAATAATACAATCTGTTGATGAACTTGACATGCATTTGCACCACTGAACTCTGCTAAGCAATGTGGTCTACATACAACACACAAAGACAAAGATATGTTTCAAAGGGCCAATTTGTTTCAGGCCAGAACAAATTGACAAAACTATTTTAAATAGCTGCAACATAACATACACAAGTAACAAACAGCATAATAACATAGCTGTAAAGCAAGGAAGGCACACACTACATACACAAAGCCTAACCAGGCATTTTTTTCTCTCAAGGAATTCGGAAATAAAATCATGTCTGAAGCCCAGAACACTCTACACATTTCCCCAGTTTTAGTTTAGAGATAAGGAAAGATTGGCCTGGCCCACTAGCATCCCTCTTTATGTTTGTGAACTTTATAGTCTATACATTTCGAGTGATGTGATAATCGAACTCTCTAGAAGTCTAGAATGAAAGAGTATATAAGAGAATTGACAGAATGTGTGTACCTTCAGTGCTGAATGATGAGCAGAGGCAGAGTTTGGAGTGTTTTCTTTAGCTCGCTTTCCATTTTTATGTACTCACTGTCCAGGTGCCATTTGACGCCCGGTATCATGCTAATTAGCTGCCTGAAAGCGGGTGACTCCGCTGTAGAAATAGCCTGCATGTCTTGTAGCACACACGCTGCAATTGCTCAAACAATGTTGTCCTGGCTAGCAGTGCCTCGTTAAAATCCAGCCGCTGTTGCTTAGGAGGTGAAGTGTGTCTCTCTTTACTAGCTTCGTCGAAGAATGTTGCTTTTGTAGCTGTTTCAGCAGATTTGAATTGCTAGGATAGGATCTTTGATCCAAGACACAACTTACATTTAACTAAAATTGTATTTTCTTTGTGATCGACAAAAGAAAAGTAGTGAGAATATCTCCATGTTAAGAAACTCGGCTTCGGGCTTCGCCATGACGTCTTGTTAGCAAACACAGACACGCCCCCTCCCACACACACACATACACCGAGCGCGCCTCTTCTCCGTCGCCTCTTCTGCAGCGCTCCAATAAAATACACTCAGATCTTCTCAGTTTCTAGCCGATACTACATAAAAAATAACGTAAAATAACACAGTAACGCATCATGTAGTTACGGTAACTGAGTTCCTGAATATAAAAATTCACGCGTTAGATTACTATTTACCGCCGAAAGTAACGGCGTTAGTCCCAACACTGATTGTCACTGACTGCATCAAAACTATGACACCTAAGAAGGGAAAACCCTTTCAGGTGACTACCTCTTGAAGCTCATGGAGAGAATGCCAAGAGTGTGCAAAGCGGTGATCAAAACAAAGAGTGGCTATTTTGAAGAAACTAGAATATAAAACATGTTTTCAGTTATTTCACAGTTTTTTGCTAAGTACATAACTCCACATGTGTTCATTCATAGTTTTGATGTGACAATCTACAATGTAAATAGTCATGAACATAAAGAAAACACATTGAATGACGAGGTGTGTCCAAACTTGTCGGCCTATACTCGATGTTACTCCTGTATATATTTTGCTATTTTAAAGAAAATTGGTATCGACTGAGTAGGACTTAAGTCAATGTATTGTACTAAAGTTTGGGTTATCATACCATGTTGCTGCAGATCTGAGCATTGTGTTAGAGGATCTCCATTCCGGATATCTTGTCTCCTGGTTCTCCTGCAGAAATACAAAGACCTTAATCACGCAATGACCTTGACACTGTATGTGTGTATATTCTAAAGAAATGATTGGTAGCAGAGGGCATGACCGGTCATTCAATCATTAGTTGCTAGTAGGGTTGTCCCGATACCAATATTTTGGTACTGGTACCAAAATGTATTTCGATACTTTTCTAAATAAAGGGGACCACACAATATGACATTTATTTTAACAACAAATCTTAGTGTACATGAAACGTATGTTTATTATAGCAATTTAGTCCTTAAATAAAATAGTGAACATACTAGACAAGTTGTCTTTTAGTAGTAAGTAAACAAACCAAGACTCCTAATTAGTCTGCTGACGTATGCAGTAACATATTGTGTCATTTATACACCTATTATTTTGTCTACATTACGAGGGAAAAACTGTAAAAAATTGACTATTAATCCACTTGTTCATTTACTGTTTATCTGCTTTTTTTTCCCTGTTTTAACATGTTCTATCTACACTTCTGTTAAAATGTAATCATTTATTCTTCTCTTCTTTGATACTTTACATTAGTTTTGAATGATACCACACATTTAGGTATCGATCAGATACCAAGTAGTTACAGGATCATACATTGGTCACTTTTAAAAAATGCAGCTCATTTTTATACATGGCAAACTAGTGTTGTTCCTATACCAATATTTTGGTACCGGTACCAAAAATGTATTTTGATACTTTTTGATACTTTTGTAAATAAAGGAGACCACAAAAAATGGCATTATTGGCTTTATTTTAACAAACAATATTAGGGTACATTAAACATGTGTATTATTTTGTCAACATTATGAGGGACAAGTGGTAGAAAATTATTAATCCACTTGTTCATTTATAATGATAAATAAATACATTTACTGTTAATTTGTGCTTATTTTCTGTTTCAACATGTTCTATCTACATTTCTGTTAAAATGTAATAATCACTTATTCTTCTGTTTGATTCTTTACATTAGTTTTGGATGATACCCAAAGTTGTGGAATCGGTGCGATACCAAGTAGTTACAGGATCATACATTGGTCATATTCAAAGTCTTCATGTGTCCAGGGACGTATTTACTGACTTTATAAACATAATATGAATTTTGAAAAAACGAAAAATTTGGTGACGATAAAAATATCGATGTAATTATATTAGTATTTACTAGATACGCTATTGTACTTGGTATCATTACAGTGGATGCTAGCCTGCTGTTAGCGGTGAGCTATTGTATCCTCCTACGGTGTGTAGTGAAGCATGTTTAGCTGTTCCTCGTCCTACAGTGATAATATACTTGTAAGGAACTTACTTTATTTGTCACCATGGAGGCGAGGATTAGTGATTTAGAAGTAGCTAAAACACTGCCAATCGCGGATAGATAATAGCCACTAACTAGTTGGCCATGTCTTAAAGCGCCTCTTCCTGAGGGCGTTTCAGTGTTATAACTTCACCTTTATCTTTAAAATGCCAAAAATGCGTCCGTTCTCCCTTTTCTGTCTACACACTGTGTCTGCTCGTAAGTACTCCGTGTGTATGCGCTGCCGAACATGCTCCTCTGCTCGTAAAACCAGCAATGTCATAATAAATATGGGGAACCGTTTGTTTGAAAAAAAAAAAAAAAAGTATAGTACTGTTTTTGATTCATTAGTACCACGATACTATACTAGTACCGGTATACCGTACAACCCTAGTTGCAAATATGTTGCTGTGTTTGTAGTCAGAGGTGAGGTTTCGGCATTTCTTAACATAAAGTTAGTAGTAATGGGATTTTGAATCAATAAAACCAGAGCTTTATGTGGGAGGCTGCACTGTAAATGCACTACATTAGTGGTGGTATAGCTCGGTAGAGTGGCTGTGCCAGCAACTTGAGGGTTCCAGGTTCGAGCCCCGCTTCCACCATCCTAGTCCCTGCCGTTGTGTCCTTGGGCAAGACACTTTACCCACCTGCTCCCAGTGCCACCCACACTGGTTTAAATGTAACTTAGATATTGGCTTTCACTATGTAAAAGCGCTTTGAGTCACTAGAGAAAAGTGCTACATAAATATAATTCAAAATTCACTTCATTGGTAAACTCAAAAGTGGGAAAAAAAACAACGTTTCATCACCCAGCCACCACATATCACCATCACTGGTTTTTGTAACAGTAAACAAAGTATACGGTTTAATGAAAACATTTTTCATTCTTTGAACAGAACATTGTAGTTGTGCCTAAGCACCGTTTTAACAACATATAAATATATCTGAATGGTACAAATATAAAAGCTCAAAACTGATGACTTTCAGGCAAAAATACGCTTTCAACCTGTATGTAACATCTGGTGAATTACACTACACCACACTAGGGTTGTACGGTATACCGGTATTGGTATAGTACCGCCATATATGAATCATATTCAGTACTATACCACCTCTAAAAAGTACCGGTCGTCGTCACGTCGTGTCATTGCTGGTTGTACGAGCAGAGGAGCATGTTCAGCAGTGCACACACACAGAGTACTTACAAGCAGACAGTGTGTAGGCAGAAAAGGGAGAATGGACGCATTTTGGCCTAAAAACTAACCATAAAGATGAAGTTATAACACTGAAACACCCTCAGGAAGAGGAGCTTTAAGACATAGCTAGCTAGCTAGCTAGCTAGTGGCTAACATCCATCCGCAGTCGGGAGTGTTTTAGCCACTAAATCACTAATCCTGGCCTCCATGGTGAAAAATAAAGTGTTTCTTACATGTAGCATTATCACTGGAGGACGAGGAATAGCTAAACATGCTTCACTACACACCGTAGGAGGATACAATAGCTCACCGGCGTCACCGCGAATAAAAGCTAGCGCTCCCGAATGTAAACAAACACCATGGGTGGATCTACACCTGACATCTACTGACCTACTCAGTGGCCTAGTGGTTAGAGTGTCCGCCCTGAGATGGGTAGGTTGTGAGTTGAAACCCCGGCCGAGTCATACCAAAGACTATACAAATGGGAGCCATTACCTCCCTGCTTGGCACTCAGCATCAAAGGGTTGGAATTGGGGGTTAAATCACCAAAAATGATTCCCGGGCGCGGCCACCGCTGCTGCTCACTGCTCCCCTCACCTCCCAGGGGGTGAACAAGGGTGATGGGTCGAATGCAGAGGACAAGTTTCACCACACCTAGTGTGTGTGTGACAATCATTGGTACTTTAACTTTAACTTAATCCACTGTAATGATACCAAGTACAGGAGCGTATGTAGTTGATACTTCTATGACAATATGTTACTGCATATGTCAGCAGACTAATTAGGAGTCTTTGTTTGTTTACTTACTACTAAAAGACAAGTTGTCTAGTATGTTCACTATTTTATTTAAGGACTAAATTACAATAATAAACATGTTATTTGATTTTTTTTGTTAAAATTAAGGCAATAATGTAATTTTTTTGTGGTCCCCTTTATTTTGAAAAGTACCGGAAAGTATCGAAATACATTTTGGTACCGGTACCAACATATTGGTATCAGGACAACACTACAGCAGACAGATCATGGGAATACTTTTAAGTAGTGTATATGAGTGAGATGAAAGCCAAATATAAGCGGTACCTTTTGGCCATGGGGAAGTATCTGGAGCACTCGCTGCCATCCCAGGCACAGTAAGGGTCTCTGGCCAAGCAACATTCAGCACAGGCCTTCCCGTAGACCTCACAGCGGTGCAAAGGCATCTGGGAGATGCCAAGGTCTGAACCCAAGTACAGTTGTTGCTGTACACACAATCATTACATATTAGTTTGTTAGCTTCTTTATAGTTAATACACTCAATTAACACTTTTGTTAAGTGATTTGTGTTGTTTCCTTCAATAAGAAACCACTAAGGTGTTTATGTGATTATAAATGAGCTCCTAGATTAGGGGTCAGCAACCCGCGGCTCTTTAGTGCCGCCCTAGTGGCATTTTTAAATGATTGAAAATGGAAAAAGGGGGGAATATTTGTTTTTTGTTTATTTTAGTATGTTTTTAGTTTGAGGACAAACATGACACAAACCTTCCCAATTGTTAGAACTACCACAGTTTAATATGTCTGTGTGTATGCTTCACTGATGACACTATTTGGTCAACATCGTTTTTGTCCTACTCATTTCGGCGTTACTTGAACTCGCCATAGTGTGGACTGTGACGCAACAGTTTGTTTACATGTAAAATCTGCCACTCCATATCATGTTGTCCACCAAAAGTTTTATACTGTGCGTGCATTCACGCAAGGTGCACTTTGTTGTTGTTATTGACTTGTTGGAGTGCTAATCAGGCATATTTGGTCAGTGCATGACTGCAAGCTAATCGATGCTAACATGCTATTTAGGCTAGCTGTAAGTACATAATGCGTCACCCAAGGGGATGGGTCAAATGCAGAGGACAAATTTCACCACATCTAGTGTGTGTGTGACAATCATTGGTACTTTAATCTTAATCTTAATTATGCCTAATTTTTTTTGGAAAAGTGGAGGTCATTTAATATCCTTTTATCCTCTTTGTATATAATTTAGTTTTGCATGTCTCATGACTGTCACGAGGGGGTTTGCGGCTCACTGCGGGGTCGTTCTCCCAGAAATGCAGAACGGACAACTCCGGACGACAGCGCGAGGTAGGAGATGATTTTAATCTTAAGAAATCTTGGCAGGGCATGAGGTAAACAAACATAAACTATGGCGTTGAACAAACACGAAACTGTGTCATGAAACAAACAGCATAAACTATGGCTTGGAACAAACACAAAACTGTGGCATGAAACAAACAGCATAAACTATGGCTTGGAACAAACCCAAAACTGTGGCATGAAACAAACAGCATAAACTATGGCTTGGAACAAACCCAAAACTGTGGCATGAAACAAACAGCATAAACTATGGCTTGCAACAAACCCAAAACTGTGGCATGAAACAAGCAGCATAAACTATGGCTTGGAACAAACACAAAACTTTGGCATGAAACAAACAGAATAAACTATGGCTTGGAACAAACACAAAACTGTGGCATGAAACAAACAGCATAAACTATGACTTTGAACAAATCCAAAACTGGCATGAAAAAACAACATAAACTATGGCTTGGAACAAACACAAAACTGTGGCATGAAACAAACAGCATAAACTATGGCGTGGAACAAACACAAAACTGTGGCATGAAACAAACAGAATAAACTATGGCTTGGAACAAACACAAAACTGTGGCATGAAACAAACAGAATAAACTATGGCTTGGAACAAACACAAAACTGTGGTATGAAAAAAACAGCATAAACTATGGCTTGGAACAAACAAAATTGTGGCATGAAACAAACAGCATAAACTATGGCTTGGAACAAACACAAAACTGTGGCATGAAACAAACAGCATAAACCAAGGCTTGGAACAAACACAAAACTGTGGCATGAAACAAACGGCATAAACTATGGCTTGGAACAAACACAAAACTGTGGCATGAAACAAACAGCATAAACTATGGCTTGGAACACACACAAAACTGTGGCATGAAACAAACAGCATAAACTATGGCTTGTAACAAACACGAAACTGTGGCATGAAATAAACACGACTTACGTGGACACGGCATGAATCGAACAATGACGCCAGGCCGACTGACTGGCAAAGGCAGGCTTAAATAATGCCTCTGATTAGTGCTCACGTAGCAGGTGAGCGGGCGAACACTAATCAGAGCCAGGTGGAAATAATAAGTAACCATGGTAACCAAACCAAACTCAGAGATGTCACAAACAGGAACTAAAAGAGTCCAAAGCTAATAGAAAATAACAAAAACATGATCCGGACCACGGATCATGACAATGACACATTGTCTGTATGTAATATTGGCTGCATTTCAGATAGTTGTTTGTGTGCCATGTTGTTCCAGACCACAGCAAACGCTACCGAGCTTGCCTAAGATTGTGATAAATCTATTAAAAGAAGACAACCATAACTTGGACACACACATCTATACCTTTTGGCCATTAAAAGTCAGTAGTTTCCAGGAGTTATCTCACCTTCTGAATAGCCTCTGATTTACTAATGGTTTCTAATGTTGTAAAAATGTGTAGAATAAATATTACATTTCAACATTTCTGTCAAGGATTTGCTTCAGCCTGCGACAGTCATTTTGATAGTAGGCTATTATAGCTAATATAGACACCTGTCCTGTGTTTCCTTCATTACAAGACTTATATACGGCTTTTCATTTTTTGCAGCTCCAGACAGATTTTTTTTTGGATTTTTTGGTAGCCGACCCCTGGACTAGTGTCACGTTACATCCCATGGGCCAATAAAGTCTTGTCCGACACTCACAAATCTGAAATTAAACAGCAAGTCAAATGTTTTGATTCGCATATGTACCTGTTTTGTTGAAAGCTCCATTGCTTTAATAGCCGTTGGCTCCTGTAACACACAACATGGAGGACTTACAACATTTATGGCCCGCAAGGATTCAAATAGAAGTGAGGAGAGAATAACTTACCCTGAAAACGGTCATTTCCTCCAGCAGGACTTCCTCCAGGTCATGCCAGGAGCCTCTTGGGATTGTCACCACCTTAAGAACCGTTCCTAAATCTGGACCATGAATGATGGTATGACATAGTTGTTCTGGAAGAAGTCTTTCAGTGACAAAGTCTTACCTGTTCCTATGAACATGACGTCGTACTGGCCATCTTCTGCTTCTACTTTATCCACCACTATCTGTGTGAACTGATAGTCCACGTCAGTTTTGACTATGCTCGGTCTGTTGTTAATCGGGTACACAGAATTGAACATAGCCGGGTGGCTTCTGGCAAAGATTACAACTTCATCAGGGAGGTCTTTGGTTGTGTCAAATCCTCCAAATGTGTTGCTCGGACACTGAAAAGAGAATCATTAGGCATTGCAATCGTCCAGTTGGGGAAAGGATCTAGTGCAGGGGTGTCAAACTCATTTTAGCTCAATGGCCACATGGAGAAAAATGTATCCCTAAGTGGGCTGGACTGATAAAATCATGGCATGACAACTCAAAAACTCAAATTCCCGCGGAAATTTGGATGGGCCCGCTATCTGTGCCCTGGACCTCTGGCAGGGAACCGCTGGAAACTGCTGTTCTTTGAAGATGGTGCCGAGCGTCCTAATCCGTGAGTTTTAGGTTTAAATGTACAAAATGAGCCACAGAGCTAGCCTAAAATGTTAGCATGCTTGCATGAAAATGCTAACATTTAGCATGTGTGCTCACCTTAGAATGCTAACAGTTAGCATGTTTCATATATCAAGTTATATGACTGTGGCAATAGAGAGAAAAGTGTAAAATTAGATGGAAAAAGTAAGCATGCTTAGGTAAGCTTGCTAGCATGCTAAAGTTTGCATGCTAACATTTAACAAGTGCCACGTACCAGGTTATGAGTCTGGGGTAAACGGTTGCAAAACTAGCTTAAAAAGTTAGCACGCCAATGTTAGCATGCTAAGTCAATTTCAGTTTTTTTTTTTTTGTTTGTTTTGTTTTGTTTTACTTTGGCCCAAAATAGAACACATTCTGAAAATGTACATATCACACATGATCCTCTTGGCAAAACATTTCTAGTGGAAAATTCCGAGGAAAAAAATAGTGCATTTTCTAGAACACAATGGACTATCTGGGATTGAACAAAATAACTAATAAATAGATCAAATGTATTTTAGGTATTAAACACTTTATTTGTCAAGTCCACCTATTAATCCTGTGTGAACTAAACAAATTATACATGGAGGTAGAAAAGTATCCAAGAGGGTTGAGTTACAATTTTCTCGTTTTTGACAGACATTTTGGGAAAATGAGGGTGCCAAAGAACGAGGTGTTCGAAGCAGAGGTCGTAAAACAGCAGCCAAACTTTGCTTGCCTGACAGAATTGATATTGTGACTCTTGGTGGACAATAGTTTCTTTCATTAAAACAATTCAGCTCATTTTTATACTTGGCAAACTAGTGTTTTCCTGATACCAATATTTTGGTACCAGTACCTAAATGTATTTCGATACTTTTAGATACTTTTCTAAATAAAGGGTACCACAAAAAATGGCGTTATCAGCTTTATTTTAACAAAAAAATCTTAGGATACATTAAACCTATGTTTATTATTTTGTCAACATTATGAAGGACAAGTGGTAGAAAATTAATTATCAATCTACTTGTTCATTTACTGTTAATATCTGCTTATTTTCTCTTTCAACATGTTCTATCTACACTTCTGTTAAAATGTAATAATCACTTATTCTTCTATTGTTTGATACTTTACATTAGTTTTGGATGATACCACACATTTAGGTATTAATCCGATACCAAGTCGTTACAGGATCATACATTGGTCATATTCAAAAGTCCTCATGTGTCCAGGGACGTATTTCCTGAGTTTATAAACATAATATATATATATTTTTTTTAAACGAAAAAATATTTTGTGATGCTAAAAAATATTGATGTAATCATAGTATTATCAGCTAGATACGCACCTGTACTTGGTATCATTACAGTGGATGTCATAGTATCGACTATATACGCACCTGTACTTGGTATCATTACAGTGGATGTCAGGTGTAGCTCCACCCATGGCATTTGTTTACATTGTGACGATGACAACGGGGGTGGTTGACTGGTACTTTTTAGAGGCGGTATAGTACCGAATATGATTCATTAGTATCGCGGTACTATACTAATACCGGTATACCGTACAATCCTATGGAAAACTCATCTGGCCGTATGTTTGACACCTCTGATCTAGTGCAATTAAAGTTGGTAGACTTACTGTGCCAGGCCGTGGGTAAGGAACGCGCCCCTGGTAGGGCACCCACTGGTAGTTGGGTCCATCTCTGTGAGCATAAGGGCCCAGAAAGACCCTGCGGATGTCTGCCATGCTATACATACACACAGCCGATCCTTTGAAGATGTTGCTGATTGTAAGAAACAGAACCGGTTCAGCTGTGCAATTTATTTCGATTTATCTCAAAATCCAGCTGCCATACCTGGATGTGCTAAATACTCCATAGATGATTGGGCTTTTTGGATCTTTTGTGCTGATGAGAAAAACATCCTCTGAAAGACAAAAAAAGACATTTACTTAAATGAAGGGCACGGTCAGTTTTTCGCAAAGAAATGGAGTTGTAACTCACGGAGTTCATCGAAATGTGTGTCGATGCCATTGCTTCCTGGCACCGAGCAAACAAGTCGTGCCTTTAAGAAGGTGGTCCACTTATTCACCAGACTCCTGTGACCCCCGAGGTCGTTCTGTGGACAGCGGTGACAGGTGGCCGTGATTGATTGGCAGCGTTATACAAGTCCTAGAATGACCGTATTTTTCGGACTATAAGCCGCACTTGAAATCCTTTCATTTTCTCAAAACTCGACAGTGCGCCTAATGTACAGAATGATTCTGGTTGTGCCTACCGACCTCGAAGCTATTCTATTTGGTACATGTCGAAGTGATAAGTGTGACCAGCAGATGGCAGTCACACATAAGAGATACGTGTAGACTGCAAAATGACTCACGTAAACAACACCAACATTTTATATGTTCCATTGAAAATATAGAACATTACACACTGTGCTTAAAAATCTTTAAAAATGTTTTAATATGACTTTGGTAAGCTATGAAGCCACACCACTTGATGGATTGTACTGTGCTTCAACATAGGAGTATTATGATGGTGTGTGTATAATCCATCCATTTTCTACCGCTTATTCCCTTCAGGGTCGCGGGGGGCGCTGGAGCCTATCTCAGCTACAATCGGGCGGAAGGTGGGGTACACCCTGGACAAGTCGCCACCTCATCGCAGGGCTGTGTGTGTGTATAAGGTAAGACATATACTCTGGCGTTTTGTTTTGCAATATTATGCAAAAGCAACTTTTCTGACCTTCTGGAACCTGCTGATCTGTATTTGGGATCTGCATAAGTCCTGAAAATTTGAGCGTATTTAAGATCTGCATAAGTCATGAAAATTTGCATGCGTCCGCCTTTGTAGTCCGTGTCGATACCGTAGTCAATAAGCTTCTTCTTTTTCTCTATCTTCTTGTTATGTGACATTCATCCTCCGCTGTTGCCATTTCTAATATAAAGTAGTGTAAAGTTCTTACTTATATCTGTCAGTAAACTCACCATGAAAGCGCTAAAACATACCGGTATAGTGAGTTTACATTATTCACCCAAGGAACTTTAGTTATTAGAGCGTTCCAGTCGGACGTTTTTTCACGGGACACATTTCGGGCGTTGTTGTTGCACTAGTGAGCCACGGATGAGGAGATACTGCTCCGTTATTGATTGAAGTAAAGTCTGAATGTCATTAAAACAGTTAGCGCCATCTTTTGACACTTCTTCCACTCCCATCTTCGCACGCTACACCGCTACAACAAAGATGATGGGGAAAAGACACTGTCAAAGGTGAGCCACGCAAATAAGACCGCCCACAAAACGGTGCATTCTGAAGCGACTGTCAGAAAGCTACTTGAAGATGATCTGTAAAACATCATCTATGCAACATTTTGACCAAAGAACCACCATTACATGTTATGTAGACCAGTGTTTTTCCACCACTAGTGTGCTGTGAGATAGTCTGGTGTGCCGTGGTAGATTATCTAATTTCACTTATTTGGGTTAAAAATATTTTTTTGCAAACCAGTAATTATAGTCTGCAAATGATGTGTTGTTGAGTGGCTGTACTGTCTAGAGCTCGGCAGAGTAACCGTGTAATACTTTTCCATATCAGTAGGTGGCAGCAGGTAGCTAATTGCTTTGTAGATGTCGGAAACAGCGGGAGGCAGGGTGCAGGTAAAAAGGTGTCTAATGCTTCAACCAAAAATAAACAAAAGGTGAGTGCTGCAAGAAAAGGCTTTGAAGCTTAGGGAAAACTATGCAGAACGAAACTAAAACCGAATTGGCTACAAAGTAAATAAAAACAGAATGCTGGACGACAGCAAAGACTTACTGTGGAGCAAAGACAGCGTCCACAAAGTACATCCGAACATGACAGGACAATCAACAATATCCCCACAAAGAAGGATACAAATAACTGAAATATTCTTCATTGCTAAAACAAAGTAGATGCAGAAAATATCGCTCAAAGGAAGACAGGAAAATACTAAATAAAGACAAAAAGCCACCAAAATAGGAGCGCAAGACAAGAACTTAAACACTACACACAGGAAAACGGCAAAAAACTCACAATAAGTCAGGGTGTGATGTGACAGGTGGTGACAGTACACCTACTTTGAGACAAGAGCTATATTGATGCATGCTTCGTTATGGTTTACAATCTTACCCAACAATTGCGAGAACGACTTTTTATTGTCAATATCAGCTGCTGAGTTTCATTTTTTTGTGTTTTCTGCTGGTGGTGTGCCTCTGCATTTTTTCCAATTAAAATGTGCCTTGGCTCAAAAAAGGTTGAAAAACACTGACGTAGAACACAAGGAAGTCTCTTACATTTAGAAAAAAAATTATAATAATATGACTCCTTTTAATGCGCCTTATAATCCAGTGCGCCCTATGGTCCGGAAAATACGGTACTATTCACACAAATGCTGAGCTTGTCAAAAATAAAGGTGTGGATGGGATTCTATTGTGCGTACTTTGCAGAGCTGGCCGATCCGAGCATGTGTGGCTTTCCCAGCATGCTCTCCATCCATGGCGTTCTCTCTGAAGAAGAGGTAGATTTTGTCATCTTCTGGGTTGTCGCTCTCTGGAATCAGATGAACGCCCACGAATCGTGGATCTGCCACATGAAAAAGCACACTGTATTCAAGAACAATGCCATTGCACTTGGTAGACACATTTGAGACAGTGAGCCAGTTTAGTTGATCCTAAAACCAAACCTGGCCAAGGTCTGGTTATGTTCCAGCATCGACGGTCCATTCAAAGAAAATGTAGTTGCTCACCGTTGAGCCAACGGGAGTCATGCTGCTCCGTCCTGATGGGGTGATGCTTTCCGAGGGTGCGGAAGATGGCAAAGTCCCGCCCCATGAAGTCGGCTGATGTCCCAGCATACAATTCACCATCTGGGAGCACAAAGAAATGAGTGTGTTGGCACAATGGGCCGTATTTTCCTACCAGGGCTTAGATTTTCTGAAGGGATACAGGGTTTCCCCCAGCTTGCCATCATAATTGTGGTGGTGGGGGTGTGGTCAATGTGGCATCATTGACATCATATAATAAGCTTAACTGTCAATGATGTGTGTATATATATATATATGTATACGTACATATACACTGTATATATTTTTTTAATTACATACATTTAAAAACACATCTGTCTTATTGGTAATGAGTATTAACCAGGGTTGTCCCAATGGATGGATGACAACAGGCCAGACGGTGGGAGTCCATAATAAGGCTGCTGAGTCTAGAACAAAAAGCAGGCTGAGATGAGGAGTGACAGGCTGGAAAGAAGCCATCTGTCAGATTAAATCGTGCGATGTCACAAAATGTGACAGTTGATAATTGGTGACAGATAGGACTGTCTGGTCTTCACTATGGGCTTTGTTTACCAAAGACTGACGATTTGTCGCAAAGCAAAAGCTGGGGAAGTGTGGTCTGCAAGCTTCTAAAGGAGGTACTTAGACTGAAATAGTGGTAAACAGACCTCCCAATGAAGGGTTCTGAGTGGGTAAACAGCGACTACAAAGCGTATCCACTTTGAGTGAATGACAGGCCTGCCTTGTACGTGTCACTTTAACGTCGTTACAACTATATATATGTGGAAATAAAAGAGGGTGTTTTCAGGAATCCCACATTTTAATGAGTCGCCCATTATTGTCCCAGAGTGTTCCGGACTCACCAATCAGCATGGATGCAGTCAGCAGCTTCGGATCGTAGGGACTTTTTCCTCTGCCGTTTTCCGTGTGAGGCAGCAGTCTAAAAACGTTGTCCTGAATGAACAGACGGACACAAAGTCACCAAAGTGAAATACATTTATTGAACGTTCAATTACTCGACATGTGGCTCTGGTTTTCAAACAATCGTCAGAAAGGATCAGAGTACAATGATGTCTCGGGTTGCCAGTGCCCCCATCTTACAAGTATTAGCTCAGTGTTATGATTTATGTTGAGAACAAATATTCGGCTTTCGAGCCTCCCCACTGCTAGTTTGCGTAGCGGATGTAACAGTAGACTAGAGCTCGACCCATATTTTCTTTTTCATGATACCGATTATTAGTAGTCAAGGAGGCCAACGACTGGTATTTGGAGCTGATATTCATTTGCAGTAACCGCGGAAGCACTGCAGTAGAAATAAAAAGCGCAGTGTTTATAACAGATCTGGGCAAATTAAGACTCTGGGGCCCGATAAGCTTTTCAATCTGTCCCGCCTGACATTCCCAAATCATTTTTTTTGGAGCTTTCAGATTGAAAGTGTAGCTGCCATTATGATGTGCAGTGATGTTTTCTAATGACCGTAAGTCTTGAACTATCCATCCATCCATCTTCCGCGTATCCGAGGTCGGATCGCGGGGAAGCCCAGACTTCCCTCTCCCCAGCCACTTGGTCCAGCTCCTCCCGGGGGATCCCGAGCCGTTCCCAGGACATAGTCTTCCCAACGTGTCCTGGGTCTTTCCCGTGGCCTCCTACTGGTCGGACGTGCCTGAAACACCTCCCTAGGGAGGCGTTGGGGTGGCATCCTGACCAGATGCCCGAACCACCTCATCTGGCTCCTCTCCATGTGGAGGAGCAGCGGCTTTACTTTGAGCTCCTCCCGGATGACAGAGCTTCTCACCCTATCTCTAAGGGAGAGACCCGCCACCCGGCGGAGGAAACTCATTTGGGCCGCTTGTACCCGTGATCTTGTCCTTTCGGTTATAACCCAAAGCTCATGACCATAGGTGAGGATGGGGACATAGATCGACCGGTAAATTGAGAGCTTTGCCTTCCGGCTCAGCTCCTTCTTCACCACAACGGATCGATACAGCGTCCGCATTACTGAAGACGCCGCACCGATCCGCCTGTCGATCTCACCATCCACTCTTCCCTCAAAAGCTACAAAGAGTTCTATACATCCATCATAGTGGGATATTTAGACACCGTAGCAGATCAAAGACTTACCTCTAATTTCTTACCCACTTCTAGGTAGGAACACACAGGATGGAAAGCGCCTGTTCCACACACGTAGATATGCGTCTGGTTGAAGGGCTGCAACACCTTCACAAAGTTTGCACACTCCTTCTGCGGGACAAAGCAGAGAATAATTTAGTTGACACATTAGATCGGATGTTGCTGACTCACTTCACAGTTGACATGATGGGTAAACACAGAGGTCTAGAAGGGATGGGAGCGATCCCACACAGAACCACACCTTGTGGATGTGCTCTAGCTCAGATTGTGCAAGAAAAAAATCCTGTACTCACAGAATGTTGAACTCTTTTACACCAACTTTTACAGTTCGAGACTTGACTCAAAAGTGTTATCAAACATTATTGAACAGGAAATGATTAAACGTAAGAGATGGTTTGATGTTAATAAATGATCATTAAATGTAAAAAAACCCCAAAGTTTATGATTTTTTTGTAAGAGGAAAAGGGAGAGAACGATCAAACTGTCAATAGATGGAATTGATATTGAAAGGGTTTCTAAACTTAGATTTGTAGGAGTGATACTGGATGACGATCTGACATGGAAATCTCATATTGCACATGTACAGAAAAAAATGTCTAAGAGTACTTTAAAATTAAATAAGGTAAAATATGTGTTAGATTATAGGGCAATGCGTATATAGTATTGTGCACTTAGATTGCCATATATCAGCTACTGTGTGGAAGTGTGGGGGAACACATAAGAGTGACAAAGTGTGGGAGACCACATATAAGAGTAACATAAAGTGTGGGGGAACACATATAAGAGTAACAAAGTGTGGGGGATACATATAAGAGTAACATAAAGTGTGGGGAAACATATAAGAGTAACATAAAGTGTGGGGGAACACATCCGAGTAATATAAAGTGTTGGGGAACACATATCAGAGTAATATAAAGTGTGGGGGAACACATATAAGAGTAACATAAAGTGTGGGGGAACACATATCAGAGTAATATAAAGTGTGGGGGAACACATATAAGAGTAACAAAGAGTGGGGGAACACATAAGAGTAACATAAAATGTGGGGGAACACATAAGAGTAACATAAAGTGTGGGGGAACACATCAGAGTAATATAAAGTGTTGGGGAACACATATCAGAGTAATATAAAGTGTGGGGGAACACATATATGAGTAACATAAAGTGTGGGGGAACACATATCAGAGTAATATAAAGTGTTGGGGAACACATATCAGAGTAATATAAAGTGTGGGGAACACATATAAGAGTAACAAAGTGTGGGGGAACACATAAGAGTAACATAAAGTGTGGGGAACACATAAGAGTAACATAAAGTGTGGGGGAACACATAAGAGTAACAAAGTGTGGGAGACTACATATAAGAGTAACATAAAGTGTGGGGGAACACATATAAGAGTAACAAAGTGTGGGGGATACATATAAGAGTAACATAAAGTGTGGGGAAACATATAAGAGTAACAAAGTGTGGGGGAACACATATAAGAGTAACATAAAGTGTGGGGAAACACATATAAGAGTAACAAAGTGTGGGGGAACACATATAAGAGTAACAAAGTGTGGGGGAACACATATAAGAGTAACATAAAGTGTGGGGGAACACATATAAGAGTAAC